>NC_037093.1:55990883-56590883 GCF_002994745.2 Rosa chinensis | reverse complement strand
GTGATGCACGAGACGAAGTAAGCGGCACGTGCTGTCAAGTAAGGTGCGTACGTGATGCGCACAAGGTTAAAGTACGCAGGCATGGGTTGTCCTTGAGCTGAAGACTGAGTGGGTTGCATAAGTGATGCCTATGAGGTGAAACATGCAAGACATGTGTTGTCTTGGAGCTAAGTGGGTGGTGCGAGAGATGCCCACGAAGTGAGGAAGGTGTGCAAGCTACTAAGGAATGACTCAAGGAAGAAGTGTGAATGCCAACTTGGTCTCGGTACACAGTCATGCTACTTGCTATCGACGTGCATGATGTACGCGGGTCAGTAATGGGCTGGCTCAAGTTGGGATGACATGAAAGCCTATCGGTTAGGCGAGTGTCTTGGAAGACAACCATGACACAAGGAAGCGATCGGTTAGTCACAAGATGTGAGACTCATGCGTGAGTAGCTTTCATTGGTAAACCTCAACAAGTAAGAGGATGATGTCGAAGGGGGTCAAGTTGACAAGAGAAGCACACAGAAAGAAAACGAAAAATGGAGTATCAGGAAAGTAAGAATGATAGGCTGGCCTTGGTTAAGAGGAACCTTGGCGCCTCACGGGATAATTCCGCTGCGTATAAAGTCGGCCCGTGATACTCTGCTAGGAAACAAAAGCCAAAAGGCTAAAGCTTGGGTTGATCACATGTTTAGCGAACAAGCAGAAAAGAGAAACACAAAGTTATAGCTTCAATGCTTCATTTCATTAAAAATGAATTCTTTATGTGAAAATTGAAATCAAGCTCTAAATGAAAAAATAATTAAAAGTGGTGATGGTATGCTTTGGAGTATAAGAAACCAAAAGCTTTAGCATAAACGAAAATCAAGCTCTAAATGAAAAAATAATTAAAAGTGGTGATAGTATGCTTTTGAGTATAAGGAAACAAAAGTTTTTTTTTTTTTTTTTTTGAAACGAAACCAAAAGCTTTAGCATAAACGAAAATACTTTACCATCAAATCAAATGAAGGCACATTGTTTACCTTTATCATGATGGTGAAGTTTTTGGTTTCTTTACACTCAAAAGCTTACTATCCTTGTACTAATCAATGTTCTAAAAATCGGCCTAGGCGGCCGCCTAGGCGCTAGGCGGCAAGGAACCGCTCCGATTTTGGCCTAGGCGTTTCCCTTAGGCGCTGGGCGCCTAGGCGGGGACTAGGCGGGCTAGGCGGTGGTGCTAGGCGGTGCTAGGCGGGGACTAGGCGGTTCTAGGCGGAGCCTAGGCGGTCATAAACCCTAATTTATTCTATATTTTGACTATTTTTATATTTATAATTAATTTTTAGACTTTAAATATTATCATTTATATTATTATATGTCATTAAAATAATTTAAAAATTAAAAAAAAAAAACCGCCTAGTCCCCGCCTAGGCCCCTAGGCGCTAGTCCCTGGGTCACCGCCCGACTAGCGCCTAGCGTTTTTTAGAACCTTGGTACTAATGTTCAATATCTTTTCATTTAGGTCTTTGATTTCCCTCAAAAGGAATTGCTTTTAGTGAAATGAATCTTTAGCTCTAAGTTTCACTTTCTTGCTTTTTACTTAACTATAGTCGAAACCCAACCTTTGAAGGCACTTATTTTATTTTATTTATAAACTTCACCCCTCCTCACCCTTAATGAGGCTCAAACATGTGACTCCAAAAATGAGAAGCCATTGTTTCACCACCCCACCAAACACACTCACCTTTAGGCCATGTTTGTTTCTCGGAAAGTGGGCATTGGGAAAAGAAATATTTTCCTTTCCTGCGTTTGGGACAGCCAAGGAAGGGAAACACTTTCCCAAAGGAAAGGAAAAAGTGGAGGAAATTGGTTCCCCCCCGGAAACATTTCCCAAAGGAAAGGAAAGTGATTCCTTTCCTTTCCACCAACCAAACATGGCCTTAATGATACATATACTTACTTATAATACATAAATTTATGAATAAGATACAACTTAAATAGGAGAGAAAATAAATTGATATGAAAATGAATTATTTTGAATAAAATTCCTTGAATCAATTATAGCAAGTACTTGTCACGTGAATCAATCATATTAGCCCATATCATGGTACATCGTACACATAGTGGTCCGAGATTATATAATAATATGAATGTACATAATATAGTAAAATTGTTAAAAAAAAAAATTGACATGTGTGAGTCTCAAATTCGTTCACATTTATGACACTTTTACTTACTCGAAATGAAAAAAAATCATGAATCCTAGAAACTTTTTTTACTTTTTTATTTGTCAATCACACGGTGTCCTCAAAGGCTTCCTAGGCCCAGAGATTAATCCGTGCTCAGGGGATCTTGTTAGAACGCTTCCTCCCCCCTGGCCACCAATAATATATTGGGATTTAACTCCAATAAGCGTCGGCAGGATTCAAACCTCCCAGCTGGGGGCTCTTACCAACTCGACCACCTATGGTGGTTATGAATCCGAGAAACTTGAATGAGAGAAAGAAAGAATCGGTATGAGAATATTTCATTTCCATCAAACAGTTTACTTACCATAGAAAATTAGAATAGAAATGCAACTAATTACCACTGATGTTGTTTATTAATGTTCATGAATCGAAATTAAAACTAGTTGGATTATTAAAATAACCCTACAAACATATTTGTTCATGAGAGAGGTTATTGAAAATATGTAAAGATATTTTGAGTAGAAAAAAAAATGCATTCTTAAGTCTTTCATTTCTAAACCCATACCCCCTTGGTTATCAAACCCAGGGTTATTGAGGAATCGATTCCTTACAATGAGGTAAAACTCACACCCATTTGTTAGTAAACACATGAAAACTTATACATAGAATCATTCAATTATTTTCATTCTCATTTCAAGTAATTAAATGTGCCATTAAAAGTTTTAGATAAGTGTGTTGGATAAGTTTAGAGTTATAAGTTTTTTCATTCTAAAAAAAGAAAAGAAAAGGAGAATCCAACAAATGAGAAATTGTAAATTTACTGCCCCGCCAAAGTCATTCGCAAAAATAAAATAAAAAAGAAGTAAAAAAATTTTAAAAAAAATAAAAAGCTTGCTGTGGACTCTTTGGGGGAAAAGAAATTAAAATCCAGAAGTCTCCCAACTCCCGCTTCAAAATCCCCCTACTCTAGTACTCTTCCCATTCAGACCAGCTCCAATGGCGAACAAGCTCAAAGTAGAACAACTCCGAGACCAATTGGCCCAGCGTGGTCTCAGCACCGCCGGAACCAAGCCCGTCCTGGTCCAACCACCTCTCTCTCTCTCTATTCTCTAAAATCTCACGATTTCTCGGCCACTGATTTTCACTTTCCTGCAGGTTTCGAGGCTCGAGTCCGCTCTTCACAACCAAACCGCAGCCTCAACCGACGGCTCAGCCACTAAAAAGAGAGGAAGGAACTCCAATGAGGATGAGGATTCAACGGCGTCCAAGAAAATCAAGGCAACTGAGAAACTCCAGAATATGAATATCAAGCAACTCCGCGAGGAAGCAACTCTTCGCGGAATTCCGGCTACTGGATCCAAGAAGGAGTTGCTGGAGAGGCTCTGTCAAGATTCCGATAAGGATTGCATTGACATTGATGCGAGTAGAGGTATGAGTTTTGAGACAGAAATTTCAATTTCTGCGAGTGATTTAAATGTTAGGTTAACTTATTTTGTTATGCTGCGGTGGTTGTAGTAGTGAAGGAAGAAGGGAATGACAGCAAGGAGAAGATGGTTACTGCTACCAAAAAAGGTGCGGCTGTGTTGGATCAGTGGCTACCGGATAATATAAAGACACATTATCATGTTTTGCAACTGGTGAGTTGTATAGTGTTGGTATTGGACTTAACGAATCGATTGCGTTTCGTGCTCGGTGAATGATAAGTCATGTTTTTGGTGCAGGGTGATGATGTGTATGATGCCATGTTGAACCAGACCAATGTTGACCATAACAATAACAAGTTCTATCTACTTCAAGTTCTTGGTGAGTTTCTTTTCTTCCGTTCAGCATTTTGGACTTATGTAAAACTTGAAATGTTTAATCATTCTAGGTTATTATGTTGTTGTGATTTGGAGTCATGGAAATACAAATGGGGTTGGGGTGGTTGATCAAGCACTTTAGTAGTTCAAAGCAATCACGTTCACCAAGTTATACATAAACTGAAGATGATTATACAATTTTTAAGTGTAAGCTGTACAACATTAAAATGACATAACTAAACTATCATCTGCTCCAATGAGTCGATGCCCCTATGGCATTGGCATATAACAGAAGTAAATACGTACTTATCTTTCTCTCTGAATTAACGTGCAGAATCTGATGATGGTGGTAGTTTCATGGTTTACTATAGATGGGGGAGAGTAGGTGTCAAGGGTCAAAACAAGTTACTAGGCCGCTACACATCCCGAGACAGGGCAATCGAGGAATTTGAAAAGAAATTCTCTGAAAAAACCAGGAATGATTGGTCCGAACGAAAAACATTCCAGTCATTCCCAAAGTGCTATGTGTGGTTAGAAATGGATTACAGCGGAAAGGAAGGCCAATCAGCTGTGAGTACCTACGATCATTTTTTCCTTTTACATAATTTCTGAATGCTGGAGATACTGTTTATGCCCTAGAGCTACACTTTTGGCAATCTACTGAGGATGTTGAACTGTATGCCCGTTCATGTTATGTTTTTCTCAGATTAAAGACTGATATATATATTTCAATCTTGTTTGTGCATAGCTCATTGCCTAAGTGAATAAGAGTGTGTTGGGGGAAAGGGGAGGGGTGGAAAAGAAATTAATCTGCTTGCTCCTTAATAGCACTCACTTTGATTAACAGGTTGCAGAAAAGAATGGCTCAGCTTTAGTACCTCAACCTTTGGAAACAAAACTTGATCCCCGTATCGCAAAGTTCGTATCTCTTATCTGCAACATTGCCATGATGAAGCAGTATATGATGGAAATAGGTCAGTATTGTCATAAGGTATTGGTAGACAAATCTAAGAGTTTATATCCTATAAGAATTACACCCTTATAATATTATTTTGACACCTTCATTTGATCTGTAAAGTCTACTGTTAAATGTTCTGTGTCTTGGTTACCTTGTTTGGATAATTTCTTCTTCTTTGAGTAGGATACAACGCTGATAAATTGCCACTGGGGAAGCTGAGCAAATCAACAATTCTAAAGGTAAGCTTTTGGCTTATGCACTGAAGTCTCCCAGGTTAATCTTCCACTTTGGAGTATGTTAATTATGTGGTTGTTCAAGAATAATTGGGTTTCAATCATTAAGTTACCTGATTACTGTAAAAGGATATATCCTAAAACGCCCATCTGGACCTTCTTTAAATAAACACAAAACAATTTAGAATTTTATTGTTACTGTGTTTGTTTTGCTGCTAATTGTTCAAGCTTCATGAATTGTGCCTTACCTTGTTTAGTCAGCTTCTCCATGGAAAGTGCAATGATAGTTTATTTTTATTTTTTAATACAATCCAGGGTTATAATATACTGAAGAGTATTGCTGATGTGATTGGCCAGTCTAATAAGAGAACGCTTGAACAATTAAGTGGGTAAGTAGCTAAGTACTCTCTCTCTCTCTCTCTCTCTCTCTCTCTCACACACACACACACACACACACACACACACCCACAGAAAGTGATATTGACCATTAAATCCTGCAAATATTTTTTTTTCACCAAAATGCTTGATTAAAATTCCTAAAATTATGGGATGTTGCATTTACCACTTTCTTTGTATTGTTTATTTGTTTGTAAAGATGGAAAACTAGTTTAAAAAATGTGGAATTCCAATTTTGATAGATAACCTCTTGCAGAGAGTTCTACACTGTCATTCCTCATGATTTTGGATTTAAAAAGATGAGTAAGTGTTCTCTCTCTCACTCTCTCTCTTTGATTGAGCATATGACATACCCAGGATAAAAGTAACTCTTCATTTTATTTGATTTCACTTTAAGAAGTCATCTAATTGATTTGGACATCTGAATAACGTAGGCAACTTTGTGATTGATACTCCTCAGAAGTTGAAGCAAAAGTTGGAAATGGTAATCCTTTTTGATATTTTCTCTTATATGTTGCTATAGTTCTTCTTGCAGCTTCCAGAACTTGATATTTAAGGTTATTGTCCTTGGAAAGTGGAAACAACTCTTGCAGCTTATCAGCAGGATGCTATTTCTGTGTGACAGGTTGCCTTTGATGATTAAAAAAAAATGTTTAACTCCTTCTAACTATTTGAAGGTTGAAGCACTAGGTGAAATTGAAGTTGCAACAAAATTGTTGAATGATGATAATGCGACACAGGTATTTCTTGTTTTATTGTTATTCCTATTAATTCACTTGAAAACTTGCTATTACTGGAGTTTTTGGGTATTGTTCAGAAAGTTTCTGGGTATTATATTCTGGGATAAAATGCAGTTCTACGGACGTGGTCCTAACCTGTTACATTATTTTGGTTTTACACTTGATAGCCATAGCATGCGACATGCATGCCTCCTCCTCCATTCAAAGTTCTTTCATGTTAAATAAATTAAATCCAAGCCCTTTTTTACTCCTCTTCTTCCCATGTTAAATATATCTTCATCAATCGATGCCAATATGAGACAACCTCTTGATCATTGACAATTCCAAGTAATCTAACTTTTTTATTTTTGCTGAGATCTAGTAATCTAACCAACTATTGTATGTATCTTTATTCTAGGAAGATTCCTTGTATTCTAATTACCAGAGCCTCCGCTGTGAGCTGACACCACTTGGTGCCGATTCAGATGAATTTGATATGGTATGTATAAGTTGTATGCAGCAGAAGTTTAAATATAAAGAAGGGTTTCCAAAAGTTTCACTATAATGAAAAATTTAGTTAATGATTTATTAACTACTCAATTTGCTCTTTAGTTTTAACTTTTGACTTTGTTTCATTGTTTTTTCCTCTGTGGCTGATCTCAGGTTTCAAAGTATTTGCATAACACCCATGCAAAAACGCATTCAAATTATACCGTTGACATCGTTCAGATATTCCGTGCATCAAGAGAGGCTGAAGCTGAACGTTATAGAAAGGTTAGGCTGGGATGATCTATAGATTCCGGTTTGGAAAATTTAGCAACTATCAAAAATTTTCCTATTGATCTTGAATATCCCAAAATTTTAGCATTGAAACAGTCTAACTACATTTTTACTCCTATGAGCAGTTTTTTAGTATGAAAAATAGAATGCTTCTATGGCATGGTTCTCGTCTCACAAATTGGGCTGGCATTTTATCTCAAGGTGATCCTGTTTTATCTATTTATTAGCATCTACTTAATATTTTGTGTGTGCTTTTGTGGCCACATGCTGTGAATAATTCATAGATAACTGCATAAGGTTTGAGTTCATTGTGTTTGTCATGGCTTCCCAGGTTTGCGCATAGCTCCACCTGAAGCTCCCGTAACTGGTTACATGTTTGGGAAAGGAATTTACTTTGCCGACATGTTCTCCAAAAGTGCAAATTATTGCTATGCTAACAATTCTTCTACAGCTGGTGTGCTGCTGCTGTGTGAGGTTGTATTTCAAGTTTCAGCCTTTAACAAACAAACTTTCATACTAAAAATATCTGGTATTAAGAGGGGAACAGCATCAGTTATCGAATTATCCAGCTGTCTATTTAGTGTGATTACGATAACAAATATTGTGAGAGACTAGTTGAAATTTCCTCCTTCTTGCTGTCCCACAAAAGGGGCCGGGACTGGCGTAGCACGTATATCATTCACTTTTTTGCACTGGATGTTGATGTGTTCTAATCAAATTCTTCAACTGTGTTTGCTTTAGGTTGCACTGGGTGACATGGCTGAGCTTTTAACTGCCAAATATGATGCTGACAACTTACCAGAAGGGAAGCTAAGGTTGTTTTTCTATTCTAATTACCAGACACTAAAATACCATTGATGAAACTCTCTTCTGGTCAAATTATTTTGGTTATCTCCCTTTTTACAAAGCTAAGTCATGTATTGCATTAAGCAATTGGCTAAGACTAATTGTCATTATGGATGCTTCTGAAACCTAATTTTGCAGCACAAAGGGAGTTGGTGGAACTGAACCAGATCTTTCCGAAGCTCAGTTACTAGAGGATGGTGTTATGGTTCCCTTAGGAAAGCCAAAAGAAAATCCGCGCAAGGTAGAATACATCATTTTTAAGAATTGTGTTGGCTGTCAATTTGATTTGGACTCCTATAGCGACGGTTTCGGCTCTAATGTTTTTCTATATCTTATTCCTTTATGTTCTTCTCGCAGGGTGCTTTACTGTACAATGAGTACATAGTTTACAATGTCGACCAGATTCGGATGCGCTATGTTGTTCAAGTGAATTTCAATTTCAAGAGATAGCCTCTAGATGTGTGGTTATTTCTGTTACTGCCTCAGCTTTTATCGCCCTTCCACGGAGAGCATCAACGGTTAATGCTTTCATCATGTATATTACTTTTCTTTCTTTGGTAGGGAAAGGGAGGGGTAAGGTGTAGAAGATGATCTAATAAGCAAACAGTGTACTTTTCTGTGGTAATCAAGTTATAATTTCGCCAATATCTAATGTGCTTTTGACTTTGATGTTGCTTGAATAAAAGGACATTGATAACGAGGATAGCATATCGGTATGAAACACACTTGGTCATTTTTCAGATCCAGACAGCTAGAATAATAAGTGTGAAATATCCATCTAGTGAAGTTCTAATTTGCAATATAATCTCATGAGCGATGACGATGAGGCCTGCTGTTCTAAATCTGTTTTTCCCTTTTTTCCTTCTTTTTGGATGACTAGATCGGTTGTTCTCCTTTTGTTTGTTCTTCAGTTTCATTTAAACAAATTGCACAGTAATTATATAAAAAATCTGTATGTTGTGAATTCGAACACATTTAAAAATCAGGCTTTACTAATGATGAGATTAAGACACATGACAATTTGAACAAATATGGGACTTTCAATGGTTTGGCATGTTGGGAGGTGTCATGGGGACACTGAAACATGGAAAACTGTGTTAACAATATTTTTTGTGGAAAAATTCTTGATGGAATATTGGATCGATGAATTTTATTTTATAATAAAATTTATATTTCTAAATTTGAAAAATTAGCATATTTTTAAATTTAGTCAGTTCAAGAAGTGGTTGAAAATTATTATTTAAGGATAGGAAAATTATGATGAGAAAAAAGAGCAGCATGATTTTGACTAAAAATTGGTTGTTATACTCCACGTGTGTTATATTCCACAATTTTGAGTAAAAATTAATGGTTTTTTTAGAGATATATATATATATTTTTTTCAGAATTGTAGAAATATGGATTATTACAAATTTACAAATGAAGATGGGAACAGAGAAATGAAAAAGTTAGCAAAATCACAATTGAAATGCACCCACCAAGAAAGCTATACCACAAGCACCTTTTTAGTTGCTGTTCCTTTTTAGTGTTTGAAGCAAACTGAAGTCAAACATATCCATCAAGTATGTAAGAAATTTAACTTGTAGGAAGCTATAGCATGATTGAAAACCCCTAAACCCTGCAAAAACTTACATGAATGAATTATGAGTGTTTGACCAAATAAAGCATTTACTACTGCAAGGTACACACCCTTTTCAAGTGCCGTGCGCACACGCCAGTATTTATGTTCCTCCCAGACTTGGCTAAGATTTCATAATGACCTCACCCAGAATCTATGTTCTTCTTCTCCCTCAACTCAGTTTTGTGACCTAAGGGTGACTCCAATTTTCCATTTGCTTCACTCATAGACATAGTGCACCAATTTTCCAGAAATAGTTAACATTTTGGGTTTCAACTAAGGGCGACCAAATCTGACATTATTAAGTGAGGCTCATGCTTGATGAGTTGATGGTCAAAGTAAGCTGCTGAAGCAAAGCATGGTTTACCCAGGTTAGGTTCCTTGAGAAAATTACTATGGCTTTAATTTTGGGGTCTGGTAAACCCAGGAGGAAGAGTGAAAAATGAGAAAGCATGATGACTATGGGGAAAGTGAGTTTTATGCAGTACTAGTAGTGCTGTCACCAGATGAGATCTATGAACCTTACTTTCAACTTTATGTCAGTTTGGTTTACCCTACAACATTGAAATGAAGGAGAACATGGCAATGGTACTAGCCTACAAGGTTCAACACACTCCTTTTATTAAGTACCACATATAGGAGATGGTAAACCGCAATTTCTGCTAATAGGTTATAGAGATCTAGTTCTTGCAAGTTGCATGTCAAATCTGTTGTAGCTTGGTGATGTTGGAGAGAGGTAAAATGGGGTTGAACATCAACACCTGAATGAAGTTTGTTAGGTTTAAGTGTGCCGAAATTAGTAAGAAAATCAAAAACCTCCTCACACCACTAATGAGACCGTTGTATGCTCAACATCACATTAGATCACACACTTTTGGTTAGACGTCGGACATTACAAATAAGGAGTATCGGTGAAATTTTTGGAGCTTGAAAAAACCAAGTGAAAATAACTTAAAACCTCACGAGATGTCACTCATACTTGTCTTGACCAACTCGTTGCGCTGAGGCTAGTTTTCAAAGCCAAAT
This sequence comes from Rosa chinensis, assembly GCF_002994745.2. Lineage (NCBI taxonomy): Eukaryota > Viridiplantae > Streptophyta > Magnoliopsida > Rosales > Rosaceae > Rosa > Rosa chinensis. The sequence goes on along the minus strand of NC_037093.1, from coordinate 56,580,355 downwards.
GCAGGCCTGCTGCACAAGCAAGCCTGCAAAATTACATAATGCACGAGGGTTTCGTTTTCCATAGCGTACTGAGCTAATGCTTACAGAGGGTTACTCTGCTGCCACATACATTATCATAAGTACCTATGACATAATCTTGATGATGATCAATTGAAGACCAGGATCGGAGGAGGGCATGAGTTTCTTGATCGAGAGTCCTTAATATTTATAAAAGCGCCATAAATTCTGGGGGGGAAAAGCTGATGCCTACGATCTTCATATAGATATGTAGGGTGAATCATGAAGAACTCGAAACTTAAATACCACACTCAAAAACATATGCGCAACACGCAAAGCCCTACGTGCACTCTTACATTATTCCATCTTTACCTTCCCATGCTTGCATTGCACTCACTATATACAGCATATCATATCCAATCCCACACCGAATAATTTCATATTTTGTTTTCTTCTCTGAAGTATTTAAAGGTTCACCCAATTGAGGCCCCACCCAATAGAACATCATGGCCGTAGATTCTTGATCCAAGGATGCATAGCATTGCACTCAACATTAATTTAGACATTTAGTTTAGAGGGTAGTGTTTGTCTCTTCTCTTTGTGCATTGAATCCTTTGAAGAAACAAATTGAGATGGCCTTTTTAAAAATAAGGCAGACATGACTCCTTTCTGGGTCTCCTCAGAAATATATGTATCACTACTTTGGATTTCTTCACGTACAACATGATCATAAATTCATAATCATGATGGCATAGCAGGCCTTTGGACAAGACCTTGAATTTACTCCTCTGCTTCATCTCACCATGACATCTAATTAACACACACTGAGAGAGACTCTCTCTCTTCTTCTACCTCTCTCTGTTTGCACTATAAATACGAGTGCTTCTTCCTTCTTCCAACTCACAACTCAACCATTCTTTCTCTGTTTCTTGAAGTATCTGAAGCCATGCAAGGTTATAGAGGGTGAGGGTTCCTCGTTGGAGAAGCAGGGCACGTGCAAACCCTTTCAGCTAATACTTAGCCGATAAGCCCTTGCACGTGCTCCCCTTCTCCAACATGGGTTCCTCATCTAATAATGCATATCGCCTCTGCCTCTCCTCTCCAACGTTCGTGCAACTTTGCCAGAAGCTAGGTATTGCAATCACTGAATCTTAATCACCTACACCTACTTCCCCTGCTATTTAGGTGAGTATAATGTCTACATTGATTCGATGTTGTGTGTGCGCGTGTATTCTTGGTTAAATTAACTTAAAGTAACTTCTTCACTAGTTGTTCTAACCATATTATATTTGCAGGGTACCAAAATAGGACAATATGTTCTGGGGAACCAACTTGATGAACAACTGGGTTGACAATTGGTAGCTAGTAACAGATTTCAATAATGAATTTCTTTTACCAATAGCCAACTTCCAACATTGGAGAAAACCGTGCACATATGTATATATACATCCTGCAATAAATGGCAGCAGTTAGTAGCAATATGACTTTCAAAATGATTTCATGAATGAAGATCCAAAAACAGTCGAGTCTTTATCCGACTGGAATAGATGGACTTATTATTGTAAATAATAAATTTCCATATTTGCATGAATGTTGGAAGGAAATGAGTGTCAAAGAAGTGAAGAACTGAATAACTGGAGCTCAACGACCGATAAGGTTGAAGCATCTTATAGATATTGTATTGGTTGTGAATTTTGCATGTGATTTTTGGCCTGAAAAGAAATATTCAAATTCTTCTTTTGTACTCTGTATTCCTATTGAATTTCATGAATTCAACTAATGTGACTGGTCATCCAATTCCGGTTTATGGTACTCGTTATCATGAATGATAAAAAAACAACTGAGCGTTGTGATTTGTGTGAAATTTAGAAAATAAATAACAAGATGTGGATTGTGATAAACTAATCTAGCAATGGATGAAGTGACTCAAATCTTTATAAACCCATAAGTAAAGTTATATTTTTCCAATGTGGGAGTTATATTTATACACATTCGTAACACGCTCCCGCACGTGTGACGATGTCTCAAGCGATACATGTTATATTGGGTGACGGTGAGCACGTGTGGCCATCGTTAAAACCAAACACATGGGTAACCTGCTCTGATACTATGATAAAATAATCTAGGGTTCACATCCAAAACTAATTGATCATGGATGGAGTTGCTGAAACCCTTATAAACTAATAAGCAAAGTTATATTTTTCCAATGTGGTATTAGAGTGGGTTACTCACGTGTGCATGCACATTGATTTTGGATGTGAACCCCAGATTACTTTATCATGGTATCAGAGCGGGTTATCCACGTGTTTGGTTTCAGCACCCAATATAACTTGACCACGTATATGGCTTGAGAAATCGACACACGTGCGGGGGCGTGTTGAGAATGTGTATAAATATAACTCTCACATTGGAAAAATATAACTTTGCTTATAGGTTTCTAAAGGTTTTGATCACTCAATCTATTATCAATTAGTTTTGGATGTAAACCTCAGATTACTTTATCAGAGACTTTCTTATTGGGAGGGGTTTGTAGGTTGGTTTGTTTTTGGATATGCAAATATGTGAACAAGGATATATATACAAGCATACAACGGAAGACACATGCATGTACATGACATTAGTACGAATGAGATGTTAGTGAAAGCCTCAACTTATCCAAGGGTTTTTAGGTTGTGCAAACTTAATCCAATAACATGCAATCCTCAACAACGTTTTTCTTTTCAGACTTGGTCGATCTTCACTTGTTATGCCATTGAATAATAATAGAATAAGTATTGATGATCAAAGACAAAGTTCGGATTTTAATTAATCTGGATTAAACTTTCCGTCTGTATACATTTTGAAAAATAAAAGATAATTTTTTTTTTTTTTGGACTGGTGGAAAGAGAATGAGATTAATCCTTATGTTCTTCTTTTGGGACTTGCTGACCTTTTAATTGAGAGCACAAAAAGATACAAATAGATTTTTTTTTTGGGTGCATACTGCTGTGGAAATCAATTTGGGGCAACTTAACATTAAAGCATGACTTCATCGAGGATCATGCTAAACTCAACATGTAAATTACTAAATTTTAAACACTAAACAAGCACCGGTGATCATTTTGATTCAAATAGTATGGAATGTACCGGTGTTATGCCTTTTTTTGTGAATTTTATGACAACATGCATTTGAAGGTAAGAAAATATCACTGAAAAACTTATATTGCATCTTAATTAGCTAAATTATTTACTAGTGTCCAGTGCAACTTGCATCCTGAACTTGCGAGGTTACATTTTGATGGATTTTACTTCGTGATCATATGAAAAATGTGAAAGATGTATGTATTTTTTTTTGTCAGAGAAAGATGTATGATCTTCCATAAGGAAGTAAAGATGTATGTATACCACACTCAACGCTTGAACAGTTGAACCCAACACGCAAAGTCGCAAAGCCCCTAGTGCACTATTACATTGTTCCATCTCTTACAGCTTATTAACTTCCCATATGCTTTCATTGAACTCGATCACTGTATACAACATTTCCAATAGAACATGAAATATAATGGTATCAGTTGGTATCAATTGGTTAAGTATTCAAGTTCATGAGCTGCCTAGCTAGGTCCAATTGGGGCCCCATGCGATGAAAAATTTAAAATCGATCATGGGCACGTATAGACTCTTGATCTAAAGATGCATATTATTGCACTCAACCATGATATAGTTTAGAGGGTTGTGTTTGTCTCTTGTCTTTGTGCATTGATTGAATCCTTTGAAAAACAAATTTAGATGGCCTTTGTGAAAATAAGGCAGACATGACTCCTTTTTGAGTCTCCTCAGATATATATGTTTGGATTTCCTTACGTACAACATGATCATGCACAATGATTACGGCATGGCATGGCTTAGACAGTCGTTGAAATTTACTACTCTCTCTCCGCTCTCTCTCGGTTTGCAGTATACATACGAGTGCTTCTTCCTTCTTCCAATTCAAACACTCTTTCTTTTTTCTTTCTTGAAGTATTCTGAAGCAGATTGTAGCGGGTGGAGATTCTTTGTTGGAGAAGCAGGGCACGTGCAAATTCCTTCGGCTATGTTAGCCGATAAATTCTTGCACATGCTTTCCTTCTCCAACATGGGTTCCTCATCTATTCACATGCATGCCTCTGCCTCTCTTCTCGATCAGATGGTAATGCAATTTCGTTCAAAGGTGATCATCTCCCTTGCTAATTTGTAGTGTGACAGTATTATGTAGGAGTTTTTCTACTGGAACCTCCAAATTTACTCACTTGATCTCTATGTTTTTTACACCTCTTATCAAATTTTCAAATACTAAATTTACTCACTAAACCTTACTAAACTTCCTCAAATAACCTCACTCATATAATTTGCAAACAAATTATTATCTTTAAAATAAAAAATTTAGTCATTTCAATGATTTAATCACTCTATAAATCTTAACTAAATGTACATTTCTTAATCAAACTTGAGTTTCAAAAATTAATGTCTAATCAATAAGAAAATGCCATGAACTATTCTGTTTTTTTTTCTAATTTTTTTTTCTATTTTAGCTGTGCAAAAAAAAAAATCATTTGTTTTTATTCTAATTTTTTTTTTAATGTTTCTTTTTTTTTTCTGTATTTTTTGTACCACATGATTAATTATTTAAATATTTTTTTTTTAACTGCTAGTTTTTTATTTTTTTATTTTTTTATTGACTTAGATTTAGATCATAAATCATAAGAGAATTTATTTTGTTTTTCCTCACCAATATGCGTTCAACATATATATCATACATTTTTATGTCACATGATCTTGATCATATTTTTAATTCTTATTAAATATATATGAATGTTTTAATGAGTATGTAGTGAAATTGGAAAATGAAAATAGATAAGGAAAATAATAAGAAATACAATCTAATCTCTACTACTATAATTGGAGGCCCTCTTTTGGTGTCAAAGGCTTCACCAAATTTTGAAAGTCCCTATAATACCCTTCAATAACATAATTATCAAAATAAGTTAATAAAATATACATAAATAAAAGAGTAAATTGAAAAAATACTCAAACCATCACTATTTTATGTCTAAAAAATAAATAGTCGATCTATTTTCCATTAACACCACATTATCACCCGCGAGAAACGCGGGCACGTTGCTAGTATTATTGAATTAGAAAGTCTACATAAAATAAATATAATCTTTTTGGGTATAATTATTGTCCTTAATTGTCATTTTATAGTAGGTTATATATGTCATTTAATAATTCATAATAAAGTAAGGTCAAGTGAGCAGATTTGGAGGTCCCAATAGAAACTCTCATTATGTAGTATCTTTATTGATGTATGTTTACACTCTTGATAATTACCCAGTAGTTCCTTCTTTTGGTATTACAATTACCAATTAAATATATACAGAATATGTTGATGGATGAAGAATGCAACGACAATCAAGTCTTTATCAGACTACAAGAAAGATGGACTTAATACTATGAATTAACATATATACGAAAGCTAGCAACGAAAGTCTCTTATCGTTTGTCAAGTTGATAACGGAAATATACGAGTGCCAATAAGGCATACACAAATGGATCGAGCTCACTAACTAATATTGTCTAATGACGTTGATGTATTTTCTTTGGCATGCAAGAAAGTGTTTTGCGCCCTAACTCTATCGATCAGAAAACATAATTTTTGAGAATTCTTCGGTAGAGAATTGGATTTGGAACTCTCATAAGTGCTCATCTGTCCAATGGATAAGCACAGTTCAAGTCTACATTGTGTTTTGTGCCCTAACTCTATCGATCAGAAAACATAATTTTTGAGAATTCTTTGGGTAGAGAATTGGATTCGGAACTCTCATAAGTGCTCATCTGTCCAATGGATAAGCACAGTTTAAGTCTACATTCGCTAGAAAAGAAATATCATGAATGTTTTGTTTTGTACAACCATATCCTGATAAAGTAATTTGTGGTTCAGATCTAAAACCAATTGACAATAGATGAAGTGGCCCAAACCCTTATAAACCCATAGACAAGGTCTTATTTTTCCCATATGGGATGTATAATCTCAACACGCTTCTGCACGTGTAGCGAATTTTCAAGTTATACACGTGAACAACTTTGGGTGACGTGAAGCTTGTGTGGCCATGACTGTAGAGGTCATCATTTAGCCCTAAACTCGTCCCAAGCCCGCTCAGCCCGTAGGGCCGAAGCTCGACCAGACCCTTGCTTTAGGGCGGGTCGGCCCAACCCTTTCTCAAATAGGGTAGGGTATGGGCCATGCAAATGAAATGTTTGAGCCCGTTAGGGCCAAGCCCGGCCCAACCCTTTAAGCTCGCCCAATTAAGCCCTAACTATTTTCTATTTTTTATATATGTTTCTCTTTTTTTCTATAACATATTAATAAGCCCTCATCATTTAGCCCTTCGACCCTAAGCCCGCCCTAAACCCGACCGACCCGGCCTTACCCTTTCTCAAATAGTGTAGGGTAAGGGTCATGCAAATGAAGCCTGGCCCTACCCTACGGCCCGGCTCAATTGAGCCCTTAAGGGCCAAGTCCCGCCCCGCCCAACCCTAAAATTTATTTATTATTTTCTATTACATAGGCTTTGTTTTCTTTAACTATTATTTTCCTTGTTACACAACAATTAATATTGATAGATTTAGAGAGATAGTTAATTGAATATAACCACCTTAACTAAATTAATAAATGTTATAAGTTAATTTCTATGTGTGTGTGTGTGTATTAAATATGATCAACAAAAAACAATGAGTCTTGTATTACCTATATAATCATTGAGCCACATTTTGAGAAAAAAAATATAATGTTTTTTTTTTTTTGGTTATACAAAATAAGGCCCATTTCGGCCATATTCGGAAGGCCGGCCCTTTCAGCCCTAACGAATCAGGCTTTTCAGGCGGGTAATGGTTAGCATATTTAAGCCCCGGCCTGACCCTACTCGGCTCTAATTTTTATGAATTTGATAAACTTTTGTGACTAGTCATCTTATTTTGATTTATACTCATTGTATATTGTTCATGTTATGCACGCATGCATACAAACATGATTTAGCATTAGATTTGTGTGACATTGAGAATACATAACAAGATGTGAATAGGGGGCAATTAAGGGGTTTTTCAGTTTGGATATGTGAATAACCATAGGGAAATAGAATCTACTAGAAGTGCCTCTGAGTTTTTAAAAAAATCTCTCTCTCTCTCTCTCTCTCTCTCTCTCGTCGGGAACAACCCAAAATCAAAGCGGTGGGAGAGAGAGAGAGAGACAAAACAGGCATGGGGAGCAGAATAATAATAAACACAACATTAAGGGCAAAATAGTAAAATGTCCATATTGATACTATTTATTGACAACTAGAGTCTAGAGCTTTAGTATATGTAATAAGATGTTGGAGAAAACCTCAATAATTTGTATTAGATTTGTTCGATACAATTTGAGTAATTTAATGTTAAAAGAATAATTTATTTTCGTAACACTTAACATTAAGATTCAACAACATATTTTAATTTTAATCTATTAAACATTTCATCTAGAGATATAATGATCGATCATTTCTCTATTTGTTTGTTTGTTTTTGTTGTCTTCTTCTTCTGAAATAGTGCCCAAAGGCCTTCTCTCTATTTGAGTATTTGTAATGTTATTTTAGAATCACAAAACAAATGCTAACGCTGAACCTCATAGAAATTATGAGCAAGTTCGTCTTTGTCAAGTTTGGTTCACGTTGTCGTACGGTTCGAGTAATATCAAGTAGATAATTTCTGATGATAACTAAATACTTAAAAAACAAGACATATTCTACAAGCATATCTTATTCATTGGGATCCCAAATCCCAGATTCAATACTAAAATAAAAATATAAATTCTAACAAAAAGACAAGCCTATCATACACGTACATAACCCGGCAACAATGATCAGAATTTCAATTGAATTAAATAGGTGAAATAGCACACGGTGGCCGGTGATCATATCTCTGTTTTGCTGAAGCTCCATGCCTCCATGCATGTCTCTGGATTTTTTGACAAGAAGAAATGTGAGACAGTAATGCAGAAACAGTTTAGAATTCAGCTAAGGAAAACTAATCACTCTTCTCAAAAAAAAAAAAAAACTAATCACGTTAACAAATAGCCTTAGAATGATTTCACGTGGTAATTATAGTCTCATAAAAAGAAAATAGGACTTTTAAAAAAAAAAAAAAAAAGGATTAATATTCTTGTTTTCCGGAGAGAGAAGCAAAGTACCTTTATTCAAAATAAATGAAATAATGGGCCTAGCTGCCTAAACAGGTGAGCAGTTGAATCTATAATCTCCATTGGGTTTAGGCGGATCCGAATCATCTATTGGGCCGGCTGGGTCAAAGTTGAGGTTTATCACTATTATTTATTTTCGTTTTTAATTTTAATATAATTGATTAGAGAGGTTTTATGTAATAGGTTTTCCCAGCTCACCGTCACTGCAGAAGCAAAGCGCGAATCGCCGTCGTCGACTATCACAGCAACGAAAACATGGCAGAGACCAAGCGAAAAACCAGAGACGACGGAAGTAGACAACGGAGCAGCAGCAAGAAGCCGAAAACCAGCAAGAAAGGCAAGAGCGCCGATAAGGCAGAAAGAAGAGGCCCTCGCTTGCCCAACGCTCTGCGGAAGGAGCTCGACCGCTTAAACCCTAGAACCGCCGACTCCGACGAAGAGATTGGCTCCGATGAAGAGGCTTTGGGCCAGGACCTGTATGAGTATGAAGAGGGACTGCCGGAGGAGGAGTCCAAGAAGAACCGCCGGTTCGACCCCGTCGATAACCTCGATTATGAGCTACCTGAGGACTTCGAGGTTCGACACTATCTAATTCAAGTGGCTTTATGCATACATAGTAGCTCAGATTTTTCATCTTCAGTTTTTTTCTTTTTTCTTTTTGTTGTTGCTGAAACGAGCTTTGTGTATGTTATGCAGGATGAAAATGTGTCATCTGATGATGACAATGAGGCCAGGAACGGTGGAGAGAGTGAGGCGGATGACGAGGTTAAAGAGGAAAATGATGGAAGGAGAATCGGAGAAATGCCGACCCAGACTGTTGAAGGTAAGAAAATGCTTTAATTTGTTGTTACTTAGCTCCACTCATTTGTGTTTAGAGCAAGGTATATTATTCGAGAATCTTAAGAGTTTAAACTACCAGTTTTCGGGATAGATTGTTTCTTTTGCAAAGTCTGAATCTTCGTTGTGTTTATACTGTTATCTCGAGTATTAAGAAATGTGCATTGAAGCAATCTTTCCATTTCCTGAGGATTTGTAATAATGAGTGGACTGCCGGTGAATATATCTTTGTCAGGGAGGAGGAAGAAGATGAACAATGTTGTGGTGTCGGAGGCATATCCCGAGTCTGAGTATAACCCTACTCGTGATATGTTGGAGGGTGAAGGAGCACTTAGCATTGGAGACCTTCTGGACCCTCTCCAAGGGAAACATGGTTATAGCAAACTTAAGAAGAGAGTACGTATTCTGGATAAGAAATCTACACCCATTCAAGCTCCACTTCCCAAGCCTGTGCAGCAGAGATTGGAGAGGAATGCAGCATATGACAAATCAAAGGAAGAGTTAAGAAAGTGGGAGCCAATCGTAAAGAGGAATAGGGAGGCGCCTACCATATACTTTGATGATGATAGGGATCTAGGGCCTTCATCTGTGGGAACAATAGCATCTGAATTTGAACCTCGAACTGAGTTCGAGAAGAAAATGGCTTCATTACTTTATGATGACGAGGTTATGGATGCTCACAGAAAAGATGGTTCAAGGCTCCTTGAATTAAATAAGGTGTGTTTGTCTTCTTGATTGAATAAAATTGAGAGTGGCTTCTTCATTAGTGTCACCTACTACCTTCAAAATATTTAATTGAACTGATGCTAAACTCATATATAAGAGAATGGCAGAAGCCAGGCTGCAATTGGGAATTAGAATTTTATGACATGATTAAAATGAGAATTTGATAATTGATAGATCTTGGTTGTGAAGTAATATGCAGTCTGATATTCTTTGACTACATTTGTGTGTACCTGCACCAAATGCATTATAAATTCCTTGAATGATTTCGTTCCTGTTGATACCTGGTAGGTATCTGCTGAAGATGAAAAGGACCGCCAGAATCGAATCGCCAAAATGCGCAGCCTTCTGTTCCGGCATGAGTTGAAGTCAAAACACATAAAAAACATCAAATCCAAAACCTATCATCGTTTGTTGAAGAAAGATAAATTGAAGGCGAACTCTTTACAAAGTCAAATGGATCCAGAAGCTTCTAAAGAACTTGCAATGAAGCAAGAGTATGAACGAGCAAAGGTAATTGATTTCTCCCCTCATTGCTGGTGGATAAATTGTATTGGGTTGTTAATTCATTACTTCTTTAAGATATTGTCTTTATTCCACAAGCAAAAAGAAATGTGTTAATTCTTTTGCCCTTTTGATTTGATGCAGGAACGGATGACTCTGAGGCACAAAGGCAGCTCTAAGTGGGCAAAGCGCATAAAAGAGCGTGGTCTAGATGTCCAAGATGATGGTACTCGAGCTGCTATAGCCGAACAGCAGCACCTGCATGCTCAGCTGACAAGAAAAATGAATTCTATGAAAGATAGTGACACCAGCAGTAATGACACTAGTGATGATGATGATGTGGATGTTAACTCAGACGACGAGGATAGGGCATCAAAGTTGTTAGAAAAAGCAAAGGAGAAGACACTTAAACTGTTAAATGAAGATAATGAAGTTCCAAACTCAGGAGTGCTTAGTTTACCTTTCATGGTAAGTTTTTGGTGTTTACTCGCTGTTTCTTATCTTTAAAAAGTTGTGCATTATTATATTGCGAATGCATTTGAAAGCCAGGGGACAATGAAGAGATTCATGACGGACTGCCTTTATCAGTCCATTGAAGTTATCAACTCCAGGACTTTCTTGGTTATTATACTGTTAAAATGTTATCAGCAATTGTTTCATGTATAAATTTGAGTTAATGGCCTCTTTGGTTTGTTTTGACATAGGAACGTGCATCTAAAAAAAGAATGAGGCAGCTGCTGAAGAAGCTAAACTTGCTCTTCAAGAGTATGAATCATGGGCAAATCAATTGGGGGATTCAGGTGGGGGCAATCCAAAAGTAGGCCGTCCGAGTGGGAGAATGGTCTTCAATGGAAAGGACGCTCCAGAATCAAGTAAGAAGACTAAATCAGATAACAAGAATAGATCAGATAATTATTACGGTGATAGTGATAGTGATAGTGAAGATGACTTGGAACCCATCAGTATTTCCCAACATGGGAAATACAGAAGTAATGAATTAATGAAGGATGCCAACATTTCTCCTGTTTTACTTCATGAAGATTCTGAAAATCATAAGGATTCTTTTTTCAAGGTGATATAGCTTAACCTTGTTCTGTTCTTTCCTTGGAGGCCTCTATTTTGTTCCATGAGCCTGAAATATACCATTTCTTTTGCTTCAGCAAAACACTGATGGTAGCGTGCAAGACCCAGGTCCCCAGGCAACACATGAAGTTTCTATTTTTGCTTCAGGCACATGGAGAAAGGTTATTTCTAGATTGCATTTTCTGTTTATTCTTCGATATTAATGATTCAATTCCTTTATGAATAATTTTCTATATTGATTATTTGCGTTCCATTTTTTACTGTTTTAAATTTACAAGTGTATTATAACGGGTACAGATGAAGAATGGAAATGACGCAAATGCCAATGCCAATGCCAAGAAGTCTCCTGCACCCCTGCAATCAGTTGAGCTTGATCAGAGTGTGCAAGTAGGACTTTCTCCATTTGTAAATTTACAGCTTTATTTCTTTGTTTGATTAGCTGCCCTTAACTTTTGAATATGTTTCTGCTACAGGAACCTGTAAAGGATTTGGATGTGGACAGTGATGCAGATAGCGAGGGACAAATGGTAGATGGGGTTCTTTCAGCTGTACCAGAACCATCATATGAACTTCCTTCCCAAGAAGAGCTAATTCGTCAAGCCTTTGCAGCAGATAACGTGGAGGATGAGTTCAAGAAAACAAAAGAGGATATTTTGAATGAGGAAAATCCCGAACCTGAAAAGCCTGTATTACTCCCTGGGTGGGGTCAGTGGACTAACATACAGAAAAAGAAAGGAATACCTTCTTATATGCAGATAGAACATGATAGTGCCAAGAAGAAGAGGGAAGAAGCCCTTAAACAAAGAAAAGACGCAAATCTCAAACATGTTATTATCTCTGAGAAGCCGCCAAATAAAAAGGTTAGCTATTTTGGATAATAGTCATAATTCCACCTACTTCTCATCAAATAGATATGATGGCTCGTACAATTTGAACTTTGAATTTGCATGGAAACTATTTAATAGGTCATCTCATTACTCTATTAGTGTCCAAAAGTCTGTCTAAGTGGTTCTTGCCTTTGTATTTGAATTTGGCAGTCTCAGAACCTTTTCACACAATCATTGCCCTACCCTTTCACGTCCAAAGAAGTTTTTGAACAGAGCATCCGCATGCCCCTTGGTCCTGAATTCAACCCTGCAAGTATGGTTGGAGCTCTTAATCGACCTGAAGTAAGTGCCTCCTTACAATTCCACTGCATATTAACTATAGTAGAAAATTAATTAATGACTCTTTTAGCTTCTGTTACTATGTCATAAGAAACCTGGACTGTTGGATGCTATTGAATTTGTGTGCATCTCATCTTCCACGTTAAATGCATTTGCAGGTGGTAAAGAAATCTGGTGTAATTATAAAACCCATCGAGTTTGAGGAGGTGAATGCTTATGAAAAATTAGAGGGGCACAAAAAGAGTGGACAGAAACACAAGAAGAACCGCAAGAGCAAAAGCAATAGCAATAGCGGCAAAAATATGACAAAGTTGAAGACTAAATAACGAGAGCTACTTAACAGGAGTTCAATTTTTGCACTGTTTTCGGGAGCCGTTTTCTTTTGGTTTCCATTTTGGAAAATGCGATGAAGAGTGAGGGAGAGAGATCATGCGTTATGTATATTTTATTGTACTGATGAGTGGAAGAAAGAACTAGAGGTAGGATTGATCATTGTATTTTTATTTTTTTGGTTTTTCACAAGTGTAGAGGATGTTACATTTTGCCAAGTTAAGAGAATAATATTTACTTTTTTATGATTTGTATCTGTATTGCATGATTAAGCCATACCCTCTGGCCTCTGTTCAATATCAGCATGATTTACTAATGGCAGCAAGTGCTGCAATCCGAAATTCATCTCTTCAATATCAGCAAACTGGGTTTCTTCAAGCACAGGCGGCATGTCATTCGTCCGCTCAAGATTGTTTGGTTGATCGTCGAGAGCAATTGGGGTTGGTTCATTAGCATCTACTCTTTGCACCTTGTTTTGCGATTGCAGAGTATCATCGTCATGATCATTCACAGCCACCAACTCTCTTTCTGTCGGTCCTTCGAAGATCAACAACAGGTGTTAAGGCGCCATGATAATCTTGTTTCTTGGTTTTCTTTATCGATCAGAAGAACGGGAATAGTTTGTAGACAATGACACAGAGGTCTCCTATTTAATAAAAAAAATAACAAAGAAAACCGAATAAAAAAATAACAAAGTAACTGTTTGATTATCAATAGGTCAATACAAAAGAGTTACCACTTGAATGGTAGGATTAATTGGTAGGGAATTGAAGTGTAAAACTAACTTTTTTGTTTGGTAAGAAAAATAAAACTAATTAACTAAAAACTAAAAACTAAAAACTAGAACTTCAATGACGAGTATTACAAACTAAAAACCACTTGAACACTACCTAGATCCTGATGAAGATAAAAATGAATCAACTCCATCGTTGTCCGAGTAGGAGAGGAACTTCATGCATATCGGTGCTTTGACATTGGCAAGAGATAGGATCGCCGCTGGAACACCCCACATAGACTCACCACAGATGAGACCAGACGCAACCGCCGGTGCTAAATCCTCAGCTTGTTTTTTGTTCCATAACTTCCAGCCGAAAAGGAGCAAGCTTCCCAAACACGTCAATCATGAAGTAGGAGCCGATATAGAACGGGACTGCCATGGCCATTGCGTTCGGAACAAATCTGTAGATCTTGTACTTGGTCTCGTAACGCTTCAAAATCTCAGTTACTATGTTAATGGCAATGGCAAATGCAAAAAATGAGACTGCAAGCGTGGCGCAGTGTTTGGGGAGTGAGCCGATGCCCTCAACTCCGAGGAGTGCAATACCGCGGTACATTAGGCCATAGGGTGCAGGATATGAGCCTGTTGGATCACCAACTCAGTAAGCTTTGTAGAAGAACCAGCTAGAATATCAAAGGCGACATGACACACCTGACACCCCATGGCTGTCCCGAAAACTTGGCTAACGAACATGGATCGAGGAGAAGAGAGAGTTAGGTATCCGGTCTTGAAGTCTTGCATGAGATCCGAGGCTGTTGAGACAATGCTCATCATTACACCAAAGGAAGCAAGGCCAGCAATGACTCCACCTTTTTCACGGCCAAGCCAAGCACTGAAGATGAGAATTGCGATTTTGCCGTGGTTGGAAGCAAGAGACCAATCTGTGAGGCCGCAACCATAGGCATTACAGAAGGCTAGAACCAGAGCGATGATGTAAGCTATCGCAACGTGATACCATTTTAGTTGGTGGAACATGAATGGCAGGACAATAATTGATATGATTGCAAGAGCAATGTAGCCAGCAGCAGCAATCCAGCTCGGAATTTGGTCTTTCAAAAAGTACTTGATCAATTCTTCGTTCCTCGTCGTAGTTTTCACTCATCTCAGAGTCTGATGAGGGCAATCCAGCTTCCTTATCGGATATTGATAGTGGTGGTGGCGATGACAACTCTACTTTCTTTTATTCTGTTTTATTGGTAATAAACAGACTTTTAATGAGTAATGAAAACCATATAACCAGCATGGTAGATAACATGACATAGACCGTCACCAAGTATGAGCCTATGGAAATAAAGACCCTGTAACCTTGGATTCCATGAAGACTACTTGCAGAAAGATGAGCACTGTACCAGATACCTATTTTTGTTCAATCAAAGACCACGTGATTGCCCATGCTATCACAGCTCCAACGAGCATGGATATATAATGTTCACCATGTAAGAGGTGGTCATTCTACAACCAATATATGTCATTAGAAGTCGAAGTAAAACCGGAAAGCTAGCAAACCCACAGCCAAGGGTGTAGCTAGCTAGGGTCGAATCACCTACTTTTGCAGGTTATGCATGTGTTTGACTACCATTGGAATATGGGAATAAAAAAAATTCTTATTATTCTTATCCATAATACGTTTATAAGTATCTATTTAAGTCTATTTTCTTTTTTTGAAACAAAGGTTCATTGCATTAGATGACCATCCAAAAAGTCAGAGTCTAACATACACTTAAAAACAAAAAAATGGCGGGTTAACTACCACGCTCCTATCTAAGTAATGTAAACTCATTACAAGTCGAATTTGAGCCCGCTTCGGAAGCGAACCGATAAACAAAGAACAACTCCGTGTCTTCTAGGGTAAAATCATTGATTAGCATCCCCACTAGCCAGGCTCGCAATTGTTGTACCAACAGAGAGCCACTTCCCAGCAAACAAATAGGAGTCAGTTCCTTATCCATAAGCCGCTTTCTCCAGTCCAACTCAAGATAATTACCAATTCCGAAGAACCATGATCTCAATTAGTACTGGTTCTTTAAAAAAATTTTAAGCCCATAATGTGGGCCTAGGTTTATAACCCAGCAACCCAAGTTTGAGCCCAGGCCCAAAATCCCAAGCCCAAACCTGAGCAGCCAAGATAGCAGCCCTAGCTCCCAGTAGGCAAGCCCTCGCTGCCGCCATCCAACCCTCCGGTGGCCGACCACGACGGAGCCTAGCCATGATGACCTCAAGCCGCAAACCAAGCAAAGTCACTGAGCACCTGCACGTCCGGATCCACCAACGAGGAACAACGTTAGCCAACTTGTTGCCCCTCCAAGTCGAAATCTGGAGAACAGGCGAACCCCTGCACTCAATACGGGAATCCGACCTCGCACGGACCTGATAGGCACACCGCGATCGCAGCGACCTCTCTGATCCACTGGTCTTCCTCCACCGCCGAAAGACCCGCGACGTCCTCCGAGATCTGGTCCACCCACAGCACAAGACAATCTCCAAAACCCAGCCACAAACGCCGACTTCTTTGCCCACTGAAACATGAGCGACCAGAATCTAACAGCGAGGCCAACTCTACTCGAGGTGGAGAGAGACTTCCGCCGTCGCTAGTCTAAAACTCTAGGGTCCACTTTTACTCTGAAAAATGTATCTTTTAAGTCAATATATAGTTTCTTCTCAAAAAATAAAAGTCAATATATAAATATATACTGTTATTTATATTTTTATATGAATAAAAATAAATTTAAATTAAAAAATATATAAAACCGCTTAGGCACTAGTCCCATAGCCACTGCTCGACTAGCGCTTAACGATTTTTCGAATCTTGCATATGACATTAGTTGTATGATTAAGCTTGCACATGAGAAAGTGGAAAATGATGCTAAGAAAAAAGCTTGCGACCATAGACCTCATAGTTATTTGCTTGGTCCATGGCGGCACCTCCCTATCTCTTAATGCCTTTTCAATCAGAGTCCTTCTTAGCCTGAGCCATTTGTTTTCCAGCTTGATCATTGCCGAAATCATCAGTGTCCATGATATCAGTGGATATTAATCGTATTGAGAGTCAATGATATTGCTGTAGAATTGTCAAAGTCAAATAACCACATAAATAAATTCTCTGTTATTCTGAAGTATTGTTACTCGATTATATAAATCATTGATAAGTTAATGAGGTTACTAATCGGGGAATACCGTCATTGAAACTGACACAATAGATTTTGCTTCAATTCTTCTTTCTTTTTCCCATTCGACAAATTACAATTTGTTCCTTTTTTGCCCTCATATAATCAAAAGAAAAACTAAAATTTGGTTTTTTTTTTTAGTACGAAGAAAATACCAAAAATATTTAAAGTTTCCTGAGAAAAAAAAAAATATTTGAAGTTTTCAATTTCTTTTGAAAGAAAAGCACAAAGCGCTCTCCTCATTTTTCCCCTCCGGTTTGAGGCTTCTTCTTCCCCAGTGTGGTACTCACTGAACCCAAACCCCTAAGTTCAGAGTTGAACCCAAAACGAAGCAATGCTACACGAGTTGTTACTTGCACTACTGGGCTACACCGGCGATCTCATAATCGACGAGAGGGAGCACTCCACCTCTCTCGGAATCGACTCCCCCATTTCCGACCACCCTACTTTCAACCTCGCTCCCGACATCTCCTTCATCCAACCCAGCGAAAGGTACCCCTAATTTCAACCTCAATTCCTCAATTCAACTAACTCTTCCAATTCTTCACCAAATCGTCTCTACTTTAAATTTCAGGGATCTCATACAGAGAATCATCACCTTAGGGTTTTATTACAGAGAGCTTGACCGCTTCGCCACCAGGTCTCGGAATTTGAGCTGGATAAGGTCCGCAAAGCCGAGTCCTGCAGTCGCCGCCTGCAAAATTGAGAAGCCGAGTGTGTACCGGAGAGCCATTGCCAACGGAATTGTGGAGATACTCTCGGTTTATAGGTCGGCGGTTCTTCACATTGAGCAGAAATTGTTGGCAGAGTCCATTCCCATACTGGCAACTGTGACTCAAGGCCTCACGAAGGTTGGGTTTTTCGGATTTTTATGCTGCAATGTTGCTGTGTGTTGATGGTTTCTGCTTGTGGTTCTTATGATTAATTGGATTTTTGCTAGTTTTTCGTGCTTTTGCCGCCGTTGTATGAGCTCATACTGGAGATTGAGAGGGATGACATTCGTGGGGGTCAGCTGCTTAATCTTTTGCATAAAAGATGCCATTGTGGAGTGCCGGAGTTGCAAACCTGCATTCAGAGGTACATACACCACTTTCTTCTAGTCAGTGGGACAATGTGTATGCAAGGAACTATACATTATGATTTAATGATGTCTGAAATGCATTAATATTTACTTGAGCAAAATGAATTCTGAGCTGATTAGTATCCAATATATGTTTTTCTCTGTGTTGGTAGCATAGGCTTCTCTGGCATGCACATCAGGTCATGTATAACCAGCTAGCAGCATGGATGGTGTATGGGATCCTCCAAGACCAGCATGGAGAGTTTTTCATTAGGAGGTAGTAAGGCCTTGTATTTTTTTTCCTTCCGATATGTAGCCTTCCACTTTGAGTTATACTCAATTGAAGTGGTTTATTTGGTTGGTTGTAACTCTTTTCAGGATGGAAGATAAGGATGTAGAGCATGGCTCATCTCATCAAGACATATCTGAAAAGTTGGCACGCATGTCAACGGACGATACATCAGATTGGCACTTGGGATTTCATATCTATTTGGTAATTTCGACTCTACATTATTGTATTTACGTGATAGATGTGTAGGGAATCTTGATGGATCTTTCTTTTCTTGAAAGACTAGATGTGAGCTAGTTTTTTGGGCAGTAATGATGCCCTAATCATACTCTCACTGTCACCTTTTCAAGGTCACAAGGACTTCAACATTTTATTACTAGCAGCCTTAAATAGAAACCAAAATTTGGAAATTTCTTGCTGTTACTTATAATTTATGTCCTGTTCTG
Source organism: Rosa chinensis (assembly GCF_002994745.2). Taxonomy (NCBI): domain Eukaryota; kingdom Viridiplantae; phylum Streptophyta; class Magnoliopsida; order Rosales; family Rosaceae; genus Rosa; species Rosa chinensis. The sequence continues at coordinate 56,561,733 of NC_037093.1, read as the reverse complement.
TTTCTTTTTGTAGGATATGCTTCCCGAATATATCCAGATGCGTGTCGCAGAATCAGTATTGTTTGCTGGCAAGGCCATCAGGGTTCTTCGCAATCCAAGTCATGCCTTTCGATTTCAGGATGATGTTTTACATCAGCAGGTGCCAAGGGGATCTCATAAAATCCAAGGATTTTCAGGACGTTTCCCATTTCACAAAGACCCTTTTGTTGAGAAAGAGTTGATTGGAGAAGAAATGCTTCCACAGTCTGAGGCCGATAAGATTGAAACTATGCTTTTGGAACTAAAGGTTGCTTTCTTTTTTTGGGTACTATTATTGCTTGTTTTTCTTGCTGGTTATCTCCCCTTGTGTGCAATGAGTTGTTTTAGGTGATAGTTTGCATTTGATTCGCTGCAAAATTATTACTTTCTGATATATAGTTCTTCACAGGCTCTTATACTAGTGTTCTTATGTGCAGGAATCATCCGAGTTCCACAAAAGATCCTTTGAATGTGCAGTAGACTCAATACGGGCTATTGCTGCCAGCCATCTTTGGCAGGTGCTGAATATGACAAACTTGGTCCTTCCATGTTAAGAGCAAAAATTTACTGTATTCCCTCAATTTGTGCAGCTTGTGGTTGTACGTGCTGACTTGAATGGTCATCTAAAGGCACTGAAAGACTATTTTCTGTTAGCAAAAGGAGATTTCTTTCAGGTAAGGGTGTAAAAATATCTAAATATTGCTTCCTTCTGTGTTTCCAGTACCTTTTTAAACTATTATTCTCATGCCAGCGAGAATGTAATCCTTACCCTGAATTATTAAAAGTATTCTTAAGATAGACGTGCAGGAGGTACCAACTGCAGTATCATATCTGGTAGAGTTTCCCATTGAGATATGTCTTAACTGTAAATGATTGAATATGCCAGTGTTTTCTTGAAGAGAGTCGCCAATTGATGCGGCTACCTCCTCGCCAGTCAACCGCGGAGGCTGATCTTATGGTCCCTTTCCAGCTGGTAAGATTAGTATGATTCCTCATGGATGTATTAGTTCACCTAGTTGCATCACTATCCTTTATTTTCTGATTGAATTCTTGTGGTTTGGAAACTTCCAATGCAGGCTGCTCTTAAGACTATAGGTGAGGAAGACAAACATTTCTCTAGAGTATCCTTAAGGTTTGATATTTTACTAGCCATTTTCTTATCAGTCATTTCACTTGAGATTTCATAAACAATGATCACTCAACTATCTCTCTGTACCTACTAGGATGCCTTCATTTGGGATGACTATTAAATCTTCCCAAGTAGATGTACCAAGGACAGATGGGAGTTCAGGCGCTTTACAATCAATTGCTTCTTCAGATATAACCCTTGATGGTTGGGATGGGATCGCTCTTGAATACTTCGTTGATTGGCCCTTACAGTTGTTCTTTACCCCAGAAGTGCTCTCTAAGTAAGAGTCCACTGCTCGTTCTACTTGTGCATGTCATTGGTTCTATCTTTTGGTTTTGTCTGTTGAGGTTGGAACTGGTCCTTATTATTTTATATGCTTTGTACTTGGGAGGAGGTAAACAATCCTTTTCAGGGAAACTTGTAGCAGTTCAAATACTTGATTACTCCTGAACTGTTGACCTTGTTTTACTCACAAATGCTGTAAATGTACCCAGGTACTGCCGGGTTTTCCAATATTTGCTAAGGCTCAAGCGAACACAAATGGAGTTGGAGAAATCATGGGCCTCTGTGATGCATCAGGATCACACAGATTTTGCCACACATCGGAATGATCGTGTAAACTGCTCAGTATCACAACAACGAAGGCAGCGAAGCAGACCAATGTGGCGTATTAGAGAGCATATGGCTTTCTTGATCAGAAATCTTCAATTTTATATACAGGTCATGATTGTTCATACACTTTCACTTCTGCATTTTCATAATTTTTAAGAGAAAACCATGGGTAGAAGTTTTTTACTTTCATGACTCTGATTGCTTCTATCCTAAATCTACATTTTCTGATTAGGTGGATGTGATAGAATCCCAATGGAATGTTTTGCAAGCTCATATCCAAGATTCTCATGACTTTAATGGACTTGTAGGCGTCCATCTGGAGTAAGTTTAATTTTCTGATTAGGTGGATGTGATTGCATACTTCTAATGTCTATTTTGTCTTCTTCTTCTTTCTTTTTTTTTGTAATATTACTTATGAATAGCTGTCATTTGTTAAAATTTATGTATATGCATAGAATCACTATCAATGAGAACCCCTTAAGAAAACAGTTGAGGCATGTTATTATCAATATTAAATCAACGGTAACCACAGGAAAGCCATTCTAGAACCCACTTAGACAGTCTAGTTTTGCTTTCTATGCTTGAAGTTCCTCAGTTCCATTTATTTTTCTGGTTAGATGTTTTCTATTACTGATTGTGCTGAAGCCTTAGAGCAGAAGAGCTCCACATGCAGAAGAATTTGTTAGGGATAGAAATGGTCTTTGAGACACCTTTCCGCACTTAATATTTATACTGGCTATCTCTTTTAACAGTAGGGCAATTCAGGTTTAGTCAGCTATCAATTGATTAATTTACTTGTTCGAAACTTTGTCTTATTTGTCATGGAATCACCACTGCTTGTTTCCACAGTGTCTGTAGTTTCTTGTATGATTCCTAAGTTGTGAAATGGCCATGATTCAGAGTAATACTGATGTAGTTCTAAAATTGTCTACAGGTACTTAAACGCTCTAATTTCACAATCTTTCTTGGACATTGGCTCTTTATCAAGGATACTTGACAGCATAATGAAACTTTGCATTCGGTTCTGCTGGAACATTGAGAACCAAGAAAGCAGTGCAAATACATCTGAATTGGAACATATTATAGAGGTGCTGGCCTACAAAGTTTCTATATGATTATCTGCGCAGTCAAAATTTTGGTAAAAGTTGGTATTCCCAAAAAAAAAAAAAAAAATCTTGTCTAATTGGCAAGAATGTTTTCCACATATTACTGAAACTGTCCTGTGAATTTACTCCCTTGCCTATCTATTTGTTTCTAGCAAGAGACTAGCCATTATTAATTTGAGTCTGTATGTTTAATTTTGGCTTTCACAAGACTCCTTGGTTGTGTAGTACGGACATAGCGATACCCCCGAGCATATCTAGTTTTTGTTTGCCTTCAGAAATTCACCTAATGAACTCTTTTGAGTTCTTTTCTGGAATTTTTTCAAGTTGGCTTTCTTTTTATTTGTTCAGGAATTCAACAAGAAATCGAACTCCCTGTACACGATACTGCGCAGTAGTAGGCTTGTAGGGAGTCAGCGAGCCCCATTTCTTAGGCGTTTTCTGATGCGTCTGAACTTCAATTCCTTCTTTGAGGTAATCTCATACAAGACGATGGTCTAGATGCTTCACTTTCTGCACTGCATTTTCCTAACAGTTCATTCTTCCTCTCTCAACAGGCGACAGCTAGAGGTGTGCTGAATGTTGTTAGACCACGCCCTGCAGTTTCTGTTTTGAATCAACAGTAGCATCTGTCTTACTAAAGGGGTTCAAAGTGATCCACGTTATCGCCAGGACTATGCCATGTGAGAACTGGCAAACTTCATTTTTGATCCTTAATATTTAATGCAAGGATACAGAGAACTTCATTTTGGTCTGAAACAGATTTTCTTGTGGCCTTTCTTGACAGTTTGGTGGTGCACCTTACTGATTGATGTATGATTTTCCACAGTCAATCATCCAGATTTAGTGGGGGCTGTGAGATTTTTGATTGTTGATGTGAAGGGTCTTCTGGTCAATCCCCTCCTAGCTGAGAAATCCATGAAGATCAGTTGGCGATTTATTTGGTAGCTTGGACTTTTGGGTGGACTCGTCACTTTGCGGCTTGCTGGTAACATTGACAGTCGGTTGGTGTATGAGTTGGGGGTTTTGGGTTTATGAGTTAGGTTTGTATTCGTTTTTCAGTGTGATACTTGTATATATGGCTTGTAAGAAAATGAATCTGAAGCTGCTCTATTAGATTCTGGAGATACTTTTTTCTACTGGTGAATAAAAAAGTGTTACTTTATTCATCTAATTTGTCCGTCTTTCAGAAGTGAAGAATGAACTCCCAACTTTCCATACGAGTGTACTTTATTTTGTGCCTTGATGTTGCTTGCAAGCATGACAATTGGAACCAAAGATCAAACATAGATTCGGCTTTGTTTTTCTTCGTTTCGAGATCAAAGAGCAAAAAGTCATATATATATATATATATATATATATATATATATATATGCCAGTAGAATCCGTCGTCAACAAACTTTCTACATGACAGCAACTGTTCAAAATTGAAGAACAAAAAGGCTTCAACATCTTACTTCTGCTCTTAATCTACAAAGATATGAGATTAGCAAGGAGCAGACATTAATATGGACCATTGATATCTGACACCAGAGGTATACATTATATTTTGTATTTCTATACCACCAAAGAAAAAAGAGTGAGATCAACCAAATTCCAAAACCTTTTATTACAAAAATTTACGATGTGGCGGCTAACAGAAAAAAAACAAGACCACCAAAAGAAGCAAATATGTTATTATAGCCTCCACTACCCAATTTCTATCATAGCTCTTCAAAACCTTCTTCATCCCCTTGTTCCTCAACTCTTTGAAATTCCATTCTCCAAGTTTCCATCTGTCAACAATAATAATTAGGTGTAAAAACTAAAAAGTTGAAGCTGTATATATGGATAGCAAGAGGACTGAAGAAAAGTATCACAGTGAATATAATCAATCCTTGGAAGCAGCAAAATAACCACAGTGATTCAGTGCAGCAACTTTCAGGGATGACATGGGGAGAAATAATCGTCTCAACATGTCGAGTGGACAAATTGAGAAATTGATCCTCACTCACATAGCTACAACTAAAAGCATTTGCTAATTAATCTTTATACTGAAGAACACCATACCTGATCATCAGAAAACCGCAGTTGTTCTGAGGAAAATAGTATATTCTTGTAAGGTCCTGCTGCTAATTTCTTGCCTAAACTCTTTGCAACTTCTTCATAGCAAATCATGTCCACCCGAAAGCCGTTGTTCATGAATAATTTCTCCATCCATTCCCTTGTACTAGTCTACATAATACAGGAAAGAGGTGGTGTATGTCATTCTTTAGAAAGAGAAACAATTACTTGAGTTCAAAGACACTTTAAATAAGCCAACCAACCTTGGTCACTATTTCAGTCTCTGCCAACCAAGCAGGCAATTCTCCCAAAAAGCCACATCCATTCATGGACAAACCACTTACAGTGAGCAAAATGTCCTCAAAATTTGCCAATGTCATTACGGGCAGTCCCTACAATAACATATAAAAAACATGACTTCCTTTTTCACGAACACAACTCACCATAATGTGCAAAAACAAGAGAAATAATTATTGATTTAAAGACAAATCTACTATTTGTTTGGATGATCATTATTGCAGAACTTCAAACCATCCCACATACCTGCATGGCCCATATACTAGGCCGGTTACCATTGAAGCCTTTAGCACGTAGAGTTTGCTGCAAATCAGAGGACTCCAATGGAACATGAAGGAATAAGCAGCTTCTTGGTATTTTAGCCCCAACACCTGAAAAATATAAGATGACACTATGAGAACAAGCTGGTAATGCACAAAAATTCACGGAAGCAGGAATTAATTGAGGAAGAAGAATGAAACAAGATCTGCATTAATATAATACAACACCTTCCATAAACTAAGTTTTGAAGGCATGGAAAAACAAATAGTCCACAAGAATGCCACCTCCAGACTTATTATGACATTTTGGACTACTAGAGCTCTTCAACCAAGTGCACGGCATATGAACTCGCATATGGATATACTAAATGATGGCAATACTAAATACTCAAACTTGTTTTAATTCCTCCAAATCAACACATATAATCTATAGTGCATCTTTGCAACCACCTTTAAGCTTTTCAGCTGCTCCACTGAATACCCGGTCCGGCGAAATATCAAAAATTATGGTTGAAGTTGGCCAACTAAGCCTATACGGCCGGGTGTCCATGCCATCTGTTAGCAAAACAACCTGCACTCTCAAGAAAAATGACATTAAAACCTCAACCGTTGAAAACATGTCTACCAAGTTTAACCTATTCTGCACAAATAAACTAAAACTACCTGCTTAAGTCCCTCAATATGGTTCACTGTACGAAGCAACTTATCATCAATGTACTTGGTTGCAATGCAATAATGGTGTGAGCATTGCTTCATGTCCATCTGCGCATTAGGATCAACAAAGCAACCGGCATATGGATCAACAAAGAGAGGCTCTGCACATAAAGTATTAACCAAATACTCACAAACCCCACAATGCCAAACAAAAATGTCACATTTGTGTATCGTACTGAATTGCTTATCACGAAATGACTGACAGAAAAATACAGTAATAAATACGGAGGTTAAGGGGTTGCCTGGTCGATGGGTCTCTCGGAAACGAAGAGAAGCTGAATTAACGGCGTCGTGGAGTAATGGGTCACTTGCGTCGTTGGGTTTTGCTCTGAAACTCAACCCGGCATTTCTGTTACTGTTTGGTCTTGAAGTGGAGATTAGCGGGCGGCGCAAGATGACAGTAGCTGGGGATTGTGGGAAGCCCAGTAAAGAGTCCATATACAATTCCGATGATGATAAGCCGTACGAGTGGGACTAGGACTATTCATCGCCCGTCCATTCAGCTCCCTCCGTATATGGAGGTTAGAGTCAGACACAGCTTCCCTCCGTGGAGCGCGAGGAACTTAATCATCAAGCTAAACGACCAGCGTTGGATTAAACACCAACGTCAACGACACCCCGTTTAATACCACTACTACACTAATTAAATTTTTAAATGATAAAATCTACAACGTTGTTGGGTCAAAAAGTTGTTGGTGGATCTATGGTGTCTATCATGTGATTAATATGAAAGACTCAGAAGAAGCTTCAACAGGTGCTCATCTATTTTCACTCTTAATAAGGTTAAGAAAATTGTTAGCGTTGCACAGTGACTTAGTGAGTGACATAACTTATAGTTTTAGTGTGTTAAAATACTCGCTTATACTTAAATTTAAAATATTTATCTCGAATTAAAATAATCGTGACACGATCCACACTCCTCATTCCCTCAACTTTGTGCACAATGGTGATCGCCCACAAAAACATAATTGGTGTAAATATCCATTTTAATTGGAAAATGTGACAATCCAAGTGGACCAAAGCCTCATTTGTGTGAGATAAGAGCATATTTAGCAGACTCTCTATTTTGGCTCCTTAGCTATTTTGGAGAGCATGTTTAACTTTTATATATTTTAGCAGCTGCACCAAATTCTTAAGTGGCTCTCTATTATAACTTTTAGTTATCTCGCTCCTAAATATAGAGTCTCTATAATTTATAACATTCATTTTGAGTTATTTTATGTAATTTTTAAATACATTTAAACTATTTAACTTTCTTTTAAAAAATATTATAAATTCAAAACTCACTATAATAGAGAGCACTAATGCAGAAGTATTTATCAAGTGACTAGCCAAAATGAATTCTTAGCTACTTTGACTAAAATTTGACTCAAAAATAGCATTGTTAACAATGCTACCCAACATTCTAACAATGGTGGTAGGACATTTTTGTCAGTCACCTACCTAAACAAATAATTCATGGAAAAAAAAAGAGGAAAAAATCTTGAATTGGAGTTCTACCAACCCCCACGGCAAATTATCAAAGAAACCCATCTAATGATCTAATTCAGACCGAAGGCTATGGTTGTTGAAATGTTAGTACAAATGTTAGGTGCCAGAAATATTTAGCCTTTTAAAACCCCCCTAAGCTATTATTTCAAAGCCCACCAGATACAAAAAACACACACACAGGGTGAGAAGAAGGGAGGGGAGACCCAGAGGTAGAAGACACCAATCAGTTTATCTTCAAGATTTCATCTCTCATCTCTCACTCAAACCCAACCCTAGCAAAAATGGACCCCAATTCCCAAATCTCAGAGAACCCAGAATCATCAGAGGAGCAACAACAACAGCAACAAAACCCACTGGCCCTTCTCCTCCCTTCTTCTTCTTCTCCATTCGCCACCGCTTCACTGTCACTCTCCCTGGCCTCAATCCTCCCCACCCATTTTTTCCAACAACCCAAAGTGGCCACCCTCTTCTCGTCCCAGCCCACCAAGGCGAAAATCCCGAGCCAGGCCTCCTCCCTCGCCCACCTCTCCCTCTCGGCCTCCGCCAATGTCGCCACCCCCTCCAAGCTCTCCTTCAAGTCCACCATCTCGGCCAACCCCCTCCAAAACCCCCTCACTCTCGGCCCCCGCCGCCCCCTCGACCCCAACAACGGGGCCGGAATTCGTCGAGCTTCCATCGTTTGGTTCCGCAACGACCTCCGCGTCCACGACAACGAGTGCCTCAACTCCGCCAACAACGAGTCCATGTCCGTCTTGCCCGTCTACTGCTTCGACCCGCGAGACTACGGCAAGTCGTCTTCCGGCTTCGACAAGACCGGCCCATTCCGGGCCCAGTTCCTCGTCGAGTCCGTCTCCGACCTGAGGAAGAATCTCCAGGCCAGAGGCTCTGATCTGGTCGTCAGAATCGGGAAGCCCGAGACGGTCCTCGCCGAGCTGGCCAAGACTATTGGGGCTGATGCAATCTATGCCCACAGGGAGGTTTCTCATGATGAGGTCAAGTCTGAGGAGAGGATTGAGTCTGCGATGAAGGATGAGAATGTTGAGGTTAAGTACTTCTGGGGAAGCACTTTGTACCATATGGAGGACTTGCCGTTTAAGCTGGAGGACATGCCCACCAACTATGGTGGGTTCAGAGAGAAGGTGAAGGGGTTGGAGGTGAGGAAGACCATTGAGGCTTTGGAGCAGCTCAAGGGGATGCCGTCTCGCGGCGATGTGGAGCCTGGGGATGTTCCTTCCTTGATGGATTTGGGTCTCAACCCATCTGCTTCCATGGCTCAGGTTTGTGTTTTTTATTCTTGTCAATGCTTATATATTGTATGTGTTGGTTTTATTGGTGCAGTTTCCATCGAAAGTACGTGTTGTTTTTTTTTTTTTGGACGGACTGTTCTATGGAAGTAGATTGTTTATTTGAGAGTTTAGATGGAAATGAACGATCTGTTAAAGCAGGGTAAAACGAAAAGTAAAGATAGGAGTTGAGCAAGCTTATGGAATCTCAAATGCTGAAACAGATATATGAGCATTGCAGTTGTAGTCGTAGTTGGTTATCATGATCTGGTGCTTCAGTGTCTAGTTCTAGCTGTTTTTCACTTGATCATTATTGGTTTGTTACTCATATAATTGTTCATTTAGTTAGTTTCGAATATGGATTAAAGTAAGAAAGGACTACCATCAAACAAATCTTACGTTGTTCTTTGACACTGCTCCTCCCTTTCCAAAACTTGGACATTCCTAGGCTCCTCTGCTTGTCTTGTAAATTTGTATTGCTGAATGAATGGTTGATAATGGGGTAGTTCCAACACTACTAATGCTAGCACTTGGATCTGCTATCATTCCTGTCATTTGTTGCCATGGTTGACGCATGGATTTCCTAGATTTTAATTTTGTTACTTTTAAGAAATGGCTTTTTTGACTTGTTCCCGGGGTAAAGTGACAATATTGTTATCTACTGTTATGTAGGATGGGAAGCCAGGTGCTGCTTCTATGGTGGGAGGAGAAGCTGAAGCCCTAGAGAGGCTTAAGAAGTTTGCAGCTGAGTGCCAAGCACAACCTCCCAAGGGGAGCAAAGAAGGAAGTCAGAATAGCATTTATGGTGCAAACTTTTCATGCAAAATCTCACCATGGCTGGCCATGGGATGCCTCTCTCCCCGCAGTATGTTTGATGAGCTAAAGAAAACTGCTAGCAGGTGAGCATATCCTTTCTTGCGATTGATATTATAGCTTCTAAACTCTCTATTAGAATGTCCGTCTCACTGTCAAATTAATATTGTGATTGATAGATCTGTTTCTGCATCCTCAAACCCGGATGATGGTGGCAGCGGAACAAACTGGTTAATGTTTGAGTTACTGTGGAGGGATTTCTTCAGGTAAATTGACAGAGCAGGGATTTATTTGTATTTTCCTTTCCAGTATTTAGCACTACTTGATCGGCTCTTACATATGCATCCTATACCCTAATTTAGTTTGGAATTAAACATTATCAAAGGCCGCCTGTGATGCTAAAAGTTTAGTTGGAACCTTGAAACTTGAAGATGTTCACGTGGATATCAGTGCGCTAATATTTTGTTTAATTCCCAAATGCAGATTTGTTACCAAGAAATACAGTGCTGGAAAGAAACAGCTTGATGCTTCTCCAGCAACAGCATGCACGGGTGCACTTGCCTAAGCAAGAATGTAGCTCGGTCGTTAAAATATTGAGATATCGGTTACTTTCATCACCTTATTTAAGTTTTCAAGATGTAGTGGTTAGATGTTGTAGGGTTCCTCCAAAAGAGTTGTTACATGTTGAACTTTGTTTTCATTGCCAAATAAGATGGTTGAATATGGTGTTTTGCCTCATGCTTAGTATGTGCTCTTGTGAATAACAGATCTTCTTCTGCTTTTTATCACTGGTTTGTATTCAAACAAGTCTAATTGCACCAACAAGACCTTCTAGGCCATACAGGTGCCGTTGCCACTCCGAAAATAAATCCATTTCAGTGATAAATTTTTTTTTTTTTAAAAAGACTTAACATTTAGACACATTTGTGCTTGACCCGTTTGGCAGCTAAGTAAATTAAGGCTCACTCTTAGCTTCAATACCCGACTATGCAAAATTATCACTTTGGTATTCTAAGTTTGAATGTTGGGTCTTATACATGCCATCCATGACGGAGTTAACTAATTGACTACGTGGCATATTTTGATGCACTTGGTGCCAGGAGGACTGGGTTTAGAAGGATTGTGGACATGGAATTTAGAAGAATTGTAGAAATAGAATTGATTCAGGGGAACAGGGAGTTGGTGCGTTAGTTAAAGACTTAAGAGAATTGTAATGAAATTAGTCAACATGATTAATGGCAATCTAATCAAGTGTAGAAGAGATTGATAAGGAGAGAGAGGCTTTGTCATAAGAAAACTCCATCTGTTAAGGAGGGAAGAACCGAAGGAAAAAGAAGAAGAGAGAGAAGGAAAAGAAGAACAACGAAGGAAAAGAGAGAGAAGAAGAAACAAAGTAGCTGTGAAGTTAAGGAGGAATGGTAGACCATTGGATGTGATATCAGCCACATGTCTTCATCTGATCCAAAGCTTAGGAAGGTTAGGCAAAAATAGACCTCTCCCTGTTTTTTTGGTGAACGGGTCGTTGGATCTTTCCTTCTAACATGATAAAGATACCTTTCACTGATATAGGGCGAACACCGAAAAACGTATATACTTGTAGCCAATCCGGTACACGTATGTACATAAGATACCCTTTTTTGTAATTATAAGGGATACTTGGGGGTATATTAGACTTCCTCATCCTAAAAAATAGAAAGAAAGAAAATTTAAAAAAAATGAAAGAGGATAAACCTAATTCCATTATAATTCTCATCCAAGTCCCCTGTTTTTCTCCTTCTATTTCTGTTTCTGTTTTATCTTATTGTTATGTTTGTTTTGTATTCTGTTTCATCTTTTGACTCTTTTCTTATTGTATACTAGAACAAAACACATCCGATGGGTGTAAATAATATTGTTAAATAAATATGAGAAAACTTTTTTCAAAAAATAAAATAAAATGGGGAGTTTCTATTGATAGTGAGAAGTTTTTTATAGGTGAAATGCACATAGTGGGAAGTTACATGCAGAGGGGTGATATTTTTTTTCCTAATCTTTTTCAGTTTTGATTTTGTTATTTACCTTCTCCCTTAATAATTTCAAATTAATACATATGATGTATTTACCTTCTTCTCCCTTGTCCATACTATTCTTATTTTACAAAATTCCAATTGCCACTATCACTAAAAATCATCACTATGTAGACAAACTTCTTGTTGGTGTTGATTATCGAAAGCTCTTTTCTTTTCTTTTTTTCGAACAAAAGATTCATCCATATAAAGATAACGAATCCAAATTTAATAATAGCATCTATTAAGCAAACATACAAGAATTACATCAGAACTCCAGCATGTATAGTACCAAGAAACATAGAAGCATAGGCTCACTTATTTATCATGACAAATGACTAAGAATTTAAGCAAAACAAACGCTGGAATAAAGCCTTCATTTCAACGCAACCTCCTTGCTTCCCTTTCAGACTCGAGCAAGGTAAGGATATCCCCCTCCCTCACTGGTCCTTTGACATTCCTCATGATGTGCCGATTGTGATCGTCCATAAACTTGACTTTGACCTGAGTCACCTGTCCTCGGGATCCAGTCCGACCCATAACTTTCATGACAAGAGCATACTTCACTGAGGATTCCATCCTCCGATCCACCAAACTGTACTGCGTGCACCAAGGTAAAGAGGGCTGAGAGGTCTCTATGTGCGGCAGAATGAATGAATCAAACAAACAAGAGGAAGTGATTGTATGCAGTAGGGTTACTATATATATAGTGAGAAATTACTTAACAATCTATAGCCGTAAATTAACCTATGTGGTTAAACAAAACAATATTTTCCTTCAAAACAGTAAAAAAATAACTTTCACATCTCTGAAATCGGGGGAATCAGTTTCAAAATTTTCATCTACTTTTAAGTCAAAACAGTAACAAAGCAACTTTTACATCCCCAAAAATCGGGGAATTAGTTTCAAAAATTTATCTACTTTTTTCTTTTTGAACATTTCTTCAAGAATTCTCACAAAAAAAAATTAAAATAAAATTAAAAAATAAAACATTTCTTCAAGAAAATCGAGCTTGCCCTCGAAAGTCGAAATCTCTTAATATCTGACAGCATAAATACCAATTATTTAAGTTTTCTCCAATATTTTATACTTATTGATCTAAATATATAATATAGATCAGTGTTTCATAAGCTGAAACATATGAAAAGACTGAAAGAAAAACTTGAGAAAAAAAGTAACAACACTCCATAATCTTCTTCTTTATACCATTATATCCTATACAAATTTAAAAATATGTCATTGTTTGGATCCTCATATATCCATAAATTGTTTAGCATGAATGACGATGAATATAAACCACAATAGCATGAGTACGTAGTCACAAAAGATAAATTTATTAACTTTGCTCAGAACGATCATGCATATTAATTTGGTGAACAACTGAATTTCATGAATTTTCTTTTCTCAAACTCGCCCGCCAACCCACAGACACAAAAAGACTTGAATTTTGCTGCATAATTTTTCTGGTTGACTTTACTCAATACTGACATCAACCATGGACTTTGCCTGCCTCAGGCTCATTGCGAAGAACATCAAGTTATATTGCTGGACCACTAGTATTGTTCCATATATACCTTGGGACCTAATTGAGTCCCTACTGGCTATTAATTAAGTAAAACTTTGTACGCCCGAATCGGAATTGAGGTCTTTGAGGAATTCTAAAGGAAATTGATTCTGAATAAAATTGCTGTAAGAGGGTTTATGGCAGTGTTACAGATCGATATTTATTAAAAGCTTTGCTTGTTAGAGCATTGTTTTTCTTCTGTTTTGCTAATGAATATAGTTGTATATATACAATACTACAATACCCTTGTCCTTCCTGGGGAGATTAGGATATAATAATATTGCGGCCTGGAAAGAAATATGACAATGCTGACATGATCGATATTGTCTAACTTGTTGGTGAATGAGATTTACTTGCTGGCCATCAGGCCATGGCTGCCAGTGGTACAAAGCAGGAAGAAGAGGATCTGTTATTCATGTGCAACCATATTCAGCGATATCTCAACAGATGCGAGTTGGCAGTGTAAAGTGTAAACCCTCTTACAACAGCCAATGGGGGTTGGTAGGATTGGCGAGGCTTGGGCTTGAGTGGAACCCCCACTCTAGTTCAAACCCCAACGATCTCAAAAGTTGTGCAGCCACCATCGGGGAATACAGTGGGGCTCATGGGTCTACCAGTACGCTAATGAGCATCATTCCAATCGGCGGATGCCTACGAGTTTTTCAAGGTGAGAAACCTTAGGCCATCTCCAATAAGAAGGGCTATATGTGACCTTAAACTATTTTTGTTAAAAAATGGACTCCAACAAGAGAAGGTCTAAAGGGCTAGAGGTGTAGAGGTGGGGTGGAGGGAGCTAAATTTAGCCCTATGGCTAGCTCTTTAGCTCTTGGTGGGACCCACGGAAAATTAGCCCAATCTTGCTCTTTGTGATGCAATACATTAATTCAATGACTCATAATCATGCAAATCCAATGGCTCATAATTAAGAAGTATAATTATACATATATCTAATGTAGATATTTGCTTCCGAAGTGGCACGTGGCACTTAAAAAACTTATCAGAAAATGTTATCAACAATACCACATAAATACCTCATCCAAATATACACCTTAAAAATTAATTTTTTCCTCATAACTTAATTTTAGTCTAAATTAAAATATTATTAAAATAAAATAAAATCATAAAAATTAAAAAACATAATGTAAAATCATAAAATATTTGATTTAGCCCTCCCTTACTGGAGATGGTTCACTTGTTCATGAATAAAGAATAATATTTATGAGCGCTAAATTATAGCCCTGACTCCAATATAGTCATCCCTTACTGGAGATGGCCTTAGGACTAGTGGGATCTATCCACTCTGATAATCTGTGTTAGGATCCCCAACTTTTTATTGGGCTTGCTACTCACTACCCAACCCATCCTTATGACCCGTTTTGAATTTATGTAAGGCAATTCTCAAGCTTGAAATGAATGAAGTTTAGTTCTTTATTTTCTATGCAATTTCCATTTCTGAGTTTAGGGTTGTATAATCTACATGCGGTCAGCTGTTGGATTGGAAGTTGAACACTTTTATCGCGGGTCTTGGTGGTTCAACGGGGCCTTTGTTGGGGAGCTACCTCTCCCTATAACTTTATTAGCCAAAAAAAAAAAAAACCTCTTGCAACATTTCTTTTTTCTTTGCAATCGTTCAATTTTTCTTATAACCCTGTCGAAATATACGCAATTCGGCTTCATTGTAGTCTGAAGTCTCAACAGGAGGAGGAAATTTTACCAAGAACAAAAGTTCTGCTCCCCAAATCCCTCACCTCTGATTCCCACCAGTTGCCATTACTAAACGTAAACGGGGCCTGCCGTGGCTGGTGGCTTAGACCCCCAAAACCAGCAATAAGTCGTCGGCTGATTCCACCAAATATACTATGTCACTGAAACAGCTACAAGTCATCGTCATATCACCTCCTCCTTTGCAACAACCCTCATCTTTATTTGCTTAGAGTCTCGAATGTCCAAAGCTAAAACACTGCCAGAATCGGCCAAGATGTAAAATCGACCCTGATAATAAGTTATATCCCGGTACGATATGCTTTCTTGTATCATGGTCCATTCATCTCCACAAAATACACATAATATTCCACAACTGGCCAGAACCATGACTACGTTATCTAATGAGGAAGGACATGACGACAAGACGATCTTCATTACTGAATGATAGCTGTGATCGAAGTTCTGTCAAGCTCCCAGGTCAATAACTTCGTCAAGGGATTCAATAGGTACGTTTATTTCCAAATCTTCAGATAAATCTCTTTTTTGATGAGGATATATAGTCATTAGCCATCCCAAAGAGAACAACACCACTTTTCTTTAGTTTCTGGCAAATAAAAAAACCTGTAAGTCTAATCTTTCCGTATAAAAGAAGAAATACTTGAGGTAAATGTAACATACTGAACAATAATGAAACTAGAAAGCAGTAGCCAACAAGTTCAAGGAAACACCATCAAGCTATGTATATTCTGTATTATCAAACTAAGAAACATTTCAAGTTTGTTTCTACAATCCAAACAGTATCATAAGACTAGGAAGATGAAGGGGGTGGGTACATTTGATAACATGGCTTGAACAGCATATACAATACATTTGTAATCATACAAGTGATACAACAATGCTACACTGTAAGGGTTTTTGTTTACATTCTACTTTCACTCAATCACAACTAATCGAAGAGGGTAAAGAAGCACCAGAAACAATATTTTTGTACAAAAAATTGAAGGTATGAAAAAAAAAATCTCTTATATGATGCCAGAAACTTTGAGAGAAGACAGCACAACAAAAATTATCCAAAGCAACATGAAAAACACAAAGGTAATCCATGCCCAAAGCTTTGGCCCTCCAAGCTCTGCACCCAATGTTAGACGCCTAATTACCAGAACTGAAATGCAGCCTACTGAGGTTGCGAAAAATACAAGCAATGAGAAGCTAAGACCCGCTGCATTCTCAATCCGCAGTGGTTCTTTATATACAAAATAATTGTATGCAGTGTCAATCAGCCATGGAAAACCGATGCCAACATATATATTCACTGCATTGCTACAAAATAACATGAATAAACAGGAAAGTAAGTTCAGGTCCTGACATTCCATAATGCTCATACAAAAAGATGGTATTAACTATTAACTGAAAATTCAAATAATTTTGATCTTCAAGTGTATTGCTAAATGTATTACTTCCAGACCAAAAATACATGATGTAACAAAGTCTACAGTTAAATTGGAGCTTTAAGAGTATACCTGCAAGTGATGTTTGCAATGGCAGAGTCAGCTGTCAACTGACGTTCAGCAGCAATCTTGCTTGCAACTAAATCTGGCCACGAAGTTCCACTTGCTAATGCAGTAAATGCTACGACATAAGGATTTATTCCTGAAATAGTACAAGTATAAAACTTTAGTACTCTGACTTAGATCATGAACAATATAATCACAATCATCCACAAGTTATGGCACAAAAAGATACCTGTGACACAACTTATGAGATCAGTGAGTTGTGTTACAATGTAAGCTATCGCACTGATGAAAATTAGGGAACAAATGAAGGCAACCCAGCCATGAGCAATGTTATAAGGAGGAACAAATGCAAATAATAGTCTCCAGGGAGCAAGAAGTAATTGCCAGAAAATTCTTGCCATTCGCAAATAGAAGTTTCTCACTTTTCTTGATTCTGTGCTTTCGAGCTGTTCACGAAAAAGAAATCACCACAAACATGAACCACCTATCTTGATACCAAACAATATAAAGTGTATACAATACAATACCTGGACTGCGTCTACAAATTGTTGCCTCCAAAGTGTAAAAACTGGATGATCTTCTGACACCATTTTCTCTTGAAAATCCTCTAATGAGGAATTAGAGGATTCAGGAGTTTCGTCAATTCCTGAGACTTTTTGATACACTGGAACTGCAAATTGAGGTCTCAATATTGAGAAATTTTGAATTTAAAAGTTGACATAAATATACTGAACTAGTAGAAATCTCCTGAAATTTTTTTGACCCAAGACATTCGGCATTATATTAAGGAACTACAGATGAGTACCTACACCATTTCCTGTCTCTGAATGTATGGAGAAAATATCAACAACGCCTCTGTTTTCACCTTCGCCAACATGAAGTATTTCAGAATACTCATCACAGAGACCACTATCAAGCTTGCATGCAACAGGCTTAGCTGGCACCCAGTCCTCTGGTCTCTCACTTCTTGGCCTTGGGACATACAACAAGAAATAAAGGCAGACTACTGAGAAAACTAAACCTGTTTAAGGAAAAAGAGATTCGAGAGAAATTGTAGAGAGAATTGTATCATATTATTGAGAATAGGAGCCCTATATATAGGGATTACAAAGTACTAGTTCTAATGTTACAAGGAATACCAATCCGTGTAGGATTGGGAAATCTAGAACCTTCTCTCCTATTACTTCTCCTAGTTTGATAAGGCACACTAAATCGATATTCCTTCAACACTCCCCCTTGTGCCGCTCAAACTTGGTGGTGACGCTTCATTCGTTGCCTCGTTAAAAACCTTGCCAGGTAACAAAAACCCTGTGGGATAAAAATAACCCTGGTCGAAGGACAAAAAGAGCACAACACGTCCTTCACTCTTCGAGATCGCACATGTAGACATCATAACTCCCCCTGATGTCGATATCTCCCCCTGATTGCTATAATCGTGGGAGTTCGGATAACTTTCTCAATCCGATGCTCTTCACATGTTTCTCGAAGGTGGATTTAGGTAACGACTTAGTGAATAAGTCCGCTACATTATCCTCTGATCGGATTTGATTCACTTCAATCTTTAGAAGTGATTGTTGTTGCTGATTATAAAAGAACTTAGGCGATATATGCTTGGTGTTGTCGCCCTTGATGAAACCTAACTTCATTTGTTCAATACAAGCTGCATTATCCTCATAAATGCATGTAGGTTCATCTGTGGTAGACTTCAAACCACAACTTCCTTGAATATGTCTAATTACAGACCTTAGCCATATACATTCACGAACGGCTTCATGTAGAGCAATAATCTCTGCATGATTTGAGGAAGTAGCAACAAGGGTCTGTTTTGTAGACCTCCAAGATATCGCAGTGCTTCCCATGGTAAAGACATAACCAGTTTGGGAGCGACCTTTGTGAGGGTCAGAGAGGTACCCTGCATCAGCAAAACCCATCAAGACATCATTGTCGTTTTGATGGAGGGAGATAGGAGAACGCCGGCCACCATGAGCGGTGGCGGAGCCGGCGGCGGCAACATGGCCGGCGGCCATTCCATGGACGGGGGCGTTCTGCCTTTTGGGGTCCAATCCCAATTTTCCGTCATTCCTTTTCTCTCTGTAGGGACAGAATAGGCCCATATCAATCGTACCTCTTAGGTATCGAAAGATTGTCTTTATACCAATCCAATGGCGGCGTGTTGGCGCAGAGCTATGTCCAGCTAACAAGTTCACTGCGAATGAGATATCCGGTCTTGTGCATTGAGCTAAGTACAATAATGCGCCTATTGCACTCAAATAGGGCACCTCGGCCTCTAATGGTTCTTCGTCCTCATCCCTTGGACGAAACGGATCTTTTCCGGGCTCAAGACTACGGCCGATCATGGGAGTACTCGTAGGCTTTGCTTTATCTACATTAAAGCGCCTTAGGATTTTCTGAGTATATGCAGACTGATGGATCAAGATTCCATCACTACGGTGCTCGAGTTCTAAACCGAGACAAAACCGTGTTTTCCCAAGATCTTTCATCTCAAATTCGGATTTCAAGTATTTAGCAGTTTCCTTCAACTCATCTAGAGTTCCAATTAGGTTCATGTCATCGACATAAACTGCTACGATTGCAAATCCGGAACTTGTTCTTTTAATGAACACGCATGGGCATATTTCATTGTTAATATATCCCTTCCCAATCAAGTAGTCACTTAGACGGTTATACCACATCCGTCCGGATTGTTTTAATCCATATAGTGAGCGTTTTAATCTTATTGAAAACGCGCTCCGTGGTTTAGTGCCACTTGATTTGGGTAATTGAAGTCCATCTGGAACCTTCATATATATCTCTGAATCTAGATCCCCATAGAGATATGCTGTAACCACATCCATAAGCTGCATGTCAAGTTTTTCGGAAACTACCAAACTGACAAGGTAGCGGAACGTTATAACGTCCATTACGGGAGAATATGTCTTCTCGTAGTCAATTCCAGGGCGTTGTGAGAAACCTTGCGCCACAAGGTGGGCTTTGTATCTAACAACCTCATTTTTCTCATTACGCTTTCTAACAAAGACCCATTTATGGCCAACAGGCTTTACATTTGGGGGTGTCTGCGTTACAGGCCCAAATACCTGTCTCTTTGTTAGTGAATCCAATTCAACCTGGATCGCATCTTTCCATTTAGGCCAATCCGCTCTTCGTTGACATTCTTCAACAGAGCGAGGTTCGATATCATCATATTCTATAATTCCTTTTGCAATATGATATGCAAATGCATCATCAATCGCCATAGAATTTCTATCCATCATCTCATGTACACTAGTGTAATTTATGGAGATCTCTCTATTCTCTGGAGTTGGTTCTGACATTGGAGCGTCCCCCAATGATGTCTCTTGGACATAACCATAATCCGGAATATTCTCATGAGATGGATTATTTACATCGATGATTAATGGATTATTTTGTGCCGAACTCGCTTTCTTTCTTGGGCGAGAATCCATCGAACCTATGGGCCTCCCGCGCTTCTTGGCGGGAGCCGTGGGCCTAGCCATAACGTCACCATCATTGAGAGATGGGACGTTGGCGCCATGCTCATGCATTCTTGAGTTGGCGTCATGTCCTCTACTTTTAGGGACATCAATCCTTGCAGGCACGTTTGCAGCAGGTATGTGTGATCTTGTCACTTTAGCGATATCAGAAAACGCATCAGGCATCGAATCTGCTACGCTCTGAAGATCGAGAATTCTCCGCACTTCAATTTCTGACTGTGCGGTTCGGGGATCAAGATGAGACATAGTGGGGACAGACCACGACAATTCCTGTCGTTCCTGTTGAACATTTATGTTCCTATCTCCCCTAACGACGGGAAGACTGTCTCATCGAAGTGACAATCCGCAAATCTAGCGGTAAAGAGATCGCCTGTCAAGGGTTCTATGTAGCGGATAATCGTTGGAGAATCATATCCAACATAAAGGCCTAATCGTCTTTGAGGACCCATTTTGGTGCGCTGTGGCGGCGCAATAGGCACATAGACTGCACACCCAAATATGCGTAAGTGTGAGACATCAGGCTCATACCCAGTAACCATCTGGGACGCAGAGAAGGGTTGAGTGGCAGTGGGCCTCAGACGAATAAGCACAGCTGCATGCAATATTGCATAGCCCCAAGCAGAAATAGGGAGATTGGTGCGCATCACCAATGCTCGAGCAACCATTTGTAGTCGTTTAATGGTGGCTTCTGCGAGACCATTTTGGGTATGAACATGAGGAACAGGATGTTCAACATCAATCCCAATGGACATGCAATAATCATCAAAAGTCTTTGATGTAAACTCCCCAACATTGTCTAATCTTATAGACTTAATGGGATGATCAGGGTGGTGAGCCCGTAACTTAATTATTTGTGCTAGGAGTTTAGCAAATGCAGCGTTCCTTGTGGACAATAGCATGACATGTGACCAGCGTGTCGATGCATCAACCAACACCATAAAATATCTAAATGGTCCGCATGGTGGTTGAATAGGTCCACAAATATCACCTTGGATTCTTTGTAAGAATGGTATATTTTCTTTGGTGTCCTTTGCATAGGATGGTCTCGATCCTAACTTTGCTAAAGAGCAGGCTTTGCAGAACGAATGATGGGCTTTGGAAACAACCAATGAGGATTTTGGTTGAGCCATGAAGTCACAATGGACCTGAGTAGTAAAAATTGGAGTCAAGGGAGCAGGGGTGGCGTCAAAGCCACCCTTGGGCCACAGGGGGATGGCGGCGCCGACCGGGGATGGCCGGACTTGAGGGGGAAAGGCGCCGTGAGGCGCAGGTGCTCCTCCTTGATCCAAATTTCGAGTTTCACTTCCTTTCGTTCTGAAAAAGGGATGTCCGTGTGAAGTCTTTAATATACGGATCATCATGTCACGACCTGGGTGTCCCAAACGGTCGTGCCAAAGCCTATACGTGTCGGAATCCCATAAATCATCTCTCATGACATGGTTGGATTCAATGACTCGAATAGTGGTTGCATACAACCCACTAGAGCGACACATAAGTTTCTCTAATACTCGTTTATGTCCGTAGTCATTAGAGGTGATGCAAAGGAACTCTTGTCCATTCTCACAATGTGTTTCCACATGAAAACCATTGGCTCTTATATCTTTGAAATAATAAAGTTCGAAAAACATGTCTACGACATGAGATAAAATAAATCGATACTTTATTAATAATATCCAATGATGACACCAAAGTTTCGTGACCATAATCTAATCCAATATAAAAATCAAATCGTAGACAAATCGTAGTTACTCTATCCGTTCGGTAATTTCAATTTAGTTGTGACCAGGTAAGGTAAGGCGAG
This sequence comes from Rosa chinensis, assembly GCF_002994745.2. Taxonomy (NCBI): domain Eukaryota; kingdom Viridiplantae; phylum Streptophyta; class Magnoliopsida; order Rosales; family Rosaceae; genus Rosa; species Rosa chinensis. The sequence goes on along the minus strand of NC_037093.1, from coordinate 56,539,830 downwards.
ATTTTGGTGGAGCGTTGCTCACTTTTAAAACCGTTCTCTCAGATCAAACCTTGCCTAGACATCACAAGTACTCTTGAGTACGCCTAGAGGGAAAGAGTTAATACAATAAGTCATTTTATTGATTTAAGGCATAATTGCCATTACATAATTCTTGGAAATATAAAAGACTATTCTAAATAAAAATCTGCGGCATGTTGTCTTCATCGCCAGATTTAAAGTCTTTGTGAACTCGATGTCTGGATCACCATAATGCGACTACCTTCTTAGGTACATTGCAAATTCAGGTCCATTGATCAGACGTTCCATATCAGAAATAGACACCATAAAGAGGATTCTCCCTTGATTGAGGCGCATTGGCGCAATATGCATAGTCCCTAAGACTAGTGGCGTTGGAAAGTGGTGCCCATGGCCAACGTTGGCTCCATGGTTTCCAACCCTATGTCCCTCAAAATCACGCCTCCTACGGTCGTGTGATTGTCGCCTTGAGTGATTACCTTCTTGAGCATTTCGATCATATGGATCATGACGTCGATGGCGACTTTCTCTAGCCATAGGACGATGCTCTTGATAGCTATCTTGAAGCCTATCAAATCTTCTTTTCACAAGTTCATTGCCATGTCTTTCAGTAGTGACCATAGCTTCAATAAGCTGTTGAAAACTTGTGATCCGTCTTGCATTTACATGAGTCCGGAATAAGTCAGAGGACCTCATAGCATAGACGGGGAAGGTATTGAGGGTTTTCTCAATCAATTGGTCTTCTGTGATTGTTTTTCCACAGAGACGCATCATTGCTCTGATGCTGAGAGCTTCCGAATAAAATTGCATGACAGTGTCAAATTCAGAGAAGCGAAGATGTTTCCATTCTGCTTCTGTATTCGGAAGTATGGAGTCACGAACATTGCCATATCGTTCGCGAAGCGCATGCCAAAGCTTTATGGCGCTATCCTCATTTATGAACTCAAACTGTAGGTCACTATCCATGTGACGTTTCATGAAGGCAAGTGCCTTGGAATTATCTTTCTCAGTTTGAGGGTCTGGAGCTGTTTCTATAGGACAAAGCTCTTGGATTGTATGCAATAAATCACGGGCAATAAGGTGGATCTCGACATCAGTGACCCAAATTAAGTACCTTTTGCCTGCATAATCCAATGGAACAAAATCGAGTTTGTTTGTGTTTGACATCCTGAAAGATGAAACAAAAACAAGTTAGTTTCGAAGTCAATGCTTCCACGAAAACTAATATAAATAAGATTTCCGAGCTATGCTACCAAGAAATCGATTTCCAAGAATAATTGGATTAGACCGAAACAATGATGTTTATATGGTCGTTAATCGATGCTTACGGACGCTCTTAGTCCGAAGTCTTACGAACGCTCTTAGTTCGTTAATTGCGTGAATCCCCACGATTCCGCTTTTCAAGAATCGAACCCACGTTATAAGAAAGGTGGGATGTAGAAGAAGGGAGGTTTTCAAGTCCCCGAGAAAAGAAGAAATATTTAAATTTCGAATTATAGGAACTTCAAAACTTACTCTTTTGAATACTTACTTGGTGAAAATTCGGAGCAGATTCTGTTCTGAACAGCTTGTACCTCGATTGGTGTACAGATCTAAATATGACTCCGATAAGGCTGAAATTCGGAGGTTAGATGGAAGAGACAGAGACGAACAACTTTGATGAAGAAAGTTTTTCGATCTGAGCTTCCGAACTAGACTTTTCGAGGCTTGCAAGAAGACGGATGTGCACAGGAACGGGAAAAAGATGCAGTGGGTGTGCGTTGGCTTGTTTGCGTAGCAGGGATGCTTCGGTGGTAGCAGGCTGGAACGCAGGGCTGCAGGGAGGGGGCAGCAGGGGCTGCTGTGCAAGGTTGCAAGCGCACGGGCGTTCGGGCTGCAGCGAAGGTTCGGCTAGCTTGGGCTAGGGGCTGCTTTGTGAATGAGTTTTGGTTTTCTGTTTTGTGGTTAGAGTCGTGCTGATAACGTGTTTAAGGAAAAAGAGATTCGAGAGAAATTGTAAAGAGAATTGTATCATATTATTGAGAATAGGAGCCCTATATATAGGGATTACAAAGTACTAGTTCTAATGTTACAAGGAATACCAATCCGTGTAGGATTGGGAAATCTAGAACCTTCTCTCCTATTACTTCTCCTAGTTTGATAAGGCACACTAAATCGATATTCCTTCAACAAAACCTATGTTTTATTGATTTCAGCCAAGAAAAGTAACAAAGACCAGAAATTTAAGATGTTAAATATCAAAGAAAAAGAGAAACACATACAAAGGAAGAGAAAAGTAGGGCCACTGCTTGTCTTGAGCATAAGCATGTATCAGCAGTAACCCGTATTGTAGTACTGTCAATAAGGCCTCCCATAGTGTAATCACGTTTGGTGTCCACACCTGCAGCATTAACTATTTAGTAGAGTATTTCACCAGAGTTGTAAATACAGTAAATCATAAGTTAAAACCCAAATCTGGATCATTTGGGTTTTTTTTTAACCATAAAGTCCATAAAAGCAATTTATCCAACAATGGCTATAAACATTTTGTGTATTGAATGGAATCCTGATCTTGCAATGGATGTCTACCATAAATTGGTTTCATGATGACCAACAAGCCATCAACATAATTAATTTGACATTTCCAAAAAAACATGAGAGCATATGAATGATATGATTCACCAGTATATTCTACATCAGAAAATTTAGGGTCTAAATGAAAATCCTCATCTTCTTTGTTCAGGGAGGGAAAAAAAAAAGTTTTCATGGTTAACCAAATATAATAGTTACCATAAGATTCCTTGAAATTACCTCTAGAATTATATATAACCAAATATATGCCCAGAAAGACCAAAAGAGCTCAACCAGCCAGACTCCTATATCAGCTATCTTTTTCAGCTCTCCAGCTTTAGGAACTACAACACAAACAGCATGGATGGGGAAAAGGTCGAATGCAGCAGAACCAACTAGTGTTCCAGGACCCAAACCTATAAACAAGATAAACAGCAGAATATTATAAACTGTGATCATAAGCTGATGTTAATTTGAAGCTAAATTTATGTGGAAAGAAAGCAAAATTGAGGAATCATTGCAGATATACCATGCAGTAGTAATCAAAAGGGACTAAGGGAGAAAACAGAGTTCAAGTAATTATTATTATCAACATTTCAGTGCATTCCTCATTCTATCACCTTCTGGAGAACAACAAACTAAAAAGTTCTCAGAGGCCACAACAAAACTCCATACTCCCTGTTATTGAACACATGGAAGTTAGCGACAGGCCGGTACTACTACAATCCTCATGATTTGTCTAGTGTATCTAAATGTGTTTGATGCATGCTATGAAGATATAACATACTGAAAGTACAGATAACAAACAAAATAGACAGTATATGTGACAGCTACAAAACAAATCCATGTTCATTGAAACCAAAATCCCAAAATGAAAAGACCTTATGTTATTCAGTGAGTTTTCTAATTAAAAACAAACCTCCAGCATACAGGCTTCCAATGTTTCGTATAGCATCGATAGTGGCTAATGATATTTGAGGAAAGCTGGTCCCAAAGGCCAGCAGGCTAATATCTGCGATTGTGAAATTCCACACTTTCTCATGCCTACTAACTTGATCACTAGAGACCACCTTCCGCGTGTGGCTCACAACACTCTCCATGGACCGGAAAAAACGAACAGTAATAGATGATAATCCAAGGAAACAGTAAGCAAGACCAAGAACATATAAGAATGCCCGGACGCCACTCCAGAGGGCAGTTTCGCTCTCAAAAATCAAGTAGCTTCCACATGTTTCCAGCCCAATTATGCTGGAAAGTCCAGGCATTCTTCCTGGCGCTAATTTGCTCAAACTGCTTAGAGCTCAGAATTTAAACGAAAGTAGCAGGACCTGATAATCATGAGAAACTTGGTGAAAACTTTAGCTCAATATCAATGAGTCCATCAGAAAATACGAGAAACCTGAGAGTCGCCGGAATGGCTGCGGCGAGTAACAAAAGCGGCATCCGGGTCTCAATTCCGACAAGTGTGGAGAGAGCTTGGGATTAGGCAGACGTGTATGGATTGGATTGGAAGGTCTAAACTTTCTTCGGTCCCAGTGAAGTGTGTGATTCACGTGGCTTTCGTTTTCTTTGCGTGGGGACTTAACTTAACAACGTCGTTAGACCCAGACCCAAAAATAGAGAGAGACTCTGATGATCCCAAAATCATCTCAATCATGTCATGCTTCAATTATTTAGTCCAGACAGTCCATGATTGACAAATCAGATTTTATTATTCTATTCAATTTTTAACAAGATTTGATGTTTCTTAAAATGATTAGTTATATATAAAATTAGGTCGTTGGAATCAGCATGATTTGGACATGTCTACCCTCTTATAGTATATGCATACTGGAGAGTAAACAAAGGTCGGCACGCATGGGACATGTCTTTTTGGTGAAAAATTGTGAGTTTGAATGAAAACAGTAAAGTAAAACTGTAAAAATGAAGGTTTTACTTATAATATACCAGTAGTCTTTGCAAGAGCGTAGTCGACCTTCCCTAAAATGGGTTGCAATCTCGGATGACAATTTCTCGATCGAACTCCTGGGAAATCAACTTCATGGCATCGTGACAATCGCAGCTTATACTCAGGTTTTTTACTATTCGAATTGGGGTACCAGGACTCGTCTTCAAAAAAGCACAAGGCAAGTGCCAATTAATTTTTCGCTGTGAGCCAGCTCCTTTCCTTCCTCATCAAGCTGGAGCAATGCCTCGCTTGTATTTCCCACAAAACCTCTCATCTTTAGTCTCTTCATGATCTCATCCCCCACGAAAAATTCGTGAATGTCACCCTCCCACCCACCTCGACCAAACTACAGCCGGGAACTTTCTTGATCCCCCTTTCCTCCATAACATCTCACACGTCTTACTTCACTCCATTTCCCCATTTTTGCACGCACATTCGATAAAAGTACACATGCAGCAACTGTCCTTGGGAATCGGGATCCAGTCCGACCCACAACTTTCACGACAAGAGCATGTTTGACTGTGGATTCCATTCTCCGATCCACCAAATTGTAATGCACCGAGGCAGAGAGAGAGTTGAGAGGTCTCTGAGTGCGGTAGAATGAATGAATCATTCAAAGAGGAGAAAGTGATTGTATGCCGTAGGGTTGCTATATGTTACGGAACGACCCATAGCCGTAGATTAATATTCAGTGATATCGATCTCAACATTTGGACGATCCAGTTGGCGGTGTAGATCCTCTTAACAATTATTTTTTTTTTTTTTTTTTTTGGCGTTAGTCTAGCAAAGTTAATCACAAACCAAAACAATCCCAAATGACAGTGTGCAAAACCTCTTGAGCTTTTCAAAAAAAAAAAAACTCTTTGAGCTTAATTAGAATTACTGATATCAAGCACAAGTAATAACCTTCTCCAAGTACCGACTGCATCACAACAGCACTTGAGCTGCGCAATAGCATGTAAGTATGTAACATGGAGATTCGATTGCAAAACATTTGTGATTATATCACGGAAAAATAAAAGCCTCTTTTTTTTTACAAAGAAAAAAAAAAAAAGAAGCCCAACTGCCAAAAGAAGTTTCTTCTGTACTCTTGAACATTAAAAAGTTGTGGTAAGATAATATTTCCACATGAAAACTTGATTGAATCCACAAATCTGATCGTAGAAAACGAAAGGCTCAGTTTTTCTATCTTTCGTGGAAAAAATACCCCTCAACAGAGAGAAGGAAGAATTTTACCCAAGAACAAAGTTCTCCACCCCAAATTCTCTTACCTCTGATCGAGTGACACTTTGAAAACTCTAAATCGGGCTCTGCCGGGGCTTTGTCCCAAAAATCACACCAATAAGTCCCCAGCTGATTCCACCGAATATATTTTGTCACTAAAATCACAAGAGATCGTGATATCTCGTCCTTCCCTTGTAACAACTCTCATCTTTATTTGCTTCGAGTCTAGAATGTCCAAAGCTAAAACAGTGCCGGAGTCGGTCAAGATGTAAAATCGACCCTGCCGGTACGATCTGCTTTCTTGTACCAGGGTCCATTCATCTCCACAAAATACACATAACATGCCACAACTGGCCAGAACCATGACTACGTTATCTAATGAGGAAGAAGGACTTGACGACAAGACAATCTAATGATAACTGTGATCGAAGTTCTGTAAATCTCCCAGGTCAATAACTTCGTCACTTCTAAAAGGATTCAATAGGTTTATTTCCAAATCTTCAGATAAATCTCTTTTTTGATGAGGATATATAGTCATTAGCCATCCCAAAGAACATTCACTTTTCTTTAGCTTCTCTCAAATAAAACCTGTAAATCTCAACTTTCTTTACAAAGAAGAAAAAATTGAAGGTAAAATGTATGCAACATACTGAACAATAATGAAACTAGTAGTAGCAGCAACTAGTACAAGGAAACACCATCAAGCTATGTATATTCTGTATTATCAAACTAAGAAACAGCATTATAAGTGTGCTCCTACAATTCAAACAGTATCATAAGACTAGGAAGATGAAGGGGGTGGGTACATTTGATAACATATCTCGGACAGCATATTCCATTTGTAATCATACAACAATGCTACACTGTTAAGGGTTTTTGTTTACATCATAACTAATTGAAGAGGGAAGGAAGGACCCGAAACAATATTGGAGTACAAAAAATACAAGGGAAAAAAAATCTCTTATATGATGCCAGAAACTTTGAGAGAAGACAGCACAACAAAAATTATCCAAAGCAACATGAAAAACACAAAGGTAATCCACGCCCAAAGTTTTGGCCCTCCAAGCTCTGCACCCAGTGTTATACGCCTGATTACTAGAACTGCAATGCAGCCTACTGAGGTTGCGAAAAATACAAGCAATGAGAAGCTAAGACCCGCTGCATTCTCAATCCGCAGTGGTTCTTTATATACAAAATAATTGTATGCTGTGTTGACCAGCCATGGAAAACCGATTCCAACATATATATTCACCGAATTGCTACAAAATAACATGAATAAACAGGAAAGTAAGTTCAGGTCCTGACATTCCATAATGCTCATACAAAAAGATGGTATTAACTAGCTGAAAATTCAAATAATTTTAATCTTCAAGTGTGTTATTAAATGTATTACATCCAGACCAAAAATACTTTATGTAACAAAGTCTAAAATTAAAATGGAGATTTAAGAGTAAACCTGCAAATGATGTTTGCAATGGCAGAGTCAGCTGTCAACTGACGTTCAGCGGCAATCTTACTTGCAACTAAATCTGGCCACGAAGTTCCACTTGCTAATGCGGTAAATGCTATGACATAAGGATTTATTCCTGAAAAAGTAGGAGAAGTACAAAACTTTAGTGCTCTGACTAGATCATGAACAATATCATATCAATCATCCACAAGTTATGGCACAAAAAAAATACCTGTGACACAACTTATGAGATCAGTGAGTTGTGTTACCATGTAAGCTATCGCACTGATGAAAATTAAGGAACAGATGAAGGCAACCCAGCCATGAGCAATGTTATAAGGAGGAACAAATGCAAATGATAGTCTCCAGGGAGCAAGAAGTAATTGCCATAACATTCTTGCCAGTCGCAAATAGAAGTTGTTCAGTTTTCTTGATTCTGTGCTTTCGAGCTGCTCAGCAAAAAGAAATCACCCCAAACATGAACCACCTATCTTGATACCAAACTATTTAAAGAGTATACAATACAATACCTTGACTGCGTCTACAAATTGTTGCCTCCAAAGTATAAAAACTGGATGATCTTCTGAAACCATTTTCTCTTGACAATCCTTATTAGATGACTCAGGAGTTTCGTCATTTCCAGAGACTTTTTGATACACTGGAACTGCAAAGTGAGGTCTCGAAATTGAGGAATTTTGAATTTAAAAGTGGACATAAAGATACTGAAATAGTAGAAATCTCCTGAAGAATTTTTGACCCAAGGCATTCATCATTATACTAAGGAACTACAGATAAGTACCTACACCATTTCCTGTCTCTGAATGTATGGAGAAAATATCAACAACGCCTCTGTTTTCATCTTCACCAACATGAAGTATTTCAGAATACTCATCACGGGGACCACTATCAAGCATGCATGCAACAGGCTCAGCTGGCACCCAGTCCTCTGGTCTCTTACTTCTTGGCCTTGGGACATACAACAAGAAATGAAGGCAGACTACTGAGAAAATAGACCAATGTTTTATTGATTTCAGCTCAGAAAAGTAACAAAGACCAGAAATTTAAGATGTTCAATATCAAAGAAAAAGAGAAACACATACAAAGGAAGAGAAAAGTAGGGCCACTGCTTGTCTTGAGCATAAGCATGAACCAGCAGTAACCCGTATTGTAGTACTGTCAATAAGGCCTCCCATAGTGTAATCACGTTTGGTGTCCACACCTGCAGCATTAACTATTTAGTAGAGTATTTCACCAGAGTTGTAAATACAGTAAATCATAAGTTATAATCCAAATCTGGATCATTTGGATTTATTTAATCATAAAGTCCATAAAAGCAATTTATCCACCAATGGCTATAAACATTTTGTGTATTGAATGGAATCCTGATCTTGCAAAGGATGTCGACCCTAAATTGGTTTCATGATGACCAACAAGCCATCAACAGAATTAATTTGACATTTCCAAAAAAAACATGAGAGCATATGATTCACCAGTATATTCTACATCAGAAAATTTAGGGTCTAAATGAAACTCCTCATCTTCTTTGTTCAGGGAGGAAAAAAAAAAAGTTTTCATGGTTAACCAAATATAATAGTTACCATAAGATTCCTTGAAATTACCTCTAGAATTATATATAACCAAATATATGCCCAGAAAGACCAAAAGAGCTCAACCAGCCAGACTCCTATATCAGCAATCTTTTTCAGCTCTCCAGCTTTAGGAACTACAACACAAACAGCATGGATGGGGAAAAGGTCGAATGCAGCAGAACCAACTAGTGTTCCAGGACCCAAACCTATAAACAAAATAAATAGCAGGATATTATAAACTGTGATCATAAGCTAATGTTTGAAGCTAAATTTATGTGGAAAGAAAGCAAAATTGAGAAATCATTGCAGATATACCATGCAGTAGTAATCAAAAGGGGCAAAGGGAGAAAACACAGTTCTAGTAATTATTATTAGCAACATTTCAGTGCATTCCTCATTCTATCACCTTCTGGAGAAAAACAAACAAAAAAGTTCTCCGAGTCCACAACTCCATACTCTCTGTTATTGAACACATTAAGTTTCTGTTTGATGCATGCTATGAAGATATAACATACTGAAAGTACAGATAACAAACAAATTAGACAGTATTTTGTCATGCTAATGTGACAGCTAGAAAACAAATCCATGTTGATGCATCAGGGAAATGGACTGAATAACCGGCAATGAAGCCAAAATCTCAAAATCAAAAGACCCTATGTTATTCAGTGAGTTTTCTAAAAACAAACCCCCAGCATACAGGCTTCCAATGTTTCGTATAGCATCGATAGTGGCTAATGATATTTGAGGAAAGCTGGTCCCAAAGGCCAGCAGGCTAATATCTGCAATTGTGAAATTCCACACTTTCTCATGCCTACTAACTTGATCACCAGAGTAAGGATCAATAGCCACCACCTTCCGCGTGTGGCTCACAACACTCTCCATGGACCGGAAAAAACGAGCAGTAATTGCTGATAATCCAATGAAACAGTAAGCAAGACCAAGAACATATAAGAATGCCCGGACAGCACTCCCGAGGGCAGTTTCACTCTCGAAAATCAAGTAGCTTCCACATGTTTCCAGCCCAATTATGCTGGAAAGTCCAGGCATTCTTCCTGGCGCTAATTTGCTCAAATTACGTACAGCTCAAAATCTAAACAGAAGTAGCCGGACCTGATAACACAAGAAACTTGGTGAAAATTTTAGCTTAATATCAACGAGTCCATCACAAAAGACATTGAAAATTTAGCTTCGAATACACAATTCTGCATTGCATTAATAATTGAAGATGAATAACAGCTACCTATATCTATATAATCCCCAATGCCTTGGAATCGCACTGTTCTAGAATCTAGATCCAAAACGCAAATTCACTCAGACACAATAACACACTGCCCCTTTTTACAGAAAGGTGGAAAGTAAAGTGTCCAAACTATTGTTGAACCACACAACTCGATAACATGAAACTGAACAAGATATCAGAGATATAGGAGAAACCTGACAATAATCACCGGCGAGTGACGAACGAGTCAATCTGAAAAGCGGCACAGGTCTCACGGGGTCTCAATTCCGAGAAGAGTAGGGAGAGCGCAAACGTGCATGGATTGGATTGGATTGGAAGCTCTAAACTTTCTCCTGTGATTAAATTCTGGGTTGGATTCTATAATTGTTGCACTAATTCTTTGCCCAGGTCCCAGTGATTCGTGTAATTTGCGTGGCTTAACTTACCAACGTCATTAGACCAAAAAATAGAGACTGTGATTAGGCCAAACAACCATCTGAATCAGACAATTATGCCCAGGTCCCAGTGATTCGTGTAACTTTGCCTGGCAAGATTTTGATATTTTAGGGCATTTGATTTTGACATATCCAATAAGTCCACCCTCTTAAATCATGTGAGGACATGTTTTATCTTTTTGGGTGAAAAACTGAAAATCAAACTTACATGGTAGATGTTTTATCCTGCTGGGAGTAAAGTAAAACTGTAAAAATGAAGGTTTTACTTATAATATACCAATAGTCTTTACAAGAGCATAGTCGACCTTCCCTAAAATGGGTTGCAATCTCGAATGACAATTTCTCGATCCAACTCCTGGGAAATCAATTTCATGGCATCGTGACAATCGCAGCTTATACTCAGGTTTTTTACCATTTGAATTGGGGTACCACTGTACCAGGACTCGTCTTCAAAAAGCACAAGGCAAGTGCCAATTAATTTTTCGCTGTGAGCCAGCTCCTTTCCTTCCTCATCAAGCTGGAGCAATGCCTCGCTTGTATTTCCCACAAAACCTCTCATCTTTAGTCTCTTTATGATCTCATCGACCATCATGTATATCAGATATCTGGAGGGATTGGGTAATTATTTTGTGGTCCCGGAGTACCACATGGCACTGTCATGTGGTGGTTTAAACTAATAACATCACTCGATTTTTGTAAAGACCATACAGGAGTAAAAAAAAAAAAAGGCAAATCCAATTAACAGACCAATCAAAAATAAAACACAAATCGTATAAGCCAATAACATCAACCTGAACCACCTAATAATTTTCCTCCCCGGAGTTTTTGGTAGGGCTGTCAATTCCTACAAGACCCGATAACACCACTCGAAACCCGCATGAAATAAAGCGGGTCGAACCCTCACGATTAAAAAGCGGGTCGGCCGTGGGTCAACCCGTCATGACCAATTTAATAAATAGGTCGGCCACGGGTGAACCCGCCAACACGAAGTGAACATGAATAACCTGATTATACTATACGTATAACCCGCCAAAATCATCTCAATCATGTCATGCTTCAATTATTTAGTCCGGACAGTCCATGATTGACAAATCAGATTTCATTATTCTATTCAATTTTTAACAAGATTTGATATTTCTTTAAATGATTAGTTATATATAAAATTAGGTCGTTGGGATCAGCATGATTTGGACATGTCTACCCTCTTATAGTATATGCATACTGGAGAGAGTAGGCAAAGGTCGGCAGTTCTGCACGCATGAGACATGTTTTATCTTTTTGGGTGAAAAATTGTGAGTTTGAATGGTAGATGTTTTATCCTGCTGGGAGTAAAGTAAAACTGTAAAAATGAAGGTTTTACTTATAAGGGTTCTTGACCAAAAGCCCCAAAATAAGCCAAAGTTATCCCACTTACCCCACCAACAGATTTTTATTCCCACTAACCCAATTTAAAGGAAAATGACTATTCTGCCATCCACTTAATTAATAAATTACATACTGCCACTTAGTAATCTCTTTCTCATCCCCGATCTCTCTCTCTCTCTCTCCTCTCTTTCTCTCCCCCCAACTGACCTCCAGTTCCGGCAATGTTCCAGGCCCTCCGGCGCTTGACCCAACCCCACCCCCCCCCCCCCCCACCCCCCGGCGTTCGCCGATTGACCCAGGCGCTCTGGACCCAACCTCTCCGGGGTACGACGTAGGCCTTTCGGTACTCGACGAAGGCTCTCCGGAGCTCGATCAAGGTTCTTCGATGTCGATGAAGGCTCTCCGGCGCTAGATCAAGGTTCTCTAGCGCCATATTTTTATGCCATCGAGCTCTCTCTCCTCTCTCCCCTCCGATCTGACTCTCTCTCCTCTCTTTTTTTTGCTGTAAAATGGGGCAGAAGCCCAAAATGAAAGGAAAATGAAAAAGGAGATGGGTGAGTGCGTGGCCTTGATGCTCTGGAGAAGAGCTCAGGCCCTTCCTATTGTGTATTTGGTGTGAAGGACGAAGAAGGACATAGCTACTTGGTTGCTCTACCAAGTCCTAACTAAAGTCAAGGCTGCTGATGGTTTGGCCCATTATGTTTATGTTGCAGGGAAGATTTGTGTTAGAAATGAAAGGATTTGAGTAGTTAAATTGATTGATGTGACTGCTTTATATCTGTTGCATTTAGTTTTGTGGTGCATTATTAGCAATTTTATGGTTTCCTTTGGATAAGAGTAGAATCTGCAAAAGATTTTTTTTATGAGGTAATAGAGGTCTATTAGGGGGTAATAGACGTCTATTAGGAGGCAATAGACATTTTTAAATTGATGTAATCTCTTCGTTTTTTCTTTAATCAAAGTTTTATTTGTGTAATTTTAAAAAAATTAGTTCTCATTTCGGTAATCGAAACGTCTATTGGGGGGGGGGGGGGGGAATAGACTAAAAGTTCTATTGGGAGGCAATATACGTCTATTGGGGGGCAATATACTCCTATTGGGGCAATAGACGTCTATTGGGGGGAAATAGATGTCTAGTGGGGGCAATAGAGGTTTTCGGAAAAATCCAGTGGGCAGCGGCCGATGACCGAAATCCGACCACCGGAATCCAGCGAAAGTTGGCCGGATTCCAGCGACTGGTGATCGTAATCCGGCGACATGTGACAGGCTTCGGCAAAATCCTCTATGGTTTCTCTTTCTTCCATTTTCTCTCTCTCTCTCTCTCTCTCTCTCTCTCTCTCTAAGTAACAAAGGTGAGGGTAAAATGGTATTCAACAAAAAAAAAATCTTAATGGGGTATTAGGGAAGACCTCCTTAGAGTGTTTTGAGTAAGAGGGAATTAAAAAAACTTAATGGGATAAGTAGGAAAAAAAATCTCTGGAAATTGGGTAAATGAACAAAAACCCTACTTATAATATACCAATAGTCTTTACAAGAGCATAGACCTTCCCTAAAATGGGTTGCAATCTCGGATGACAATTTCTCGATCGAACTCCTGGGAAATCATCTTCGTGGCATCATGACAATCGTAGCATATCCTCAGGTTTTTTACTATTCGAATTGGGGTACCAGGACTCGTCTTCAAAAAGCACAAGGCAAGTGCAATTAATTTTTCACTGTGAGCCAGCTCCTTTCCTTCCTCATCAAGCTGGAGCAATGCCTCGCTTGTATTGCCCACAAAACCTCTCATCTTTAGTCTCTTCATGATCTCATCGACCATCATGTATATCAGTATATCTCTCGAGAGATTGGGTAATTATTCTGTAGTCCCAGAGTACCATATGGCACTGTCATAGTGTCATGTAGTGGTCGAAATTAATAATATCACTCGATTTTTGTAGGGACCATACATGGGGTGAAAAAAAAAAAGACAAATCAAATTAACAAACCAATCAGAAACAAACACAAATCGACAATGAAATCGTATGAGCCAATAACTTCAACCCGGACCACCACGTGTACCATGGTCCGGGACCACCTAATAATTTTCCTCTCTGAAGTTTCTGGTTGAGAATCATCCCCCACTAAAAATTCGTGAAAGACACTGTAGAAAAACACAAATTTTTCGTTGTATTGAATTGTTTTGGAACCTTTACATGAAGGAGTAAATATATAGACAAAGAAAAAAGAAAAAAGAAAAAAGAAAAAAGACCAAGAGGATTCACACACACTGCTTGAATCCTACGTAAACTGATTACAATATAAGAAAGTCAATAAGAAAGGACACCATGCTTAGACTTGCTTCACCATGCTTTAAACTCCATTAAATGAGAAAGGACTATTTTTGTCATGCTGCAGCAGCACCACCATGCTTGCTTTGCAATAATAGAGGATTGATGCACAAACGTAAATTGCAAGTTAACCATATCACCAAATATTCAATAGACACGTCCCACCTCCACCAAAGTACAGCCGGGAACTTTCTTGATCCCGCTTTCCTCCATAACATCTCTCACACGTCTTACTTCACTCCATTTCCCCATTTTTGCGTACACATTCGATAAGAGTACATATGCAGCACTACTAGTTGGATCCAACTGAATTAGCTTGTTCAGCGCAGAAATGTCCCTGTGCATCCTAGCTCCACTTAGTAGAGCTCCCCACACAAGCACATAAGGCTCCATTGGCATGGATATCACCACTTTCCATGCGTCTGGAATCAGCCCGGCCGATATCATTGAACTCCAGGTCATCACGTCCTCATGAGGTCCCATATTATCAAAAACCCCTCTTGCTCCCTCAATACTTCCACATTTGGCATACATATTCATCAATGCAATGCCTAGCACGACATCAACTTTCATCCCAGATTTATCAATATAAGCATGAACCCATTTCCCATGCTCAAGTGCACCCAATCTTCCACAAGCCAAAAGTATGCTCGACATGGTGAACTCATTAGGCCTCACACTATCCAACATCTGCATCTCACGAAACAAGGCAAGTGCTTCCTTATAACCACCACACATTACATAAGCCTTGATCATACAACTCCATGAAATCACATTTCTCTTGGGCATTTCATTCTACACATCTCGTGCAGCATCAATCAAACCCACTTTCACATACGCATCTATGATCGAATTCCAAGACGGCAAATCCGGTTGGGTAATTTCATCAAACACTTTGGCATGCAAGCATCAAATTGCCACAAGCAGAGTACATGTGAATGAGAGAGGTTTGGACAAAGGGGTCCTGATCATATATACCCGAAGAGAAGAATTTGGGCATGGATTCGTTTTCCTGATTGGAAGTAAGGAATGGATTTGAAGAATTGAAGGAGGAAAGGGAAGGTGCGGTTATCGGGTTCAGCTCCATGTAAGCGCATTCGATTGAAGATGGAGATCGGGGAGTGGATTGGAACTTTGGATTGGACATGGGCTCGGATAAGGGTGTTTCAAACGAAGGCTTCGGGAGTGGGATGGGAAAGATTAAGACTTGGGTGAGTGAAACATATGAGCCTTGGAGAAGCTCGCATGCTACCAGTGCTGCCGCATAGCGGGAATCAAAACGTTTTAAGGAGTTCCATTCGACTTTGCTTTTTGTAGTTTAGGCCTGGATATTTTCTGGGCTCTCTAGGCTCCTGTCCGACTTTAGACCTTTAGGTTCAAACCCACTTTTGGTCTCTCTGATTTAGGGTGGATTATCTGATCGGGCTGGGACTCACCGACCGAAAATCAGAAAGTGGAGCGGGGAGGATATCTTCGGTGTTTCGACTTTAGACTATGATAGTATAATTACAGACAAATTCTATGATGTGATGTTAGAATAAAGACTTGTAATTAGTAAGTTAATCGTGTCATATCTCACATGGCACGACCGTCTTTATTTAACGAAATTTAGTATTTGTACCATCAATTTGGTTTTAATTATAGATTTATTTTCAATGTCAGCTAACTGCACTTGAGAATTGCATACACAAAGACTCTACTCAAGTCGGCTAAGTAATTTTTTGGCCAATTTTCTCTTAAATCTTTCTGCTTAAACCGAAAATAAGATCAAATTTAAAACCCTCCAAGGCTCTAGCCAGAGTGGACTGATTCCAAACACTAAATGCACAGCTCAGTCTGCACAGGCTTTAGTAATGTAGGTCTGCACCTGCTATTAGCCTAGTGCTAGTAGAAACTTCAATAGTTCATTTAGTAATATAAAGACAGAACCCAAAGGAGAAAGCCTGCTAGAGTAGCTCCTTGAACATTTAAATTCTTTCTTCTTCTTTGGTGCAACTTACCAGAGGAAATGCAGTAATGGTTTCAGCTGCCACCCCTAAATATATTACAATATATTCTTTGGCAAAGTCAATGTCAGCAAAATAAAGTTGCTTACCAGAAGGACAAGGATGTTGCATTGAGTTTGAACCATCATGGCATGATACATACAAAAAGGTTGGGAACTTGGGCAGATGCAAATGTTGGACTATCCCTACACTACAAAGCGTCCCTCTATTTACAGACACACACACACTCGTTACTCGAGCTTAGAAATTCAGTCCTAAA
The DNA here is from genome assembly GCF_002994745.2 of Rosa chinensis. Taxonomy (NCBI): domain Eukaryota; kingdom Viridiplantae; phylum Streptophyta; class Magnoliopsida; order Rosales; family Rosaceae; genus Rosa; species Rosa chinensis. The sequence continues at coordinate 56,523,420 of NC_037093.1, read as the reverse complement.
GGTTGTCATTCCTCATCTCCTTCTCCTTTTCCTCTTGATCTCTATCAAGCTTCGTTGTTATGGTGCTTGATAGAGATCAAGTAGGATTTGGAGAAGGTGAAGGAGGAGTGTCAACATTTAGGACTAGCTCCAACTCCCTATCTGTTCATTGTCAACCCTTAAAACTGTGCACTGCAATTTGATTCATATATTCATGTTCTCGATTTTTAATTTGTGTTTGCAGATTTTTCATCAAACAAATGGAGGCTACATTGCAGGTATCAAGGACCGAATCAAGATCTTTCATGCAGTTGGCGTTGATTTTCATGACACGGTTGGTCCAATTTTATTAAAAATTTTATATGATTGTTGATAAAAAAAAATATATAAAAAAAAGTTTCAATTTTGTTGATTCATTATATTTGTGTTAAGGTTGAAGAAAATTGTGTAGTGTTGAAGCTCTCTTCATGATCTCTACAAAGTTGCAGTGGAGTTCGTGTTGTTAGTAGTTTGACAGGTGCAATGAAGGATAAAAGTTATCTGAGAACTGAGATACATAGCAGGGTTAAGTAGAATATTAAACAAGAAATTAGCAGTCTTCAGAGAAATATATTTATGTTTGTTAAATATTTGGATGGAAACTAAAGATGAAGAAGACAATTGAGCAAGTCCATATCATGATATCAATGAAGCCTGGCTGCCCACTGAGAAAACACCAATACTACTGCTATGGCTCAATCCCTACAACTATGGCTTTAGCTACACTGGTAAGTCACAGTAAATTATAAATGCATATACAGCTATTTTTCACTGCAAAGTGCAGAGGTTAGATTTATGGACTGTGAGAGAGAGGGTAGGTACACACTGCCATTCTATCTTGTAAAGTATGAATTGGTCTTGTAGTCTCTCCAATCAGACTATTTCAACAGTGGTTCTGGTCTTGTAGTCTATGAAAACCCTAGAAAGAGATATATATATATATATATATATATATATATATATATATTGCAATACCCAGCACTAACCAGAAAGATAATGAGATAATTGAAACCTAAGTCTCAGTACAGAGACTCCGGGAGAAGCTTAATTCCATAGCAAGATAAAAATTGATGGATAAAACAGAAAGTGTACAATTGTCGATGAGCTGCGACCTATTAGTAAGTTATAATTTCCAACATTGTAAATGTCATGGGTTCGATTCTCATTGATATATGTAAAGGTAGAGTGAGCTAATGATTAAAATAATAATAATAATAAATTAATAAAATTTTTTTTTTTTTTAAAAGCAGACAATGGATAGTTGCTCAAAGTAGGAAACTGATTTCTCAGTCTTCCTCCAGCAATGTTGACCTTGTTGGATGCAATCACCCGAAGCCAATCACTGACATTGTGCTTCTTCAAGTACTTCAAGGTCAATTACTTTAGATACTGAGAACAGATGTTTAGTGTACAAATGTTAAACATAGACTGAAAATAGGCATCAGCTAAAGTATCTCTTTCCAACTGCAATCACAACAGATAAAGATACAAGGATTACCGACATTTTCCAATCAATATCAGCAAATTACATCCACGTAAAGGGAGTTATCCACAAAACCAGTAGGTATTTTGGTTCCACTAAAATCGAAATTGAAAAGTTGCTCCATCTCTCCATCGTACCTGTTTTTTTTTTTTTGGTCAATTCTCCATCGTACCTGTAAATAGGATACTCATCTCGAGTATTTCTTGTTTATAGGGCACATCATATATGCAATGCAAGTACAATTGGCCTTGCCTCCAAATTTGTTTGATACTTTATTTGGAGGAGTATTTTTTATTTTTTGCTCAAGGTTTCTACTCCAGAGTTGTCTACGAACCAACAAATATCACTACTAATTTACTAAATGCCCAGAAGGAGATGTTCTTGATTCCAAGCTGCCCATTGAGAACTGGACACCTCCAAGCTGCCCACTGAGAAACTGGATAAGGAGATATCCATTCTTGCGCTTCGGGTCTCACTCTATTTGAGATTTACCGCTCAGGCGCTCATACCAGGTAACAATGCATCCTATCTGTCTGGTCCTAGCAAGAATCTAGGCCAGTTGATAAATTGAAAGGCTCAAAGCAATAAACATTGCAATCCCCAATGATGTTCCCCAGCAATTCAACAGTATGGACCTCATTCTGATATCTACATATCAACTTGGAACTTCTCAAATGCAATAAACTCCCAAGATCTTAAATCAAAATCCAAGGCATTTGTTTTCACAAATGAGCCCTTCCACTGATATAGGGTCAGTTTTGAACAATGAGGTCCGCCAAACATAATAACATCAACATTGCAAAGTAATGAAAATATCAATCAATCAAAATCATACCCACAACCTTCAGAGCAATATGTATTGCACTAACCAGAAAGATAATGTGATAATCAAAAACTAAATCTCAGTACAAAATACTCAGAGGATAAACTTAATTTCACAGTCAAGCCCAAATAAAAGTCTATCAAGCCAGGGGAAAACACGATAAGTTCTAGAACTAAGCTTAATGGATAGTGCCTCAAAATAGGAGACTGATTTCTCAGTCTTCTTCCTCGCCCTCGTTCTCTGCAATGTTGAAGTATCTCAATTCATACACATTGCGGTCCTTGTTGGATGCAATCACACGAAGCCAATCCCTCACATTGTGCTTCTTCAAGTATTTCTTGGTCAAGTACTTGAGATACCTGACATACCAAGTAGCACAACAATGTTATTCACAGACAGAAACAGAGCAAAGGACTGTTTCCACATTGACATTACAGATATTCTACATTTCCAACTGAAATCAAAACAGCTAAGATACAAGAATCCAAGACATTTTACACGAAATGCTGCAAATTATGTTCATGAAAAAAGAATAATCCACATTACACCGATGCTGAAACTCCCAATCAAAGTGACCCTTCTTAGTAACAAGCAAAGATTTTCAGCCGACGAGTTTCTCACATGTGAAATGGATACCATAGTTTATAACTAAATATCGGCATGTTTTAACTCTAATTCAGTATCAACATAACCTTCATTATGCGAGTTTATAACTCCAATTAGCTATAAAAATCCCACACATCCATGTTCAACAGTTTGATTAGCTATACAAATTTTAACAACTTAGCAAGAGCAGAATCACAAAGATGCTACTGTTACGGCATAGACAATAAGCAAAGCAGCAACAAAAAGCAAATCAGTTTCCAAACCATATGCAAATACTGACCCAACTCATGTTACCAGATCTGTAAAAATAGACGACAAGCTAAGCTATGCTAAGCAAAGGCACGTACCTCTTGGAGAATGTGTTGTCAGAAGTGACGGTGATCTTGTTCTTCTCACGAGAAACGGTAACAGAGTCACCGAGAGCTCCGGCCTTGCCGCCGACCTTGATACGCTCCTGGAGGAACTTCTCCAGTGAGGCGATGTCCATGATCTTATCCTCCACCGGCTTCCCGCAGTCAATCACGAACGAAGCTCCCTTCTTCTTGCCCTTGGCTCCGGCAACTGCTCCGCGACTCATTTTCGCTTCTGCGATTCAACACACTAAATCAATCAAACCCTACAAACGCAGAGAGAGAGAGAGAGAGAGAGAGAGTTGATGCTGCTGCTCACCTTTGGTTCTTGAAGATGTGATATGGCTAGAGACCTTCGGCTGCGTCCGTCTCCTCTGCTATTTAGGGTTTTCTACTCTAATAAGATGCTAGGGTTTGGGGTTCGCAGTTTTTATGGGCCTCAGTGCTTACATTTGGGCCGAAAGAAAATGAAAAAGAGGCCCAAACATTTAGTTTGTTGTAAACTCCATACGTTAGTTTTGTTATGTCTCTAATGTGGCGCTCACTATATTGGATGCTCTTCCCCTCGAGCAAGCATTTTGTTCCTGAGAATTATATGTTTGTAGTTAGAGTTTTGCTCTAGTTTTTTTTTTTTAGAAACTTTTTCTATCAAAATAATAAATAATTATGAAAAAAATATGATATTTGAACCAAAGTATTCACGCACTTTCACTTTAAATTTTCATGGTACGACCTTTTAACAATCATTTATATATATATATATATATATATATATATATATATATTCTAACATGCCATAAGAGTCATTTTTAAAAACAAAAAATAATCAAACTAAACTCTTTTGGTTACTTATTCATATAAAATAAATAAACGATTTATCACAATAATAATAACTATTGCTAGAACTGTCTTAGAGCATCTCCAACAGAATATTTATTTCAAAAAAAATTTGAAATTTAACTAGTTTTAAGCTAAATTTGATCTCCAACAGACTAGCTAAACAAAAGCTAAATTTAGCTTTAGTTAAAAGACATAGCTATATTTAGCTAGAGAGGAGAGAGAATTTAACTAAAAGTTAAATTTAACTTGAGTTTTAGGTATTTGCTGGAGCATAACTCAATATTCCACTAGCTATATTCCAATTTTAGCTACTTTTAGCTATCAAGATAGCTATCACTGTTGGAGATGCTCTTAGTTATTCGATAAAATTGAATTATTCAATTGATTTAATTAATTTATACACAATGATTAATTGAAAATATAAAAAGATGAAACGTCCAAATGTTGCTAATCACAAAAACTCAATAAGTATCCAAAATGTATATTTTACTCGTTCACCTTTTGGTTCCGAACTACAACACGACATCGTTTGGTTGCGAATGAGCCTGCCCTAGGGAAAAGCGGGAGTTGGGGGGCGGAGTGATGGAGGTAGACCCGTACGTCATCGCGCCGTGCTCTTCCCTTGCCGTTTCTTCAATCGTCAACGTCGGAACGGTAACAAAATCCTCTCTCTCTCTCCAAAGTCCAAACTCAAATACTTGATTCTATTTTAGATTCTGCCTTTGATTATACTCAATCTGATTTCAGGCTGGTGCCATTTGGGGTTTATGCTCCGCTCCCCACGATGCTCATAAATTCGGTAAATTTCATAGCTTTATGCTTTTCTGATTAGAATTAGTAAACCCGGTTTTGATTTTATTTCTTTGATCTTGTTAATTCAGGCCTGACTGGAATAAAACGAGCTGGGTTTGTGGTATGAGCTCTATCTTGTATAGTTTAGTTGGTGTTTTGCGGTAGTTAGTGAACTCTTCAGTTAAGGATTTTCATTTCCAACAGGCAAACTCGGTTGCCAGGTGTACCTTTCAATGTGGTAATTTAGCTCCGTATCTCTGATTGTTTTTTTTTTTGGTCCTGAGCATATATGGATGAACTGACGTTATTGGGTTTACAGCACTTATTGCTGGAATTTCTACTTCTGTTCACTGTGGAGTGCAAAGATATCGGGGGAAGGATGATTGGGTTAGTGACGCTCCCATACAGATTGTTTTTTTCTTAATCTGTGTAATTTTGTTTCTGAGAGGAAACCCAATTTGCAAATCTTCACAGTGCATTGTTATTTCTCATTTTGTGCGTGTGATTTGAAAGTGATATGATGATCCTCACCAAATATGGAGTACTTGTTAATAGTCTAAGTAAACCAATAGGGAGACTTCTGTGATATATAGTTCAACATGATCCAACTTGCATATCCCTAGCAAAAAACTGTGACTTTATACTAATGGGATTAGATTAGGGATAATGTTTGTTTTGTTTCTTCTCTGAGTAGGTGAATGGTTTGGTTGCTGGGGCTATGGCAGGGGGAGCTATTGCTGCTCTATCAAGAAGCTGGAAACAGGTGATTCCTACAGCTTGTCTGGTTTCTGCTTTGAAAATTGCCGCCGACTATGGTAGAAAAAATGTGAATACTTCTTGATGGAAGACTGGTGGAACAAGGTTGCTCTGTCCCTAAATTTGTGCGTAGATTAGCACTCATGATCAGCAAGTGATCATTGTATGACAATTAAATTCTTTGTTCTAGTTCTCATTCTCTTCATGAAAATAGTAGCTGGAACCTTTTGAACCTTTTCTGTAAATCAGTTGCTTCAAAATTCAAATAGAGAGTAGCCAGACAAATTCTGTAGAAGATTAGAAGGTTCACCAAAAGTAAAAACCTTTCAACTGAAACACCCCCCCCCACCACATATTCTTTGCAATTTCTTGTTGAGAACCTAACCAGGTGAGCAGCTACTTCACAGTAAGCAAAAAATAAAATAAAAAAGAAAATGCAGAAAAAATCAAGAAGATGCAAAACATCTGTTCCTGATTATTCAAAGTCAACTTTGGCTTTACTGCTATGTTAAGGAGTTATTGTAGGAAAGTCAGAGCATCTGCTGGACTGCTGCATAGTTTCATACCATCTCAAATCCAAGTTTGGCCATCTCTCAATAATAAAACTACACTTTCTGAGCATGGCGTAGGACATTTTGTGTACTGTGAGCTTTGGCGAACCAAAGATCATCTCTATTGGCCTATATATTTCTTGACAGTTTTTATAGTTTTATTTTGATATACTATAATACTATATTTTCCTTTCATGCTGGTTCCAAATGAACTCATTGTCAGGTTACTTCTAGAGTCTTGTGTTAAATGATTCTATATGTTCCTCTCAGATCCCTGAAGATAATCTTAGGTTACTTATAAAGACTAAAGTCTTATGTTAAATGACTCTATCAATCTTCTTGGTCACTTCTTGTCAATAGACAATTGCAGAAGTTTCAAAATGTAACACTCTTAGTTATCTTGGAAGAAGAATTTCTCAGGGGACTCCAACAATAAAGCTAGGTGACCTTTCTGCGGATTTTCTTGTAACTAGGAACAAGTAAAGCTCCTGTATGCAGTGTTTATTAACACTTTGATTGACGATTCGATCTACCAGACCACTTTGAGACTTTATGTCTTGTAGTGTTTTGTGGACTTTCACATTGCATGGCTGTGTTTCATTTACTACTTGATTGTCTTGTAACTAGGAATAAGTAAAGCTCTGTATGCAGTGTTTATTAACATTTGTTTGACGATTCGATCTACCAGACCACTTTGAGACTTTATGTCTTTTAGTGTTTTGTGGACTTTCAGATTGCATAGCTGTGGTTTCATTTACTACTTGTGGTCCGCTACTATGAGTCCTAGATAGTGTGAGAGGGAGTCTGAACTTGTTGTGACCACCAGATGGGGTATCAAAAGACGTGAGCGGTGAGGTTTACACAACAAAGTTTTGTATCATTAGCAACTTACCTTTACTATTTTTCAGATGTTCATGTAGTTAAATGTAGTAGTATCTAGCCTCCCCCATGTATATGCTTGATTTGTAGAGGTTGAGATCTCTCTCTAAATCAACAGCACGCTATTTTGACGACTTTGATATTAATGCGATTCCTTGCTTGAGGGGTTAATTAAGTAACGTTCTTCTAACTGCTAACCCAAACACATTTTCTGAAATTTAAAGCGTCTCAGTACTGTATTCTTCTCAGGAAGAAGCCATGAAAAACTGGTTTTTCTACTCTGCCCATTTTCTCCAATTCAAACCGTCTCAGACATGTATTTTTATGAAGAAGAAGAAGCCACGAAAGTTGGTCAAAGTTTTACATGAGAGTGAAAACCAAATTTGGCGATGCCATTTTTGGTGTGGGTGTGAAGTTGGTTTACCAAACTGAGGTCCGGTCTCTTTTACCATTACCAAACTCAACAAGCTGACAAAAAATTAATTGTTGGACCTCCCAAATATTCAAGTGGTACTGTGGTAGATGCAAGTTAACTTTGCGACGAAGCCAGTATGTGAAGTGGATTAAAGAGTTGGTCCCTGGTTGGTGAAAAAATAAATTGCACTAATCAAGTAGGTATGGATGAGCCCTAGGAGTAATGACTCTGAAAACTATATTTCCATTGTTAAAATTTACAGATTTATAAAACACCTTCAGATATTCATTTTTCGTTGTTGAACACTTCGAACTTCTGAGTTTCATGCTACTCCTACTCCTACTAATCGGCAATAGGTCTGAAAAAGTATCTAAAAATATCAAATTTAGGGTTTCAATTTATCAACCGAATGACAGTATATTGCACTTAATAAACTGGTATAATCATACTCAGACCCATCCATATCTATATCAGCAGCTATGTTTTAATGTTTAATATGATATTATAACAATTATTGTTATGAACTTTTATTTTTTTCTCTCTCTTAAGATCACGGTTGTTGATTTGAGTTTAATAAAATTATGCTTAATCTAGAAATCAAAAGCAGTGTTTAAAATAACGTGCCTTGAGCATGAAGCATACGAAGGCTTCACCAAAACACCTTAAAGCTACCCTTGAAAGGCTTTTTATTTTATTTTTTGAATGACTCAATCATAACAATTTTATATTTATCTAGCATATTTTTTTAGAGGATAAGTGACACATGGATATCATTTCACGTTAAATTTGGATGATATTATCATACATTCTTACATATTTTAATAGTTTTTAATAAAATGATTATTTCTATTTGTTAGCTATAATATAAAAAAATTATTATAAAAGTATAATGTGCGAAAACTTTATGCCTCAACGCTTTGAAGCTTAAGGCTTAAACAAAAACACCTCACCTCACGCATTCGTCTTTTAAAACATTGATAAAAAGAGGTCAAATACGTCAAATACCTTTTGTTTTGAACCTAAACTATTAGAAAATGACCATAATGAGTTTAGATATTATTATATTGGCGAGTCGGACTAATCTAGTGCTCCTACATTTTAACCCAAGTTTTTTTTTTCTAATATTATTATTTGAATTAAAATTACAAAAAAAAAAATAGGAAAAAAAATTTAATCTAGTGATATAAGTCTTTATTTCTTAATTTAGTGGTCGTGAGTTTGACTCATGAAAAATTAATTGTCGTAATTATGAATTATTAATGTGATAAAAAAATAACAGAGAAAGCCCAATACTTGTGTACTTGCTTATGTGAGCCCACGATCAAGTTGCAGTAGAATTAGACATTAGCACCAAAAATTAATTGTTGTGATTATGAATTGTTAATATGATTAAAAAAAAAAAACAGAAAAGGCCAAATAATTGCGTAATTGCTTATGTGAGCCCACGATCGGGCTGCACAAGTAGCACATGCACATCTATATAAGAACCAAGAAGGTCGTCAGTCGTCACAAGATGAACAGATTAGTATAAAGGTATTGGGATCTGTTGGGGTCGCTGCGATCAGACAACTAACAATCTGGAAAAAGTTCCGTGCTCTCAATCCTTCAAATGCCACGTAGCTCTTTCGTTTTATGACCTCTTCCGTTTAGGAAATATAAAAATGACTCCTAAACCAAGATAAACGCACCGTCTCTCTCTCTCTCTGTCTCTCTGTGTGAAAGCTTCAACTTTCTCTCTCTCAATTCTTTTCAGGATCTCCTACTAACTTTTGACTCGTACAAAATTCACATTCTCTCACCCTAAATCTCGTTATACAAATCACTCATTGTCTTTGCTGCTTGAGGTGGCATTGCAGAGATCCGAGTTTGAATCTGCTGGATGGAAACATATACGGTCGTCGAGTTGGGTTTGATTTAATTCCTAGTCTATTTTTTCTCTCTCTTTTCTGTCGTTTGTTCTAAACTTGAACATGGATGGTGAATATCAAGAAGTAAGTCAATCTTCTCAACAAAGCATGTATAGGCTTTCCTTTTTCTTTCTTCTTTATCTGTCATAGTAGTATTGACAATGTTGATGTAGTTTAATTTTGCTTATGGTATAAGTATCAATTTGTGAAGGCTTACATAAGGAATTCCAGAGGAGTGCAGCTTTTCACTTGCAGATGGTTGCCTTTCTCTTCCCCAAAGGCCCTTGTTTTCCTTTGCCACGGTCTCTCTCTCTCTCTCCCCCTCTGAATTAGACTGTAATCCATGTATGTGTGTATGTATGTGTGTGTGTGTGGTTCAAAAATTAAGGGGATCCACAAATGGTTTTGCAGGTTACGGCATGGAGTGCAGCGGTTTCATGAAAGGTAATTAAGATCAACTTAAATGAGTCTAGCTTCCCATTTCTACCTCTTCATAATTTCGTTGTCTTGAATTATGAACTCTTTGACCTTAGAAATCTATTCTTAAATATGTTTTGCCTCAGTACTTACCCTAGTCTAGTATCAATAATGCAGAACATTAATGAATTGCTTAATTTTCTCCCTCAGAAAAATCAGTTCTTCTTTATTTCCTTGAACAGTAATTTTTTGCATTTATTGAACTTGATCATGAAAATCTAAGGGCGCAAGAAACTTAAGCTTTTGGGCAACTTTTCCCGTTCTCTGTTTCTCTTTTTGACAGGTTTCACTTATTTCAGTATTTGTAGTGGAAATCCAACAGGATACAAAAGCAAAATCTCCATCTTTCTTCTCTTTTTGTCATTTCACAAAAGAAAAAGTTTCTTTTCTCTTCAGTCTTCACGTTACTGCTAGTAATATCAAAGGAAAAGTAAAATGAAGGAGATACATCTGATTTGTATGTCAATATTTTTGAAAAAGTTTCTTCAATTTTCAAGCCAATATTTATACTGTATCATGAATCATGAAGAACCCAGAAATTTGTCCAAAAGAGATTGAAGATAGTGGAAATTAGAAAGCAAACAAAGTGGCTAGATAAGAGCATCATCTTTCAAAGAAAAGTGTAGCATGGAACAATATTGACACAGTCCTATCCAAAATTATTGCAAATAATCAGACAAAATAGCATTTGTTATTTTCCAGGATGCCCATACTTCTCTTCTGCTACGCCACTATAATACTAATCCCATTCGTATTCCCAATGCCTACTGTGACACCATATCACTATCCTTATATTTGTTTTCTTCGTTTTGCTACTTTATTCATTTTGATAAATTTGAGACATACCAATCATAATGTACCTCTTTCTTTTTTCAGCCAGAAAAAAAGAGATGGTCTTTTTATTATTTCCCTTTTTCTTTATTAAGTGATTGCTGTATGGCCATGACAGCAACCCTTTGATCCTGACATCAGTTAAATATCATATCAAGTAGACCACGTCCGATGACAAAACGAAAATTTGTGGTCAACTGGGTTTGGTTTGGTTTGGTTGCCAAATATTAGGTTGTTGGGTCCTCTAAGCTGACCCATAACAATCAAGGCCAAAACTTGATGCAAAAGTCAGTGTTCAGAGAGGAGAATCATTAATGATGACCTAATTGGATGCACTAATCTATCATTATGTTATAGAATGCGGGGTCCGGCTAGCTAATGCCGGGTATGCGGTGTTCGGGATCGATTACGAGGGCCACGGACGTTCTCGGGGGGCAAGGTGTTACATTAAGAAGTTCGAAAACATCGTTAACGATTGCAATGACTTCTTCAAGTCGATTTGTGGTAAGTTCCATTGATCTATTACCACTCTTAGCTCTTAGCATTCATTCTTTATTAGACACTAAGGATGTTAGTTTATCCAAACAAGTTTTACCGATGATCTAGGTTGACTATACAGTAACTTAGAGCGTTATCTTGTTTGGAAAGACAAAATTCAACCGTAGCCTGACCTAGGAATTTTACAATGGCGTTACAGCGGAGGAAGAGTACAGGGACAAGTGTAGGTTCTTGTATGGGGAATCCATGGGAGGGGCAGTGGCCTTATTGCTTCATAAGAAGGATCCTAAATTTTGGAATGGTGCTGTTCTTGTTGCACCAATGTGTAAGGTAAAAGACATTGTGTATATTTCTGAAACAGGTTTAGTTGGTTCGGCTTGGTTTACCTAATACATCGTCTTATTCCATCCAACAATATTGTTAGATATCAGAGAAAGTAAAGCCGCATCCACTGGTTGTGAATGTATTGACTAGAGTGGAGGAGATTATACCGAAATGGAAGATTGTACCCACCAAAGACGTCATTGATTCAGCCTTCAAGGACCCTGTAAAGCGCGAAGTGGTACTTAATTTTTATAGCATTTGCTGATGAGCAAGATAGATGGGAATTTGAGTTATTTCAGTGCTTAACTGGTGTTTATTTTCCAGATAAGAAGCAACAAGCTTATCTACCAAGACAAGCCGAGGCTGAAAACAGCTTTGGAAATGCTTAGAACTAGCATGAGCCTTGAAGACAGTTTACATGAGGTTGGTTTTTGTTTCAGTGATTCAATCACAATGTATAAGTAACAATGTTTCACCTTTTCACTTTATCAGAATTGCTTTCTGTTAATATTGGGCAGGTGAAACTGCCTTTCTTTGTTTTACACGGGGAGGCAGATACAGTTACGGACCCTGAAGTAAGCAAGTGTCTGTACGAAAAAGCCAGCAGCCCAGACAAGACCATAAAATTGTACCCTGGAATGTGGCATGCCTTAACATCAGGAGAGCCTGATGGGAACGTCGAAATCGTGTTTGCAGACATCACAGTTTGGCTTGAGAAGCACACTACAGACAGCAATGTCATGGTTGTGCAGCCAATTCAAGCATTTAATGACGGCATTGTGAAGTTGAACACCACAGCATCATCACCTGAAACCATGAACAAGCGGCAGAAAGGGAGCTATTTTTGTGGGTTAAAGGGACGAAGATTACAACATCACTCAGCAATGTAGTCCGGCGTGCTGGGAATCATAGCTACTGTTTCCTACTTGTGCATAATCGCTTTAAAACTGCTCTCAAATATTCCTCCCAAATGATAAATGTGAATGGTATAATAAGAAATGGGGGAAGTGGAATAAAAGTAGCACTGTTTTTGTTGAACCTAAAATCTTTGGATTGGTGTATCTATTAGGTTTGAATGAGCTTACAAAACAAGAGTTTATCAACTTCTGAAACTCATATATGAAGCTTAAAACTGGAGTTGATTAATCTCAGAATATGATTCAAAAGTAATACTTTCTCAATGTAGACTGATTGCATAATATCAATTGCGGATCAACATATAATTACCGATAGATCATGAAAGTGTGTAAATGTAATCTAATGGTTATTTTCTCAAATGTGGATCGATTGCATAAAAAAGAATAAAAGGAAGATGGAAAAACGAAGCTCGCTGTCTATTAAGCTTTTTAAGAGGATAACAATACATAAAGAACAAAGACTGAACATGACAACAAATGCCCAAAGAAGACACCTCCAAACCTACTCCAAATAGAGAAGAACTTAGGAACTTATATGCTACTACTGTTGCTGCTATTGCTACTGCCGCCGCGACCTTGTTGCTATATTCTTGTTTGGAAATTGGAGGGTAAAGAACTAAGGGAATTATATTTCCCGTTGTCATTGGCCAGAGAGAAGTATGTATGTGCCAATGCCATAATGCCAGTACAGATATGATAGAATTACATGGTGGTGGTGGCACCAGCAGCTTCCTTGTGGTCACCGAAGATACGTTTGCTGAAGTCTGAGACCATGAGTGGGAGTCCCTTGTGGAGAGACACCTTTGGTTGCCAACCAAGAAGGTCTTTGGCCTTTGTGATATCAGGCTTCCTCTTGTGCGGGTCATCCTCAGTGTTCGGCCTGAACTCAATCTTTGCATCTTTGTCAATTGTTTCTTGGACCACCTGCATCAACATTATTCAACATCACACAGGGATCAAGTGAATGCCAAAACATGAAATTAAGCTATACAGTTTTAGATTAGAGAGCTCATGTTCGAAATTACCTTTGCAAGTTCAAGCATGGTGAATTCACCAGGGTTCCCGAGATTGAAAGGTCCAACATGCTCGCCTTCCATAAGCCGCATCAAACCATCCACCTATTGTAATACACAAATGGCTCTTCAGCAACAGCAACAATAGTAAACAAGCAAATCACATGTCTGGAAGAAAACCCTTCCTTATATAAACAGTTAAAAGCAATACTAATATATCAACTAGAACGAATCTCCCCAACTATATTCCTTTACTTGTAGACTGCACACAACTCCACTCAGATTTATCAACACAAGTTGCGATATAGAAATGCAAGATGGTGATCGCACCCCATAACAACAAATTGACCACAATGCAGAGCATTGACCAAACTCCATAGATCAGAAGCTTAAACTGCCACCAATCATGCACATGCAGAAAAGGTATTACCACCAATCTAGTGTGCACACATTTCAGTTTGAGGAATCTACTGTGCTATGCACATGGGGGAAACATAAATAATCAATCTAGTTAAGAAACCTGCCCAGATTCACTAATAACACTACCAATCAAAATCCCATTCCCCAGCCTTGCACTATAAAAAAAATTTCACTAGGCTCGATACCCTTAAAAAAAGCAACAACAAATTCTAAACTAATAAAGCAGGTAGCTAACAAGCACAGCACGAAAAGAAAACGTAAAGACACCACACCCACCCCCCCAACTGGCCAATTCTTAAAATATAGGATTAAAGTAGAACAAAAAATTACCAGATCAGAAACGTATTGGAAACTTCTTGTCTGCTTTCCATCACCGTAAACAGTCATAGGCTCCTTCCTCAATGCCTGCATTATTATTCACCATCAACAACTCACCCCTACAATTTACTTAACCACAAAAACTAACCAGCCCGGCTCCGAGTAATTTACCTGAGCAACAAAGTTACTAACAACACGACCGTCGTCAATGCACATTCTCGGGCCGTATGTGTTGAAAATCCTAGCAATCCTAACCTGCATTTACCCATATCAAATGAAAACCGAATCGATTAACAACAGTAAAAAAAAAAAAACACTTAAGTAAAAATTAACTAAGAGTATTAATTTACCTCGACACCTGCCCCTCTATGGTAGTCCATAGTCAATGTCTCGGCCGTACGCTTTCCCTCATCGTAGCAACTTCGGACACCTGTCGCATATTCAGACAGCCAACGATAATTTGTCAGGTTTACAGAGCAAACCCCAGTGTGCCTGTCAGATCTAAACCGGACCTACGCTGAAACTAACACGTCTTCCGAAATTACCACCATGCCCTCCCTCAGTTTCTGGTATTACCCTCCGACCTCCCGGCTGATGGCGACGAGAGCCATCTCCACCGTCGGATGAGTGGACCCGAAAATCACGGGTAATCTCGTAGACCGTGCGAAACGGAACGAAACGCCTCCAACCGGATCTCGGATGGCGGGTCCCACACCCTGGGTTCCAACGTGGTGGTGGTGGCGGCATCGTGCCATCGAGGAAAAGGACAAAGCCCTCCCCCAAGTATGGTTTCCCAATTTAGTACCTATCTCACCGGGGACTGTCCCGCGCGCCCCTCCACCCCCCCCCCCCCGCGCACGTTAGACTCCACCCACGCCTCCTCGCTAAAATGCGCCGAGGGTTTCAGAAATAGACAGGAGAAGAGGTACTCACCGATGGGATTGACGTTTCCCCAGTAGGTCTCGACCTGAGGGTGCTGCAGAGGATCGCCGTAGACCTCGCTGGTGCTGGTCAACAAGAACCGAGCTCCGACCCGCTTCGCCAGCCCCAGCATGTTGAGAGTTCCGACCACATTGGTCTTGTGCAATCTCGAAAATTCAAAAAATTAAGGAAACACAAAACATACAGAAAATCAAATCGGAAAAAAAAACTAGAACCCGTTTTTTATTTAGAAAGGATATGATAGTCTTGACGGGATTGAACTTGTAATGGACCGGCGAGGCGGGGCAGGCGAGATGGTAGATCTGGTCGACTTCGAGGAGGAGAGGCTCGACGACGTCGTGTCGGATTAATTCGAATCTAGGGTTCCCAAAATGGTGCTGAACGTTCTCCTTCCTTCCGGTGAAGAAATTGTCGACGACGATCACGCTGTCGCCGCGCTCCATGAGGCGGTCGACGAGGTGGGACCCGACGAACCCAGCGCCGCCGGTGACGACGATCCGGAGGCCCTTGCGCTTCAGGCCCAGCGGGACCTTCCCGCCGGAATTGTAATTGGTCAGCCCGAACCGGCGCTCGTAGGTGGGTTTGTGGGAGAGGTGGGTGGACTCGAAGTCGAACTTGACGAAGTCGTTGGGGATCGGGTTGTGGCCGTGGTAGGAGTGGGATCGAGACGACGGCAGGAGGGTGAAGTAGACGGTGGCGATGGCAATGCCGACGAGGATGAAAATCAGGCGCTGTTCCCGGAGCAGGTACCCAATCGGGCGGGTCACCGACGCCCACGGCTTCGGGCGTTTCGGCGAGTAGGTGTCGGAAGCGGGCTGGGCCTCGTCGTGCCCGCCCCGGAATATCAGCTCCGAGCCCATTTAACCGTTTGATTTCAAAAAAACAGACACTTTTGGCTGATGGGTTTTGGAGGAAAATGTAAAGAGAATGAAGAAGAAGAAGACGCTGAGTCAGACGAGTACAACTCGCCGAGAACTCAGTCGTGGCGGTGCAGGGTCTCTCTCTCGCTTCACTCGTTTGGTTCTGAATGCCTCTGCTCCGTCCGCTGTGGTATTTAAGCAGTGAGGTGGTTGGGAACAAGGCAGAGTTTCCCTTTGAATTACGGAAAGGCCATTTCTCGTTTTGAAAAGTAAACGTGTGTCATTTGGTGTGATTCAAAATCGTTAATAGTTGGTGAATCGGGGTTCGTGGTTAATGAATTTTCCATTAAACTAATTTCCTTTTCATTATTGATTAAGATTGTGGTTCAGTTAATCAGTTGCTTTAACTGGGGCGGTGGAGACCTGGGGGCTGGGGGGTATTAATTTCCTCAGTGGGATATTTTGACTTGATTTTGATTTTTGCAAAATCAATCTAGCTTACTGCGCGGAGGAAAAGAGTCCCAATTATGACATACATTTCCAAACTTGTGTTTATATCGCACTGACCTCTAATTGGGTCAAGCTTACTAAACTTGAAGCGCGGTTTCGAAGTTCTGTACAGGGGGGAGTATTCAGAGCACCGCCGTGTACTTGCACCAACACAAATAAATAGTTAGATTGCATTAAATATACTTTTTATTTATTAAAAATAAAGTTAATAATAAATATCAAGGGTTGAGATTATTTTTTAAGGATTGGGTCACTTGCACCGTCGGTGCATAGAATAATTTCCACTGTAAGATAGTGTTTCGGAGTTGAGTATTGTTCGTTTTGTTGCAAGTTTCAAAAAAACGTATGCACGCTAAATACAAAAAAACACAGTTCATGTGTGCTTCTGTCATTATGGTTATACGATCGATGCAGTAATTTGAGTTCATAAACATAACGACTAAAATAAACAAATCAAGGTAAATGAAATCCTAGATTTACGGACTACATGTATGTTTAAGGCAGTACAAGGAGCACTTTTCACATCAATTACATTACATCAATATCCCAATAATACATCCTACCAAATAAAGGAAAAAATATCTCCATGATACAATTACATTCATTGGAGAGAACATGATTAATCATATCAACCATTATACGTGGTCTAAAATCTAATATGTAACTAACACTTCCCTGTCAATAGGCCCTGCTTACTAATTTAAGATCGTTTTTATCTAATTAGAAAAGTCTTACAGAAAACAATTGAAATCTTTTTTAGGGGAGTGAAATTTGCACTCCCCAAATTGTGAACCACACTCCCCTTCATTTCTATAATATATTTATTTTCACTCCCCAAATTGTAAACCACACTCCCCTTCATTTCTATAATATATTTATAATTAGTGAGATATGATCCAGAAATACTCTTGTTGGTCTCTTTCTCTCTCTCTCTAGTTTTTCCCGTCTTTCTTCTGGTTTGAGTTTCTCCACTGCCAATCAATTTCTTCTCTTCTAAATAAAGCTAATTTCTTCTTTCAATTAGAAGTGAAAAATTTCTCGACTCACCATACCTAAGATGCTGATCTGACCAACCAAATCAACCATCCACAACAGTCTCATGGGCACCTCTAAGATGAATAAACTGGTGGATTTGGGTTATTTGTTTCAAATCAGGTGCGTTGCTAGAGCTAATGAATAAACAGATGATTAATAAGGAATGTAAAGGTAGTATATAGCTTCTTCAATACCATATTTTTTTTTTTTAAACAATCAGTACCAGATTTAAATCAAGCTATTCTATATGAGAGAGAGAGAGAGAGAGATTGACTGCATCTGCAATCTGCATAAGGGACAGAATAACACCAAACTCCTCCAAGACTCCAAATTGAAAGTTCATAGTTGCCAACTGGGTTTGATGGAATTAAAGGAATGAAGATAATTAAAAGCAATGAGAAATCATGTGTGTGGTGCATGCTCATCCAAGGCGCCGCTCCGCCCTTTTCCTCCAAACGACAGACCAAGATCTCCGTTATCGGCGCCGAATACATTGGCACGGCCATCGCTCAGACCATCCTCACCTAGGACCTCGTCGACGAGCTCGTCCTTGTCGACGCCATCCTTGACAAGCGCCACGGCACTCATATCACAGAGAGAGAGAGAGAGAGAGAGAGAGAGAGAGAGAGAGAGGAGGGCAATTTTGGAAACAGAGAACACATCATCAATCAAAAATTATTATAAAAATGAAGGGGAGTGTGGTTTACAATTTGGGGAGAGCAAATTTCACTCTCCCCTTTTTATTGTTGTTATTGTGACTAGCAAAAGTGAAAAATTAAATTAAAATTAGATAAATTTTTTGATTCTCTCGTTAAAAAAAAAATAATAATAATAATAAAATTGGAAGTCATTTCTAATTTGTATCCGCACATGACGTGGTGGTATATAGAGTAGAGAAATCAAAAGAGTACCGGTACCAGTGGTACCTGGAGTCTCCAAATCCCAATAAAAATTGAGAATTTTATAGTGTTGATTTGGAAACGTTATTTAGAGGGTACAGGTCACACCCATCATGCATTTTTATCCACATTACTGCATGTGGCGTGTTACTTTATTTCTGACTGTGGGTACTGAAATCAAATCACAAGTTATGCAGCTTCGTTTCCACCACTTTGTACGTTAAACAAAAATACCGTAAGGCTAGCGCGTTAAATCCGTTCAATAAAATTTATGCGTCGGTTAATATTTATGTTTCAGTTAAAAGTAACTTGGGTTTAAATTAATGCGGAGGAATCAAGCTAAGCTCGGCTTTTATGTTTTTTTTATGGAGTTCGAGCTTCAATTTTGCTCATTTTTATTACTAACATGATCCGGACAAAATAATAATAATAAATTAACCATGAACATAACTCAAACTGCATCGAGGAAATTTACAATCATAAACTAAAAGTCTAAAACTACTCAACAATTAATTGTATGAGAGTTAAACACATGACTTTTTATTTATAATTAGAATACTATTTATGTCACTGCACGAAATAATCATAAAATGGATGTGGCTTGTCGAAGACATACAATTATATGATGAATTCTAAACCATGCCAATGATACAATTTGTTTGGAATTTAGCTAGATTTCTTGTGAAGTATGGCATAAGAATAGATATATAGATGTAAAAAGCATCTCATCCACCGATTTTCTAAAGGTTGTCCCAAGTCTAAGCTCAATTGAACATTTAATTAATGCATGGTGCATGTCAGGTCAAAATCAATAGGGCTCTTATACGCATAAGAGCCCTACCGATTAACTTAAGTCGACGCATATAGTCACAATTCATTACATCTAGCGAATTGATTTAACTGTTTATTGTGGTTTACATGAACGAACTATATATTTCAGCTGCTGAAAGGGTATCGACAAAGCTTTGGTCTACTTCTCAAGTTTAGCATTATTCAATGAGCAATAAAGCCAATTATGCAACAAAGAATTGGTCTGCATTTTATACATGGGTTTTTTGGTGATTTGATCAAACAATGAACATCATCTCTTACGCCTAACAAAAAAAGAAACGGAAAATATTATAAGCATCGTGTTGTATCTCACTAAACTAATTGATACGTAAAAATAACTCTAAAGATCGATGTTGCCACAACAAATCAACAAATGGCTTGACTCTAATTGAACGCAATTTATTAAACGCTATTTATTGAATTTTTATGTTGATTTGGAAGCTCCATAAATCCTGATTTCCTATCTGATTTTGACTTGACATGCACCGTGTATTCTGGTTTATTTTTATTATTGAAAAAAAAAAATATAATCTTTACTTGTAATTTTACCTCTTTTTTTTTTTGGTTCCGTTTATCGTCTTAATGACCAAGAGCTTTTCATAAGACATTTGTAATGAGTATTGCAAATTGGTT
Source organism: Rosa chinensis (assembly GCF_002994745.2). Taxonomy (NCBI): domain Eukaryota; kingdom Viridiplantae; phylum Streptophyta; class Magnoliopsida; order Rosales; family Rosaceae; genus Rosa; species Rosa chinensis. The sequence goes on along the minus strand of NC_037093.1, from coordinate 56,503,492 downwards.
ATGAATGCTTCAAAATTTCACTTACGAGCTATTATGAACTTTTCAGAGTTTGTTTCTTTCGTTATAGACAGCTAACTTAAACATCTCGTACATTCAAAGTGTTGTTTTGATGAAAATTTTAGAAGAAATACAAGATTATTGATGATAATTTCTCTTGTGTAATAGGTGAACAGTTTTGATCAAAAACTACACTTTTGCAAACAAAAATAAAAAGATTGAGAACATGCATCCTCGTGTACTTACTCCTCTTTTTCATCTTTAAGGTCAGGGTCCTTAAGAAAGCTAAACACCCTTTACGCAATGCAGCAATTTTTCTTGCCTTTTGATGAATAAAGATACGTACTACTACTACGTACCTCTTTTCTTTAATCTCATGCTTTATCATCCATAAACCGATAAACGTATATATACGCCACACCACTCCTAATATAGCACCAGTCTAGTATAATATTTATGGAACACAAAAATGTCGTAATGAAAATGCTAAGCTACATGACATGTGTGCGTTGAGAGAGGCGAGACATATGGTAATGGTGCCACAAATGCATGCATATTTGCGTTTCACACTTTCTTTCATTCCAAACAAAAATGACCATCTCAGATCGAGCATGCACTGTCTTCTCGAGTCGAAGAAAACGAAAAGTCCATGCACGGCTTGGTATTCAAGTTAGGTTAGGGTTTAGGGGACCCAACAAAAAAATGATGGTTGGGGGTGACCTCGATCGATCTCCCATTTTTCCTATCCTGTACATATTGGCATTATACATTCGGTCCCATACAATAGCATCTTCCGTACAATAATTTTTGCCAGACATTTTTGTTAAAGACGAAGCAAACTAATACCCAACTATACAAGGATGGATGATTGGATGCATGGGTACGTGTCTTAATTATTGCTTGTCGTTCAGTAAAATCTAGGTCATTTATTGTGTGTACAAAATTATTATTCCTAATCTTCATCCTTATTCATGGATCCTCGGTTAGGAAAATAACCTAGGAACGTGTTGGACAAAATGTCTATGATAAGTTATGTGACATTTTCTGTTATTATATGCAGATTTATCGTTTTGTGAGACTTAAATCCAATTTCAAACATCTGTAACAATGAAAATTATTGTATACACCGACGGTGCAAATGACCAAACACTTATAAGATGATTTTTACCCTTGATATTTATAATTAATATTTTTATTAATAACCTGAGAGTGTAAAATTTATTTTTTATCCTTTCAAAAAAATTGAAGATCTAATGAAAACAAATCACACAAATCGTCAGTCTTACATTTAATTTTTTATTTTTTTTAAATATAACCATAGGAAGAACTTTCCCTTAAATCAGATTGTCAGATCACCGGAATATTAATCGGATTGTCCAATAGAATAACTATACACACACACATAACAAAAAAATCATACTAAAATTATTTCTTGTTTTTCATCATAACATACCGATATATCTGCAAATACTTTAGAGACTGTATAAGAATTTGAGGGTAAGATTCTCTTTGGAGTTCACTATATGACGTCGGATCGTGTTATAGATCTTGTTGTCTTTTGCTTGTCCCTGGATGGAAATCAGAATTGTATTATGATAGGAATTTGGGCGTTATTATGAGGATTGCACCTAATAGATGGGAGTTTAGTTAAATAATTCAAGAATTTCAAGACCCACAAAGATAGGACTTGGTTCGCACGTCGGATTGATATTCAAGCGACGTTGACGCTGCCCCATACACATGGCGCTTAACGATTTCGCACGTGTTCTCCCCATTTTGCCACCAGCACCCATGATTGGAAAAATAATCAGATATATTGTTTCTATGAAGAAGAAGAAGATTCTTCTAAAAATGTTAGTCAAAACTATTATTAAGAGAATAAGTTTTGTTAGTTAAAACTGAAAATTTTGACAGATTTAATCCTGAAAGATTAAAAAAATTTGAGAATAAATTAAATTACAAGGATAAATAGGACAATTATAAAATAGATTTTTATTCAGAAAATTAAAAAGAAATGACTTCACAACCACTATTTTGTTTCCGTAATAACTACCACTGAATCTATTTTATCTACAATAACTACCCACTTTTCTATTAGAGCATGTGATTGCAGACTAGTATATATATAGAAGAATAAAAAACCAAGATGTAGATTCTAGATATTTATCCCAATATCCTATGGGGTAAATTTGCTCTTTGTACCATGTACTGTTACTTTTCACTTTATAACTATAATATTTTATTTTTGTTTTTTTTGAACTCAAATACGGGTGGTAATATATTTTATCTAAAGTCAGAAAAAACCGTTACATATTATTCTGCTTTCGTCAATAGACAGACAAGAAGATAGTAATAGTAGCCACAGTGGTACATAGAAATAGACTTAATCATTAGATATTCATGAACGTAGATATAGCAGGAATCCTTATTTAGCACTACTCCAGAGGCGCTAGAGAAATATAGAGTGCGCACAAATGCATACCTTCTTAATACAAGGAAATTATTGTAAGTAGACTAACTAAAAACATAAAGATGGGCATAGGGCAAAAAACCCTAGCCCAAAATTCTGCAGTCCAATGTAGCCCAAGAAGAAGGCCCACTCAAGGCCTAGCAGGCTTGGCTTGGCCCAGGTCCAGCCACCACTTCCAGACCACCCAACTTCCAACGTAGCTCTACCCCTGTGCCTGCTCCGCCATGTCCCCGCTGCCCCGAGTCCACCACAGTCTGCCACGACCAAACCCGACGAACCACGCCTCCACAAGACAAGATGACGAACCACGCTGCCACAAGCTGCATCACCACCAACCCGTTTCGATTTCACCATCCTCAATCGATGCCGCCACCGAATTCGAATCTCACCGTCTATCCAAGCGTCCATCAACACGAGATCGGCCACTTCCCAGAGATCTCCTGCTAGAAACTTAAAACCAAATTCACCTGCCAGAAAACTTAAGCAACCTAATCACAAAGGCCTACTCGAACATACCCATTCAGTCCCCATTCGGCAGCAAAACCACTTGACGTCAGCGAGGCCAAGGCCAGCCGAGATGCCAGGGCCGCCGTCGGACGAGAGATTTGCACTTTGGCCACCGCCAAGTTAGGGTTTCTCTCAACGGGGGAGAGAGAGAGAGCTGTGATTTAGTTCCTCTAGACACGTAGCATAATATTTTATTTTTGTTGATTACATTGGAAGGAGATCAAATCTTTAACCTGTCCTTTTTTTTATAATCGAAATAGGTCATCCAATATTATAATTTAGCAAGCAGTACCAGAAACAACACACCCCTGAGGGGCCGACAGAAAAAGCCGTCCTTTAGGACATACATAGGACCCATTATAGAAAAAATAAAATAAAACCTCGCACTCCCAGGTACACCCACCTTTTAAGAAAGTTCACACACCTTTATTATAACAAAACCTAGAAGGCTCAGAAGTAGTTTAAGTAAATATAACAAACGAGCAACTAGGTTTTGCGATTTGAAAAAAATTAAAAGATACTAGGATAGGAGGATGGGCTTCCACCCTCAGCTCCCTTAACTAGACAAAAAGAAAACCAATTAAATGCCTTGTGGGCCCAAATTCCAGTCCAAAAATCCATAAAACAAAAAATGGCCCAAAATGCCCAAAGCTGGGAAATTGCTATGGGCACCCCACAACCACCTCCAAGCAGTTTCAGGCCACCAACATCATGAACATGCACCGCTGCTCCAAGTCCTCCACCATCGAGAGTTTTGCATAGTTGCTGAGAAGCCTCCACCACTGAGCCCTCGTGCGTCGCTGGCCCAGCCACCATCAGATTCAGAACGGATCCAATCTTCACGATCAGCCACACATCACAGCAAATTCAAACGGCCTCCGCTGTCCTTTATTGGCCTCCTTTAAAAGCTAACGATATCTTCAGGCACAACCCCAACTAGTCGGTCCACTAATGAATCCCCTGTTGATTGCCCCACTGTCAAACCCAGCCATGGGAGACGATCTTCAAAGAGTCCAAAGACCAGAGCATCCATCATATTACCATCCTCCAATAAAAGCACCGAGAACAAATTGGCGATAGAGGAAGAAAGAGAAGCCTCAACCCAAGAGGGCTCTCGAGAAGATAAATCGAAAACAACAAGCAGGATGAACCAATTAGCCACAAGGCTAGTGTATCCATGGCCATCAAGGTTTGAAAATTTTGGGAATTTTATCGAAGGTAGAAAACCGTCGAGTAAACCCTAGCAGAGTGCTAAGTCAGGTTAGAATGGTTTAAATATTACCGAACTTTGCTCCACAATTTTTAACCTATCCTAAATCTTACTATATTTTTCATCCTTCATCACCCCTGACTTGAGTAGTTGAGTTATTGTATTTAAGTCATGATCTAATTGGTAAAGATCCAGTCGAATTGAAAATTCTTGACTTGGTTCTAATCTCTACTAAAACGTTGATTTATATGTATGATACATTTGAGTGTGTATATTATTTTTATAGAGAAGATTATTTTTCTTTTGTTTTGTGACTTTTGTCATTTTATGTCTACTGAAAATGCCCCAATAAAGTCCAAAACACCAACCCATAGCTTCAAAAAAACTCTAGGCCACCAGAGTTTAGTGTCGACTAGTAGCGGACAGACCCTAACCGGAACCAAATGATTCATTGTTTATCTGAAATTTGTCACATTTGGTCTTCTTTTTTTTTTTTTTTTGAAAGGGGTTTGGAACCCACATTTGCTCTTCATATGAGGGCGATGTGCAACCTTTTTCATTGATACACGAACGTTGTTTAATTAGCCCAGCCCCACAGAAAATGACGAAATCGATTTAGAATTTAGTTGTGGTAGGGCAAAGGGATATCGATTAGAACCAACTTGATCCCGCCAACTTAGAATGACCTATATCATCAAATTTATCAACTTTATTAGTGTTGTTATCTTTCAAAAGGGCTACACCCTTCAGCTAAATAGTATGAGCAACAGAGCAATTCTGTTAGCCTTACCCTCCTTCTAGGCAATATATATATATATATATATATATATATATAAGGTCTTTTTTAGAGATAAAGGCATTAGACTAACTTTTCGATCATATTTTGGCATTTCAACCATTCAGTTTTTAGGTCCTAATGTGTAGATCACCTCTGCAAATTTTCAGCGAAATTGATTATTGTTAAGGCATTCAAAACTGAGATTTACAATTATATGTATGAACGGTTCAGGTTGGACAGATTCGGTTCGTCCATTGATTTAATCTAGTTCGATACCTTAACAATCACCGATTTGACTGAAAATTTGCAGAGGTGATCTACACATTAGGACCTAAAAACTGAACGGTTGAGATTGCGAAATGTAATCGAAAAGTTGGTCTAATACCTTATCTCTAGAAAAGACCAAAAAAGGGATCCCTTAATGGAAAGGCTCTCTCTCTCTCTCTCTATATATGTGTGTGTGTGTGTGTACACACACATACATACATGACATCCTTACTTAAGCTAAGATACGGATTTCCAGTTTTTGGCAACTTTTCGATCACATATTCATATCTTAACCGTTCAGTTTTTAGGTCCTAATATATAGATTACTTATGAAAATTTTCAGCCAAATTGATGATCGTTAAGGTATCAAACTCGATTAAACCAACGAACGAACCGAATATGTCGAACCGGAACCGTTCGTGTTCATTATTAAATTGCAGCTTTTGAATGCCTTAACAATCATCAATTTGGCTGAAATTTTGCAAAGATAATCTATACATTAGGACCTAAAAATCGAACTGTTAAGATGCGAATATGTGATTGAAAAGTGATCAAAAACTTGAAATCCGTTCCTAAGCTAAGGTAAGGACATCCTTAGCCAAGAAGAACTGTGTGTGTGTGTATATATATATATATATATATATATATAGAGAGAGAGAGAGAGAGAGAGAGAGAGAGAGAGAGGCATCAAAAGGAAGACTTTATATTGTTTACTAAACTTAATTCTTCCGAACAATTATATTCCATACAATCATATTATTAGGTTTAAAGTTTCATATTTTGAGAGAAACAAGTAAGTTGATTTTGCTTATTCATTTATTGTTTTTTGAAAGCATTTCAAACAATTTTCTTTTAATTCATAATACACACAATAATTAGTTTTTTGTGAATCGAACTCACAATCTCCCTTTTATGAAAATGAGACTAATGCCACTAGACTAGATATGTATGGCCCATACAACCTGTCTTACCGTACTAATATGATTATTTAACACGTTATACCCCTTAACCACAATACAACCCAACTAAGTTTGGCTAGATCATGCAACCCCAAGTTAATTAGTAGTTGCCATAGAAACAACAAACAATAGTAAAAAAGAGTTATGTAGAAATATGCATCAGACTCTCATGATACGAGTGTAAACACGAAAATCATTCAATAAATGAAAGAAGGACACGTGTACAAAATAATATATTTTTTATTAATGAATTTGAGGGTTACAATCTCTACGAGTATTTTTTATTATACAAGAATATCTTCTTGTTCGATCTCTGAAGTTGGCTTGATCCAAGGGAGACAAGCACTCGATCTTGAATCGGGTGCTTGTGGTTTAGATCGAGTGCTTGTGGTTTGAATTTCTCGTTGTTTTGGAGATTTGAAGATGATAGTTGATCAAGAGTCGTAGAGGCCTGACCTTGATCAGATTTGGGCTACAAGTGGTGTCACGCGGTGAGCTTTCTTCAACTTTGGTAGCAGATGAATTAACACGTGTGTAGGTGCTTGTTGATTTTCCACCAGCTTGATGAAGAACCTTGCAGAGGATTTGCTTTGTTGACGACTTGCAGAAGATGGTAATTCAATGGCTGCAGAGGCTTGATCTTGATCATATTTGAACCAGGAACGATGTCACATGGTGAGTATGGCTTTGATGGTGGATGAATCGGCATGTGAGCTTGGTGCTTGTTGATTCTCCATGAGTTTGATGACTTTTGGGCTTGTAAGTAAATTCCCCTGCTTGTTTGAAGTCAGTGAAGGAATTGGCTATTTGGCAGCTTGATGATTCTTCACGGATTTGAGAACTTCTAAGTTTCTCGGTGCTTTAACTTGTTTTTATGAAGCCGGTGAGGTGAAGGGACCAGTTATTTTGCAGCTTGATGATTCTTCACGAGTTTGACGGACTTCTGAGCTTCTGGGTGCTGTAGCTTGTTTTTCTGAAGTCGGTAAGGTGAAAGAATTGACTATTTTATGATTTGATGGTTCTTCCCGAGCTTGTGAGACTTCTAAGGTTTGGAGAGATTTCTTCTATTTGTATACTGTCTGTCTGAAGTGCCTTCTTTTGATTTGAGAAGAGGTACCTATAGTGTTAGCGTCTCCCTCAATTTAGAATACATTGGTGACACAGTATTAATTGCATTCTTTAGTTGTGTAATTAAATCAATTATTTTTAATTAATTGATTTAATTATATTTGTTTAGCAATTATACCAATCAAATAAAATCATAATTGGTGCCCAATGTCAATCAAAGTATTCCTTAAGGCCTCGTTTATTTCGCGGATTTGGGGACTTGAGAAAGGAAAGTTATTCCTTTCCTTTGTTTAGTAACCACAAAGTTCGGAAATGCTTTCCTGACATAGGGGAAAGTTGGGGGTAAACTCATTCCACTCAAACTTCATGGGATTGAGTTTCCCATCCCATTTCCTAGCATTAATTGCAATAATTTTGGACAATAATACCCCAACATTAATTGCTTGAGTACCATTAGTAGTGTTGAAAATTCATTCTAGGTTGTTTTTATTTTAAAATAGAAGGGTATTATTGAAACATTGATATATTTTTACTTTCCTTTCCTGCACCAACCAAACATCGGAAGGGAAATCAAATGGTCTTTCCTGGATGCTTTCCCTGCTTTATCAAACACATGAAATGAAATCTAACAGGAACTTTAGTTTCCCTTCTCCAAGGGAAAAACAAAGGAATTGATTTCCCTTCCGTGAACCAAACGAGGCCTAATTGTGTAACTAAATCAATTTGTTTTAATTGACTGATATAATTATATTTGTTTAGGGAATATGTCCATCGATTATGGTTTTTCTCGATATCAATCAAATTTAGATCCGATTGATAAGATTAATCAATTTAATTTGATTGATCCGTCAAATTAAGTATAAATAGTAAATATTAATTAGCAAAATATTGATATCTCCATGCCACCTACTCGACGAATCTTCTCTTATTTCGACATGTATTATTTTCATAATGCATTTAAATTTAGCGACACATGTTATGTGTACCATTTATGAGATCCACTTGTCAGCTAAGCTTAATTCGTTAAAATTAATTTATTTAATGAATTTTATTTTCGTTAACTTTATTATGTCTACAAACGAGTCATAAGAATGATTACTTGTGTTAAAAGTACCATAAGGGGGGAAATTGTGTCAAAAGATCCAAGCTTTTTCTTAGCTAGCAAATAGTACATTGCACCAAGACTCTTCAACTTTCTAGAAGGTTTGAATATTCTTTCTGGTAAAAAAGAAATCTCTTTGCCCCCACAAACTTGCATATTAGGGTTTTTCCCTTAAGTATACCTTTGATTTACTTTTACCATGTTTTTTTTTTTTTTTTTTTTTTTGAGGTGGGCTGGGCTGCCCTCAAGCCTTGATTAATGAAATTGCATAATACAAGGGGGGAACGTAAAGCCTGAACCCCAAATTACAATAAGCATAAAGAGAACATCCTAAAATAATACCGGGATTCTCCACAAAATCTATGTATTCTAACAAGCATCAATTAGTGCACGAATGGCTACTCCATTTGCTTGACATAACAGTGACATACTGAAAAGATAACTCTATTACGAAAAAGAATAATTGCAAATAGCACAGCTTTTACCATGTTCTTCTTTTTTAACTTGATTGTATTTTTAACATCAAATTTATAGTGCAGAAACCAGTAAACGTAAATGGAAAACAGTCCAATGCATAAAAATGGACTGTTTGATGAGTCTTCACATAAATTGACCCATCCAAAATTTGTAGAAGATGAAATTGACCTGACAATGATGCATACGTGTCAACTTATGACTAAGTGATTATGAACCTAAAGGAAATTTAGGGTTAGATTAGTCACTGTCAATTTCCATGGAAACAAAAAATGGAAGAAGAAAGAAGGATACAAAGTCAACCTAAATCATTTGATCCTATACGCAATCTGTTTTAGTGGACTTTGTTCAGTGACGATCCTCAATGGATGAGCAATCAAAATCACTCCGACTCTTTTTGCTAAATTAACGTTCAAGGCTTTTTCAAAGATGAACAAGTTGCAAATTATAGCCAAAACGTATAGTGCAAGTCTACACCTCTGGTTATAGTAGTGAAGTCATCAAACGAGCACGCAAAGTTAACATGTGCTGACGATCATACACCGCATTAAGTGTTGGTGTATTAATTCGGATAAGAGATTAAGCTCCATCCTAAAGTTTTGGATTGCAAAAAGTTATATGTTACTGCATTTGGGTAAAATGATCGAACATAGGTACGGCTAAAGATCATATGACTTTCTCCATAAGAAGCATGAGCACAAGTTTGCGGTCCCAGGATTTGTTTGCTGAACTTGAATGAGGTTGATAAGGAATATGAAAGAGATAGAATGGAGACTAAGATAGAATGAAGGGGGGCTTTACTGCTTAGAGAGTACGTGTATCTCAATAGCCATAGTCTCATTGGCATTAGCCTATATATCCATGGTACATTTATCTTGAAAAGTTTCAAGACTTCAAATTTGAACTCCAGTTGAAGGAATTAGGTGTGTTACTGATCGATTCAGTCTTTTCTGTCCCCCTTCACAGTGAGAATTAGTAAAGCTATGCCACCAACTTCAATAATTGCTGGACAACAACATTTGCAGCTTGGTGGTTAGTTCCACATTAGTTTGGTAACATAATTTCACCCCTGCCGACACTGAAACTCTATCATCAAAACTTTAACAGCTATATATAACAAAATAACAAGAACAATCAAGTTGGAGTATGAACAAAACATCTAGCCTGTAGGCTCAGCATTGCTCTTATTATAGAGTAATTATTAAGATAAAGAGTACATGCATGGTAGCTAGCTAGTCTCATTTGCTATGGATCAGGGAGGCTTCTCAAGCCAGTGGCGGCAAGTTTGTTAGCGAGAGCCAGTGCGTTACTGGTGAAACGAGTTGCTCTCAAAACCCGATTTTGAAGCGATTTGATTTGTTTTCCTCTTTGGACCTCCTCAAAACCGTCCAAGCAAGTGTCTCCGTCAGTAAGGGCGGCGCTCAGCCATGTATTAAGGTCCCCCATTTGCGTGGCGAATGTAGTTCTGCTCAGCTTTCTTAACACACCAAGTGATTTGTGAAGCTCGTCGATTGCATTCTCAAAACACTCAATGCAATCGGATAGAGCAACTCCACTTTTTCCCTTCATGCGGTTGCTGTGCTTCTTCAGATATACCAAGTACCGAGCAACGTTTTTGGTCTCCCCCAATGTCACCGAAACGCCGGCTCTAGCCCACCTGCTGGGGCTATTCTTTGCTGTGCTCGAAAACGATGCTAGCGAGTGGATGCAGAGGTCACGGTACCTCGTCACGCTGCAGGCGTCTTCGACATAGCTATGATCCCCATTTACAGCTGCCAAAAGAGTTGGAATGATCAGAAATGCAGAGAAAATGAATGTCAAAATTTTTTTGGCGTATGCCATTTTTCGAAATATGTAGTATTGGGAGAGTTGGATCCCTAGAAGATGATGAAACTGAGAACCATTTAGATATGAAATTATATCTGAATGATCTGGGAAGGTCCTGAGCTCTGAGAGTGGCGTTATAAAGGGTTTAAGGGTGAGAACCTTTTCTGAAAGGTTTGGTTTGGTTTGCTACATAGGCAAGAGGCTGGTGAGTTCAATAAAGATATTAGGAAAAAGTGGAGGCTGAAATGGTGAAAAACATGTGAAGGGGCAGGTGAATCAATTGTTCTCATCATTTTGGTGCAAGGATATCTTGTCTTGTTCTTCAGATGGGGGTCATTGATCGATGACTATCTTAGCTTGTTCTTGTCACACACAGCACCACAGGATTTACCGGAAGATTCACGAATATTTTCTTATTAGAAATCCTCAAGCGTGGAGTCTGCATTGCTTACCTAATTGCACGTTTTTCGACTTGGTTGAAGAGGCTGTTTTAACTTCTTTACACTATTCTCGCTACTTTTATATTTTATTTTTCTATTTAAGTATCTTTCAAGCATCTTAACAAACATTTTGCCTTTCACAATTTAAACCAGAAAATAAAAGAGAAAATCAGAGAACACGGACTCATCATAAAGTAGCCACCAAGAAGACTTTGAAACTAATTAAGGCTCATGGGATCATCAATTACGTGGTCCATGGCAGATACTTGTTTTCTAACATAATTAGGGAAGACAACAACCAAGAAATGAGGGAATCTTCTAGTTCAGATTTTTCTATCAGATCAAGCCCAGTTCAAAATGAGCCCAATAAAGTAAATGAAAACATAGGCCCACCATGTCAGCTTGACGACACCGTTTCATCGCATAAAAAATCACCCTAACCCAGCCTCTCTCTCCCCGTCGGCTTAAACCTCACCGTTCTCCAAAACCCTAACCCCCAAAGGTAACCCGACCAGAATCTGGGTCTCTGTTGAGCTCAATCAAATGGAAAATTCGTTTGATTGATGAACCCTAGAATTATAAATTTATCATCTTTGTATGCTAATTTTGTTGATTTGTTTTGCAGTCTCAGTCCCAAAGCTTCGAAGCTTAAATCTCAGTACCATTGGAATCCATGGCTCGTTTCAATAATGTGAGCATTTTTTTTTTGGTAAAGTTTATATGAACATTTATATTTGTGTCAATGATTTTTGTTATGACGAATTTGAAACAGAAGAGGAAGCCATTTGTGAAACCAATTGCGAAGAAGAAGCTGGCCACTGTGGACCATATCACAGGTGATAAGATCCCAAAGAGCTTTGTGTTTTCAAGAGGGAGGTTGCCTGGTCCTCTAAGGCAACTAAAAGCTGATTTAAAACAGTTGATGAATCCCCATACTGCTCTCAATCTTAAGGTATTTGTTCTGACTTGATGCGAGATTTGCGTAATTTTGAAAATGCTGCATGTTACTAAATGAGCTGACAAAAGATGATAGTAATTGAGCAAGGATGATGAGTTATGCTTTGTTTTTTTGTTTCATTGTGATAATATGAGGTTGTGATGAACTGAAGAAAGAAATTTAGAAGTTTGAGCTGTGTTTTAGACGGGTTTGAATTTTCGGCATTGTATTTCAGGAGAAGAGACGGAACACTCTCAAAGACTTTCTGAATGTTGCTGGGCCTTATGGGGTTACGCATTTCCTCATATTGTCGAAAACTCCAACTGCACCCTACCTTAGGGTTGCCACAACTCCTCAAGGGCCCACTCTTACATTTAAAATAGAAGAGTACTCGCTTGCAGTTGACATCAAACATTCTCAAAAGCATCCTAGATGTCCGAAAGATCTTTTCAAGAATCCACCTATGGTAAACTAATGTCTCTATGGCAAAATATGGAGCTGAATGCCTTTACAGTTCTTTCTTATGCTATTTTTTTTTCCTGCTCATTTCATTGCTTCACTAATTGACTGTAGGCTTGACAGATCAAGAGTTTCATTTAGCGGAGGCAAGTTCCATGAAAGAAAATGGATTCTAATGATAACTTTTGTTTTTGGCAGAGTATTCTTTCTGGTTTTGGAAGTGGTGGTGGCCGCCACAATGATAAAGAACCTCCACAGTTGAAGCTCATATCTGCAGCATTTCGGAATCTCTTTCCATCCATTGATGTTAACACTGTGAGTCCGGAAAAAGATGTTAACTTGTCTCTGTTGAAAGAACTTGTCTCCCCCGCTCACTATGGTCTTGATGTGAATGTTTCAGGTGAAACTGTCTTCCTGCCAGAGAATATTGTTGCTTCATTACAACGAAGACACAAAACTAATTGATTTTCGGCATTACTCTATAAGATTAGAGCCTGTTGGCGTCTCCCGCAGAATAAGCAAATTTGTTCAGAAGCATCAAGTACCTGATTTGAGGAATCTTCAAGACGTGAGTGACTTTGTGACAAAGTAAGGCACTTTTCTTGTAATTTAATTAGCTTGTTGTATACTAACGGATTTGAGGCATTTTATATCAGCTTCAAAGAGAATGAGAGCCTGCACTTTGAATTTTGAGGTGTTTGATTGAACTGCTTCATGTGGTCTGATGGTTGTTTAGTGTGTATTAGGTTAAGGAAAAGTGGAAAAAACTATATTGCTAGAGTTGATGGTTAGAAATCTTAAACATGTTAGCTAGAGGAATGGATGTGATGTGATCAGCCTGATTTTGCATTTGGTTATATGGTTTCAACGATTCTGTTGGAATTTATATATGTATATATAAAATATATTTATATAGTAGAAAAATCATAATAAAGTATAAAAATTAGATTTCTGTATATTGTGGTTATTTTATCTGATTCAGTTTTTCCTTCTGAAGGGCCGGTTATGGATCAGAAAGTGAAGGAGATGAAGAAGCAGCAACAGTAACTTTGGCTAGTGATCTAGGTAGGGTTAATCGGGCTTCTTCAAAAAGTGCTATCAAGCTCCAAGAGATTGGACCCAGGATGACTCTTCGCCTGATTAAGGTTGAGAATGGATTGTGTCAAGGCGCAGTCCTGTTCAGTGAGTATGGTAAGTGGATCTCATTCTTTGTTTCCCCTTTCTTCTCTCAAAGATTGCACTATTTTATATCAATAAAGAGAATCACGAATAAAATCTGAAGAACTATCTGCTTCTTATTCAGGTGATGGAAATAAAAAGGAAGACAACCACGAAGACGCTGAAAATGAGGAAGATGGTGATGAGGAGGAAGATGATGAAAATGATGAAGTTGATAGTGAGGTCGGGGAAGAAGATGATGAGGATATGGAGGAAAACTAGCAACTTAACGAAGTTGAGTTGAGATGAACTAGATTGGAGGCGGTCAAATCTTTTTTGTATGAGGTCAGATATCCATTTGTGATAGCAAGGGCAGCCCTTTGTAGCTATGTTTGTAACAGCAATGACATTATATTACCCGTTTTTGTTTTGTTCAAGTTGGAAATTCTGTAGGTTGAGTTCAACAATATGATCTTCATTTATAATATGGTTCCTTCTAAAACTATCATCTTCCTCCGAATGTCTCACTGTATCTTAAACTACCATAAGCACTTCATCAAACTTTCATTTATAATACGATTTTTTTTTTTTTTGGGTTACAAGGGAGCCTAAGAAGACCCAGCAAAATCACAAAGCAAAACAAACTAATCTATTGGCCTAACATTAGGCCTAGCAGAGGATCTTCTAACTCTGATAGTTTCCTCAAGAAAGGCACTAGCTGCATGAATAGGAGGAAGGTCGAAAACCACCAAACCATACATATGATTAATGCTATTTTTGGCCAAAGAATCAGCTACCATATTGCATTCCCTGTAGATGTGCTTCAAAGTGAGAGATTGGAATTTTTCCGTAAGAGCTTTGCAACAGTTACTCGAGGATGATAATCAAGATTGTAGTCGTGCATCAGCTTTACCAGAATGGCAGAATCAGTTTCAATTTCCCCATTATTTATCTGACAATCAACAGCAAGTTTGAGACCATAGAACCATCCAAACACTATCATGACAATTCAATTATGGTTTCTTCTAAAACTATTAATCTTCTTCCGACTGTCTCACTGTATCTTAAACAACAACGTGAAGATGATCAAGTCGAACTAAGGTAAACTATCAAGACCATTCCATTTACTAGAAGCACAATGTGAAGACAGTGAGTGAAGTGGAACAAAGGCAAACTTTCAAGATCATTCTATGGAAAACCATTCCATTTACTAACAAAAAAGGAGTGAAAAATAGCTTACTAACAATACTTCAAGCACAACAATGGTTCCAGAAAACATGCGAAAAAGAAGGGTTTTTGAGGAAAAAAAAAAAACTAGGGGAAATGTAACCCTCAACGCCGCCATACAATGTTCCTCATGCATTAAGATTTGCGAAGGATTTCTTCAGAAGGAATCTCAAGCGTAGCTCCGGCATGGTCCCTTTCGGCCTTCACTTCTGCAACCGTTTGAATGCAAAATCAGTACTAGATAGCAATAACGAGCATTTCATCAAACACATACAAGGCACTCACTCCCTTACTTCAAATTGGGATTTAGTTCCAGAGACTATTAGGAATGAAAAAAGTTGGAAGTTACCGTAGCCGCCGCGGGAGTTGAGCTTGGCCTGGACGATCATGGTGGAGATGAAGCTGGAGGCCTCGCGTGCCTCGCCAAGCAGTCTCTGGATCTCCTCCTCTGACGTCACGCCCCTATTCTCCTCGAATTTCTGGCGAACCTCCGCCGCCGAGCCCTTGAGCATCACGGTGTCTCCGGCGAACGATTTGCGAGTCGCTCTCAGCAGCGATCTGTACGCGTTCAGTGCTTCCGCTCTCGCCATCTCCACTTCTCAGTCTAGGCCTTCTGGCCGGCCGTCGTTTCAATAATATTTAAGCTACTGCTAAGCTCCCCGAAACGACGTCGTTTGCACCACGGACCATTTTAGTGGGCTTCGGGGCATTGGGCTTTTTTGAGAAATACGCTTTTACTGAAGCATTTCTTATGCGTCAAGTAGTGAAGTGAACTACCAGAGTTCACTGATAATTAACTAGCTAGCTTTTTTTGTGTGCTTCGACTGCTGTTTGCAGTTTGATCAGTTAGGACTTAGGAGGAGAAAAAATGAAAATGGAGATGACTGTTGTTCAAGATGGTTTAGTTTGCAGTCATGTTTCTTTTTCCAGTAATTTGTACAGTAATCGAGAGAGAGAAAAAAAAATTATTGGAATTCATAGCACGAGACATTCTATTACGTACACTTTTTAATGAAATAATATGAACATTGATGATGTTGTGAATAATATCATTACCACTCCGATATCCATACTGTGAGGATCGAAAAATTTTCTTTGAATTGTTGTGCATGGTAGATTGTTAAGTAATGATCAGAAATTCAGATGGCACATGGCCAATCCCAATTGTGCATTTTTTTTTTTCCTGATATTCATGTAGACATGGTTCACTTGCTGCGTGATTGTACTAATGCCAAACAGGTTTGGATGGCTTTTAGTATCCCTGCAACTATGACGGCTACCTTCACGTTGGGATGGAAGGAATGGATTACTGCAAACTTGAAGCAGAAAAAGTGTTTCTTTGGAAATCTCCAGTGGACTATATTCCATGGTCTGCAGCTTGCTGTTGCTTTACATGTTAACAAATAAGAAATTGATTCTAGTATGATGCAGACTCAGAATCCGTTACTTTCATTTGACAACACACTGTTTCTAGTATAATGCACACTCAGAATCCTTTGAAGCATAAAATGAAAAGGATGTGACATAGTGGCATGAATCCAAAACTCCAAATCCATTTGCTGATATTTACCAAGAGCTCTCTCACTCTCAAAATGGACCAAGAAGGGTGACAGGATGTGGGACTTCATAACACAGATTTCCCTCCAGGGAACAACTTCCGCAGAATCCTTTCGAATGGGAAGCTGAGGCCAAGACGATATAAAGAAGCCTTCTGCATCGTCTAGGCCAAGATGATACGGTCACCTCAGGGAATCAACAACCATTCTGCAATCATGTTTCTTACGGCGACATCTGTGATGCGATTTTTGATCCGTGAAAGTATTCTCACCCACAACCTCCATCATAGTATCACTATCTGGAACAAGAAAAAGACATATCAGTGTACATGCAGCTGAATCAAATGACTTGGCAAACCAAAAGTCAGAATCTCATGCATGAACAATCCAAGTGCCAGGCCTAACAAAATTGGTAGATGCTGTAAGCCTGCTCACATCCACAGCGACACTCAAATTGCTTAACATTACAACTTATAAACAATCTATCATATCAACAAGAGGAGAAGGGCAGAAATCAGTGGTTCGTGCGTGACGAAAGCAAGAGTGAAAAACAGAGTCCACCGAGAATGCCAATTTAAGATCATAGCACCTTTTTCTAGTGGCTATACCTATTCAAGAGTGAAAGAATCCGGCAAACCAAAAATTCACAACCAGTGCAAATATTCATGGTAAAATATTAGAATGTGCCAGAAGTCCAACAGGGACACAATACTTCACTCCCGACTCGCTGACCAAGTTCTATGGCTAATGTCAATATCAAACTTCAATGTTAAAACTAAAACACACTGCAAAGATCCAAGGCATCTGGAACTAGAAGCAACTATAGCAGAACGCCGGTTGAAACAGATGTATCAAATGTTAAATTCAAGTTACATTATAGTTGACAATGATAGCAACACTACTCGAAATGCAACAAGGACAAAATGTACCTCCGAAATGATTGCCCCAAAACAATAGACGAGCATCCTCCTCCTCCTCATCAAGTTCGTCACCATATCCGAACTCTGCGTCCCCACGGTAACCCGGTTCACTACCATATCCGGACTCATTTCCCTGAGCATCAAACCCCCCACTCGGCCCAAACCCGACACCCGGATTCTCCTTCTCTCCACTCCCAACTCCATCCCTCTCCTTCCTCGAATTCCTAGCCTCACTCACATCCGAGGCCCAATTAGCATCCCCATTCCCAAACAGCTCCCCACTCGAGTCCGTACCAATCGCCACCGGAAAATCCGAACACGTCCCGTAAGCAGCCGAAGCCCCGACGGAGCAGCACCTCCGGGTCCCGCTCCGATCGCTGCTCCGACCCGAGACCGACCTGGACCCGCGCCGCCGCCTCTTCTTGGCAATGAATCGGAAGCTCCCGTGCTTATGGTGGCCTCCGGAGATCGTCCGGTCGTCGTCGACCAAAGTCAGCCTGGACATGTCGATGGCGTCGATGGAAAACGACGTCGCTCGGTTGGAGAGGCATGGACGCTTGGTGTAGTAGGGTTTGGGGTTGGTGGGATCGGAGTCTAGGGTTTTGGAGGTGGGTGCGGTGGTCTGCTGTTGAATCTGGAAAGGTCTCCAGCTATGGAGTTGAAATGTACACGAATCTAAAGGGTGCAGTGAGTCGAGGGCTTTGTGGGAACGTGACATTGGGCTTTGGGAGAATTCGATTAGGGTTTAGGGGTTTACAGTCTTATGGAAATGAAGATGAAGATGAGCTACTTGGGAGTTCCAGAATTCTCAGATTTTGGAGTTCCAGACAGTTCATGTGTGGGAACTTAAATATAAGACCCAATGTAAACAGTGAGTAGAGAATAAAAGTAGATGAGATTTATTATTTTCTTTGGACCATTGTTTGAAAATTAATTCGTCTACACCCGTGCACAGTTAAGTTGCCAGTTGCCACTCACCTCAACACGTGTCAGGCGTCCAGCCTTTAGATATTTATGGATTTTCTCTTTCTTTTTTATTTTAGATTTCTAACCAATAGAAAAAGAGATGTCAGTCCCATGGAGTGACTGGGTGTCTGGGTTCATGGAGGACAGAGAACAAAATTTGTAAAGATTTAACAAACTTTTTTTTTTTTTTGAGAAAAAATTTAACACTGTTAAAACTTAAATAGGAGTCTCGGACTGATAATCAGATATGTAATAAAAGCCATGGGGGTATATCAGGAATATAATAAACTTTAGGAGAAACTATTCCGCCATATTACATGAGCCTGAGACTAAACTAGCAAAAGGGCGCTGAAATGGTTCATCCAAATTACCACGTAAACCTACTGGAGGATGAAGAGTATCAGTAACCAGCAAAATGCCCTACAGAAGCAAAGAGCAATCTAAGCTTATGCACAAGATTCTTTCACACATGTTCCTGGACACCGCGAAGAGATTCTTGAAGCACGGCCGCATAGTTACCAAACTGAAAGTCTGAAGGTGGGTGTAGTTCGAAAACATAGGAAGTTGGCCTTGATGCCATCATTGGCTTCTTTGTGCTGAGCTTGTCTGGCAACTCTCCGAAGCTGTTCTCATCAAATGGGAATGACTCTGTAAGGAAGAAAAAGCTATCCCTACCAAACTTCTCCGCCTGAAAAACAATAAAAATAATAGGCTTTCAAAATTCAAAGTACCATCATATCACACATCACTATAAACCATCACCCTACTATATGTTATTTACAGCAAACCAAAACTATCACACCAACCCATATGTTTCCCAGAGAATAAAAGAAACATGTGAGTGCATGTGCAAACCAATAAAAGGGGAGTTGGTTATTGGTCTTATGACTCTTTATCTAATTTCATCATCTTTTTAATTTGTACAGAAATTTAGCAGAACACCTGCAGGATGTGAAGAATTTTGCAACATTAACTATACCTGCAGCTGTGAAAACCTGATATTGTTCATGGTGAGAATGACTCGCATTTCCAGGGCATCACCCAACATTCGGATGGCAAGATACTCGAAGAAACTCTGCAAGAGAGTTTTCTGTATTTCCAAATTCTCACTGTAGCTTTCAAAATTAGGAAACCAGAACACGTACTTAACTTCTTTCCAGGGGATCTGGTTCACTCCTTTGGAAATGATGGTCTGATATGGGTGATGAAGCCCCCACAAAATTTGGACACCCGTCAATGAAGGGTCAAATATGGATGTGTCTGACAAACCTGTTGTGGAGATTATTTTGGATGGTTCATAAAAGCTAGCTAACTTTGAGGTAAAATGTAGATTGGTGTCATCCAGTAAAAGAAGGTATCCATCTGAAGAAAAGGAAAACAGATTTAATAGGGACAGAGCTGTAGCTTTGCCATCTTCTGGCAGGCAAAAGTTTGAGCTGGATGAGCTAGATGAGCTGGATGAAGTTAGTGATGGACTCTCATTATGAGAAAACAAGCATGACTCTCCGTTTCGACAACCCTGTAATAATTGCAAAGGAAATAGATATTATATGACAAGCGAATTCAACAGTAAGCTAATCAGAATGTTAATATTCATGGAAAAAATTGATTGCCCAGCATAACATAATTTCTCAGATAGGCAGCCCACCGGTGCTTAACAACTGACATCATTCATAAGTTTTTAATTCATACAGAAGTCCAACAAACTCCATACATCTAAAGACGACTATATGTTAATCGAATGTACTATGTAGCAATGCAATGATAAACATTCTATGATTCTAAATAAAGAGCACACACGACCTGAGAACATGGTGTTCCAATCAATTGTCCACTACAGTAAAATTTGAAGTCTCAATGTAATGCATCATCACGTACTTCTATGAAGACAAACCTCAATAAACCACATAAAAAATTCTATTTTTAAATTTGCTTAACCTTAATAGGAAACTGCATCTTACAATCTCAACAGTTTATGACTTCATGTTAAAAACTTCACATCGCCCACCAAACAAAACAACTACCAAACAGAAAGGTACACAGACATTTTGAGGGATACATAGAAATGACCAACTGTGGTACCTTTAGAGTAAAGAAAAATTTGCACGGAGTTCTTTGTCCTTTGAGTGAATGAGAAAACCTGCATTCACTGCCCCATTTGCAGGACCCATTGATAAAATAAATACAAACAGGAGCCTCCCCATCGACATGATAACCGTCACCAACATTTAAACCCTGATTACTCGATGCATCTTCGGTATTTGGTACTCTTATCTGTAATACATGAAAAGTAATGAACAATCAATTTTTGTTACATGAACGCAGGATCAATTTATGGTACACGAGTTACTGATCTACTTTTAAGCTAAACAAAACGCACACAGATTTACATAAGTACGCAGATAGAGGACCTGTTTCACTATCATTGCCAACTTTTTAGCCACATCATTCTGTCGGAAGTGATCTGAAGCAACAAAAGGTACAGCAAAACATTTTGTTGTTTCACCAGATGGCTGAAGATGCCTATCGTCCGTAGCAAGAGCATCTGTATCTCCATCTGGTTGTTGACATGTAAGAATACATGTATGCTCATATTCATACGGATCATAGTAGGATGGTAAGCCATTAGATTTGGACAAAAACTTGGGACGAAACCGGTGCACTGAATGAAGAATATCTTCATCTGGATGCAAGATACTTGAAAACATTAATGCCACTACTATCGTTGAATAATCACAAAGATCCCAGACTGAAATTATAATGAAAATTGCTTGCAAACAAATTACTAGTAAAGATAGTATCATATGCTGATGAAGTAAAATGTACTACATACATATTTCAGAGACATGATTCAGTGATGAGTGCACAAGATTATGGAAAGAGCACCAGTCTTCCATCTTGGGAAGATTCAATATAGTAGCTTTCATCACATCAAACTGAAGAAGTTGCTTCAAATTCTCAACACGGTGTTTATCCTGCATGGCAACACAAAATATTTAAATAAAACGATACAAATCATCTACACTCAATGGGTTTAGTGAATGTACATATATAGCAATAGGATTTACAAAAACCTTGAAAACACGTTGCCAAAATTGAAATGCGCACAAGTTTCCCATAAATGCTGTTTCCTTCTTTCCCGTTAGGCCAGTACTGAAATCATCTCCACTAAAGTAGCTATCAGCATATTGTGAACTCTGAATCAAAAAATTAACAAAATCAGAGGTCAATATTCAATCTAACAAACTCATTTTAAAACTACATACATCATACATTTAACAGTTAATACCAGAAGTTCATCTCCAAAAGGACGAAGAATAGGCAGAGGTTGTGTATCCATTAATATGCCCAGAAGAATGCCTTCACGCAGCATTCCAACATCTCCAAACTTAAGTACAAGCACAGAGGCATCGAAAGACAATGAGAAACTGGCCAGCAATTGCCCATAAAATGTAGGCTCATACCGACCCCTTGGAGGTGTTCTTTCCAATGCTTGCATATGAATCAGCAAATTCAACGCGTCTTCAACAACATCAGAAGGTGGTGGATCTAAGGCCTTCTGCAACAAGGCTGGCATCAAAGTTCTTATGTTAGTAGACACAAATTTCTCGGAAAAAGAGTCGATGAACATATGCAACTATGCAAGTATAACACATAGTACACTAGATTCCAAATACCACATAAACTTCTGATATCAAATTGAAATTACATCTAACTTGATCTTGAACTCAGAGTAACCTTACAAAAGTAGGCTTCCAACAAGTACAGCATATCTATTACAACCATATCGTATCGTTTAGTTTCTTCAACTTAAAAGGAAAGGACCTATTACTTACTAAATATACTGGACATCAATAGAGAAAGATACTGCAACCTTGATCAAATACCAAATAAGTTGATGCTTAAGAGATCACCAAATCTCATGAAAATCTTATACCAGGTTCAAAACTCGATATGCATGTGAAAAATAGGTTTCTTTGCACTTAGTGAAGAACCTTCAATCATAGTGATCTGAACCTAACGAATTGAATAACAAAACAGCATACCCTTGGGATCATTAATGGCTTTGGAATCAGAGCAGCAAATGTGAAGCACTTGCATCCTCAATGATAACCTCAGTATAGAGGGACCTTCATAATCCTCAAGCTGGCCGTAAAATGATCGAGTAACCAACCGATAAATCTGGCCATCACATGTTCGACCAGTTCTCCCTCTACGCTGATCAGCCTGCAGCATAAACCAAAAGTATGAAATCATGTGCAATAAAAGTATCCATCTAGAAAGATTTCGTCAGTACCTGAGACTTAGATACCCAAACAAGGCTTGCACATTCCCTTTTCTCATAAGCGTGCCAGAAGACTTGTAAAGATCGGCATGAATCAATAACGTAAGCCACCTTGGGAATTGTTACTGATGATTCAGCAATGTTTGTGGCCAGTATTACCTGTTCAGATCACTCTATTAAGAACAGGCGCAAGTGTGACAAAAATATAATAGCAGAAAATCTTTGGTGCTGGGTGTGGCATCCTACGCATCTCAAACTAACTCGATTGCATCCAGAGTGACAGTCATATCATTTGCATTAGACTCAAGAACATATGTATAGAAAAACAACCACATTAAGAAAAATAATTGATGCAATTAATATCAAACATACTTTACGATGGGACTTCCAGATCTTCATGGTCATGAGAGCTTGTTCAGTATCAATGCTGCTATGTAAAATGTGAACTTTAAAAGATGAACTAAGAGGCTTCAGAAGGAACCATTGCTGCTCCAGGGCATAGTATGTTGGAAGAAAAATCAAAATGCTCTTTTCAATGTCGGGCTCTTGCTCGTGAATATGCAACACCAATTGATGAATAATATTGTGCACTTCAGCCTTCATATCAGCTTTGGCCAATGAAGGACTTGGTCCTGAACAATATGTCGAAGAAAGCGACTCCGAATCGATGTTGAGAAGATCAGTCACCTATTTAGGAAAGGATATGATATTCATCATATATACCATCTAGATGGTGTTCTAGGTAAGATCACATGCAGTTTCAAATAACAAAATCTGGCCCTTTGACCTACGGCGCCCATATTACTATGAGTGAACAGCAATGTCTCTGGAAGTGGAGATGCATTGAACAATGAGTTATACAATAATATCCTTCTAAAGCATATCTAATCAGTACGGCACCATATATAGTTATCAAAAGAAGAAAAGTTTTGCCTCAATTTAGTAAGAGCTTTGGCTTCCATATTTATACCTCCTTTATCGAGACTTTTATACGCTTAGCTCTATATATATATATATATATATATATATATATATATTTTTTTTTTTTTTCAGACTTACAAAATTTCTCCAAAACATATAAACACCATTATCTGGCACACAACACTCTTTTTGTTATCTCCCTTGAATGCACGCCCATGATTAATTCTCTTGCTTATTTGTGCATAACGGATCAACACCAATAAGAGTACCACGGATGAACAAGCATGCAAAAGGAACATTAATTGAGGCGGTGGTCTTAAATAAACGTAAGAAGTATACAGCAAAGCGATTAAAAATTCCAGTAAAGAAAAGAGTAATTGCCTCTTCAAGATAAGAAACCCTTTTCTGAAAAATGGTTTTCTGGCCAGAGGTAGGGATTGCAAGCACTTCCACTCGTTCATCCCTGCCAAGATCCTTAAAGTAATCCCTGTACCTATTAATATCAGCCGTTGCAGACATCAACACCACCCTGAGAATTCAAAAAATCTATTAGATCCCCATGTTACTAAAGTCCAAGGAAAGTATCCGTACATAACAATTTAAACAGAACCAGACGAGAAAAAGCAAAAACAACTGTGTCAGGTAGGCATCAACCTCAAGTTATTGTTCTTCATCATAAACTGCTTCACACAAACAAGAACAAGATCAGACTCCACAGATCTTTCATGCACTTCATCGAGAACAATGACCTTGTAATCAAGCGCATGCATCCCCTTGTCCCGCATTTCATCCAGTAAAACTCCAGCAGTTTTAAAAACAATCACTGATCTGCACAATCACAAAAGGAAATAAAAGTGTGCAAACAGCTTCCAACAATAAATTAACATCTCTGATTGAGCATGGACCATTATGCACCTTGGTGACAAGTGCTTTGAGTGGCCTATGTGATATCCAACCTCTCCACCAAGCTCACTATTACGAGCTTGTGCAACCATTTTCGCAACAGCTACTACCGCAAACCTCCTAGGCTGTGTACATAGAATTGGCTTCACATTCGCTTCCAGAAGAAACTGCGGTATTTGCGAGCTTTTCCCTTTGATTTACACAAGTAACAAGTAATCAGAAAACAAACAAAACAAGAAAAATCAAGTAAGAGTGTACGAGTCCATGTGTAACAATTCTGATGAAGCAGCATCAATAGGAAACCAAACGGCGCATAACGGCAAATACACAACGGAGCATGAAAAATTTTCTCGGCCACAAAACATCGCATAACGGCGAATACACGATGGAGTATTACAATTTTTCACGGCAACAAAACAGCACATATCGGCAAATACACAACGGAGTATCAAAAATTGTCTCGGCAACAAAACATCGCATAACGGCAAATACACGACGGAGTATTAAAATTTTCACGGCAACAAAACAGCGCATAACGGCAAATACACAACGGAGTACTACTACTACAGTAAAGTTCATCTCTAATAAAACGGTTCAGGCAGTAGAGAAGCTAAAACCGCAACAACGAAAAGTAAGAGAGTAAGAAATGTACCGCAACCGGTCTCGCCGACGATCAGAGTGACACGATTCTCGAGGATTTTCTCGAGGATTTTCTCCCGGAGCGCCATCACCGGAAGGTCCGAGAATTTGGACGACGCAAATGTCGACGAGTGCGCAGAGCTGCACGACGACGTTGGGGACGTTGGAGACGCCATTATCACAACCCCTCTCTCTCTCTGACAACGAAACTGAGAGAGGCTTGGAATTTTGGGGAATGAGTAGTACCGCTTTTGGTGTAGAAAAAGCGAAGGGAGTCAGTCGCTCAGGTCACTCTCGCCTCGGTCCTTCTTTGGGGAGCAAAAATCGGAGACGGTGAGGTTCACGTGGGCTTGAGAAGGTAGGGCGTTAGGGACTCGTGAAGACTTTTGAGTCAATGGTGTTTCTGTTTATCTTTGACTTTTGCCTAGTTTGGACCAATCGTGTGAGGGTTTAGGGCACGTAAGATGGACGCGGGTTACGTGGGATCGCCTCGAGACCTTCCTTAGCACGCTAATTTTGGAGGCGTGGGTCCCGGTATTGGGCACTGTAGGAATCTCTGTTGCGGGTCGGGGCCCCCGGGTGCGTGTATTTGGACGTGGGTTTTCGACAGTCATCGATGACCTCATAATTGAAATGGAAAGGATGATCGTATTGAGGATTTGGCTACGCTACCATTTCTTTCTATAGAATTTTGCCATAATTAAGTTTCCTTGGTTTGATATTGGAGATTTTGACCATTTTTAGGGTTGGCATTTGGCAGCAACTTCTTCGTTGTTCTTGAAGTTCGACGTTCAATCTGCTATCAAATGCATAGTAGTTATAATAATTGTAGTAGAGAACTCGTATTTAATGAACATTTAGTCAAATATTTAAGTAAAATTAAAATTCATAAGGGTTTATAAAAGAATATTCGAGAAGTTTCAGTAGATAATATCTCCTGAAAATTGTGTAATATGACTGTTTAGTCGTACTATGTGCTCTCGTACTCTACGTGTGGGAGTTTGAGATCTTCTTTTGGCTCATTTCTCATCTTCTTCTTGAAAGTAATATAGTTCTCGTTCACATAATTATTTAGAATATAGTGTAATACTTATTCCTGTAAATAACACGTGACAACATATAATCTTCTACTTATATGATGTATGTTATGGAAACTTGAGTGCAATACTACTCATGGAAAAAACAAAAATAAAAATAGAATGAAAAAAGATATAGTTGGAGAAGTTTAATATGTTATCAAAACAACTTGCTTTGCCCGTGAGTCTTAGCCACCACAGCGGAGGCTTTCCACCCACCACCAACAAAAACAAAAAAAGAATGAAAAAGATTTAATATGGAGTAGTTCTATATACACAACCCTTCTTTTTAAATACACATCCCTTATATATATATATATATATATATATGTATATATGTATATATATATATATATATATGATGTTGCGTTGGCGATGACGGAGGAACCCCAACAAGGATGCATATTTTCCTTTTCCACTAAAGCCTATCTTAGATATTTAGATTATTTTCTTAAACTTCTGTCATTATTCTAGGTGTTCTTCCTTACCCACCTTAAAAGTTAAGGCTCTTCTTTATCAAATACATACATTGTTGGTTCTGTTATACATATATAAGAACAACCCAACCCGGCCGTGAACAAAAACCACTGCATGTTGATTTTGGTTTCAGGTGGTAGAAACTTGCAAGCAGCCACTATAATCTATATATAAGACAGAAAACATATATACATAGAGCAAGCCATTAAGCCCTCGGAACCTGGAAGATCAATCCATTGCAATTTCACCACATTCCACATTTCTCAATATGAGGCAGAGATCTAGGATGACCTTGCCTTCGCTCCAACCGTCCAACGGACGCATCTCTCTTCAGCAAGGCAGTTTAGGCTTGTTTATCAGTCTTGTACCTTAATTTCTTATTATAGAAAATTACAAACAAGTGTCACTTTGAGACTTATATTAGTTATAAGGCCACCTAAATTGTTTTGTGCACATAAGGCCACTCGCCTCTTTAAATTATTTTTTCTCTGTCCATTTTACCCTTCTACCTAAGAAAACTAACCCAAATTGTTTTGTGCACATAAGGCCACCTAAATTGTTTTGTCCACTTGCCTCTTTAGGGTTTAGGGTTTTACTTTAGGGTTTAGGGTTTTACTTTAGGGTAGGGTTTTATATTAGGGTTTAGGGTATTACTTTAGGGTTTTATTTAGGGTTTAGGGTTTAGGGTTTTATTTTTGTTGGGTTTAGGGTTTAGGGTTAGGGTTTAGGGTATAAAGGATGATTGTCAACTTTTTACTCTAGTGGCATTTATGTAAATATCTTAATTTTTATATTTAAAATTTAGCACATTTTTATTCTAGTGGCCTTATGAGGGAAAAAAATAGTTTGTGGCCTTATGGCTAAAAGAAGATTCAAATATGCACTTATATGTAATTAACTCCTCTTATTATTGGATTTGGTAGTTTGTGACTAAATTCTCTAAAACTGATTTATTCATACTATGAGACATTGACAATTTAATGTTACATACTTACATGCAAAGTTATTAATTACCAAATTTTAGGAGATTATGATTTTTATTATGATTACTTTATATTTTGATGATCAAAGCCCATCATAACCCTTACATATCATTTTGCTGCCAATTAGGGGCAGACAAAAAGATGTGTTAATACCCACATTGCTACATAGAACTAGGTCACACATTTGACATTAAATACATTGAAATAACATGAATCCTTCTTCGGTACCACTTCAGGAGATTCACTAGAAGCATGAAAAGTGCATAGATCCCTAAAAAACTTAGGAATTATTGAAAGTAAACTAAGCTATTAACATAATACAAGCCTAAAACAACCAATCCTAATTTACTCGGGCCCAAATGAGAACAACCCAAGGGCAATTCCACCTAAACCCTAGCAAACTGCTCCAAACCCGGCCCAGGACATCATCTTAATCAAGTGCCGTTGCCCCTTGCCGCCTCGTCCAACACTGCCATAGCTTTTGTCGTTGCTGCTTCTCGAAAAGAAAGTAAAATATATTTTTCTATTCATAATGGACTAATGAATTGACACTGTTAAATGTTTTAAAAATTGTAACAAAAAAAAATGTTTAAAAAAAAAAAATTATATAATTATCGTAGGTAGGGCTGTCAATTCCGACATGACCCGATAACACGACTCGAAACCCGCACTAAATAAAGCGGGTTGAACCCGCACGATTAAAAAGCGGGTCGGCGGTGGGTCAACCCGCCATGACCCATTTAATAAATGGGTCGGCCACGGGTCAACCCGCCAACACGAAGTGAACCCGTATAACCCGATTGTGCTATGTTTCTTCTTGAAATTTTGGACGGTTGGAGTATTTCTTCATAAGATTAGACAATTTGAAATATTTCGCTTTTTAATTATTGGATTTAATTGTTTATAAATTATTTATAATCTTCGTCTTGTAGAGTTTTTAGTGAATTTAATCAATTTATGTATTTTTTTAGTTAAATGGGTTCCATTGTTAACACTTAAATGAGTCATTTTGTCTAACAAGACACTATCTATTTATTAAATGGGTTAAGCGGGTTGGAAACGGGTAACCCGTTTAATAAATAGGTTGGGTTTGAGTTTAAATTTTTGACACGATTATTAAATGGGTTGGGTTTGGGTTTATATTTTGTGACACGACAAATACCTTAACCCGACACGACCCATTGACAGCCCTAATCGTAGGTAAAATTAATTTTGCTTTATTACCAAGTGATTTAGATTTTAGAATATGATTGCCTGAGTGATCAAGAGTCACTTGGGTGATGAGCTTTTGTACATTTGACGACTTACGAATGTGTGTTATGCTGTAACAAAAGAAAGAAAACCAAAATTATAGATTTGTAGTAATTCCAATTTATGTTTTTATAATTAAAAAATTATTTTTGTTGTTTTTAACATTTCCATCAGTCTACATTATACAATATACACTAGCCATTGCCGATTGGTAACGCCAACAGAGAGCGAAGCAACCACTGAAACCCAAACCCCCGATTAGTTTGTGACCCATCAATTAATCGCCGTTGACGCCGCCGATTCGAGATGGCTTCCGGCTGGGGAATCACCGGGAACAAAGGGCGCTGCTACGATTTCTGGGTCGACTTCAGCGAGTGCATGTCTCGCTGCCGCGAGCCCAAGGACTGCTCTCTCCTCCGCGAGGACTACCTCGAGTGCCTCCACCACTCCAAAGAGGTCACTTCCTTTTTTCACTTCCAATTCTCTTTTCAATTTCATATCTGTTTACTCAGATTGATTCACAATGTAGCAGCAGCTCAATTCCAAGCCTGCATTTTAGGGCTGATTTAGGGTTTTGTTATATTTGGTCAAGTACTGATGGTGAAGATCGAATTGTGGTGTTTCTTATTGAATCTCGTTCGTTTTGATTCCGTGTTTGCTGATTTGCTGGCTGTTGTGAGCATTAAGAAAACTATGGCCTGTTCTGGTTTTGGCAATTGTTTACTTAGATTTTGAAATGCTGCCTATCAGACATTGCCAAGTTAAACAAGTTTTTCTTTTAGTTAGAGATTAACTAGTTGTCGGTGTAGGTGAGGTATGCTTCTAAGAACACAAATGCAACCAACTTTGATACTGACACCCATATTTGCATTCTGACCCGTAGAGGTTATAACTGATAAGTCTCACAGGAGCTTGGAATTTCTTATGCTTAGCACGCTGGTCATCTGTCTCATATGATCATAGTACCATCAGGCATGTGTTAGTGTTCCAAACTGCTGGATATGTCTTTTGTTAGAAAAATGAGTTTTTGGAGACAAGAGTAAGATCACTATATAGACAATTGGGGGGGGTGGAATTCATTTACTTTTTCCTGTGTTGTTGACAAAGATGAACAGCCGTGGCGCTTTGGAGTTCCTGCAGCTCCCTGACACTAACTTCTTGACAAGAACTTTGTATATTTGGATTATGATTGGCAGTGCTTCCATTTCTCCATGATTACTGCCACCTTTTAGGGTCCACATTCTTTGTATTTTAGTTTCACACTTTGCAGGAATAATTAGCCTAGGTTTCAAAGTGAAATTAGCTTTGAATCATCAGTCATAAAATACCTTAAGGATCTATATGCATTTTAAACTACCTTTTTGGTTCCTATTCTTGAGTTTATTTTGTAAACCTGACAACTGTAAAACCACTTGGGATTAATCATCACTCTGAATGCGTGTTGCAGTCTATGTATCAACAATTTGGAAGATGCAAACCTAGGAGGTGTTTAGATTTAGTTTACTTTGTTGTCTATCGTGTTATAAGCTTGCCTTTCTTTGTTGTTAATGTGAATGATGCTAGTTTTAAGTTTCATCCACTGCGATATAATCAAATGCTACATAAAATCGAGTTCAGTGACTTATACTTCTTTCTGTAACCGTTGGAGAATAGGAGGTCAAACATAATAGTGAAACGAAGGTATAAATGGTACAAGTATAGAATTTGAACAAGACATATTCTAGAAAGGTTTATACTGTGAACGAAGGTCCAGGGGATTAGGAAAAGGCTGAACTTGATCAATAATTGCCTTTTTATTCTCATCTTAATTTCTTATTGTTCTTCAACATTCTTTTCAATTATGGGTGGTTTGAGGATGGTATCACACCCTACCATATAAAGTCATGTATGGCCTGATTTTAAAGACATATGGAACTATTGAATGAAGATGGCAATGTCATCTCTCACCTGATTTAGATCTCCCATTGAAAATATGTGCAATGGTTTTCTTTCATTGGACTCATGTGTCATTCATCTCACATTGTATTATATAAGTACTTCATACCATTTTTGGCTCAACTTGCTGAATGACAAGTACATAATTTCGAAATTCACTAATCTATTTTGTTTTGGGACATAACCCAATTGGTATTGACATTCTCTCATTCGAATTCCCCAAATGCTGTAACCGATACAATTTGTTCAGCATATACATTTTTGACTGCTTTTTTCTTTCTTTCAACTGCTATACTGCCTTGTAATACTGATTCACATTATTGCAGTTTCAACGGAGGAATCGAATTTACAAGGAGGAGCAGCGAAAACTAAGAGCAGCTGCACGGGCCAAGGAGGGTGGAGTTGTTAATGACCATCATTCGTAGCAGAAATCAATCCTCTTCTGAACTCGAGAATTAATAAAATGTGTGGAGATCAGATGTTGTATTTTGTTTTTTCCAGACCGGCATTTTTACTTGATTATCTGTTTTGTTTCTCCTGGAATGACGAGTGTAGCCCGCGCTGGTCTATGCAATAAGATAATGGTCACTTTACCCTTGCTTTGCAGTAGCGGCACCTTGTACATTGAATTGCTTGGTGTACTAGAATGCTGTTTGTGCTCTCCAGACTAAAATGACTTGTGGAATACAAACCCATTTCTTCTCAAGTTTCTTTGTTTATTTTCCTGTCTTTCCGGAAGTTATTGCTATATCGTATGACTCGAGTGGATTCAAAACTCTCCTGTAGGTTGCTAAGCTCTTGCTTCCAGTTCTTTTAGACTGAATTTCCTTCGCGGCCGCCATCTCTCATTCTGTCCGCCATTTTCTCAACATATCTTGGTAATGTAGAAGGAATAAATTGAAGAGGCATAAAACTATATGTAATTTGAATTTTGAAGGTCTCAGATCTGAGGAAAAAAAAAAAAAAACGAAAAAATAAATATCGGGTGCTGGATGAAGGAATAAAGGAGGCACGTGCGAGTCGAGTCGACACGGTTGGGTTTCAGGTTTCAACGGACGAGATGCAAATAAGTAGAAACAGATAAGGAATGAGGTTGTTGGAGTCGTATATATTGGCGTACTCAGCGTAACACCATAACTCAAAAAAAAAAATTTTGATTGTTATTTCAAAACCCTAAATCGAGTCAAAAGGTCTTCTTCTAGCCTTTGATCCCAATTTCATCTCATCTCATCTCGCAGCAAAGCAGGTAAACCTCTACGATCTGTGTGTGTGGGTAACTGAGTATTTGTTCAATTAGGGTTTGAATCTGATTATTATGTAAATTGTTTGGGTTTGAATTTGGTCGTCAGGAGGAGACATGAGTAGCCGTGCCAGCAGAACTCTTTATGTCGGGAACCTCCCCGGTGATATACGCGAGAGAGAGGTGGAAGATTTGTTTTACAAGGTAATCCCATTTCGATTTTCTGACTTGTTTGAACTGCGTCTGCATTCCTGTTCTTCGAGAGAGCGAGTGGCCTCAGATGTTTTGTGTAAATTTTCCTTTGCAGTATGGACGCATTGCCCACATTGACCTCAAGGTGCCCCCAAGGCCTCCTGGTTATGCATTTGTTGAGGTGAGAGGTCTTGGCGTCTTCCGTTTTGTCTGGCTGATTTGATTTATTGTTTTTCTATGTCCTACACTAAAACCAAGTGTTTTTTACCTTACAGTTTGAAGATGCTCGTGATGCTGAAGATGCAATCCGCGGCCGTGATGGCTATGATTTTGATGGCAATCGCTTGAGGGTAGGCAGGCTCCTTCTCTCTCATGCTCCCTGTGCTCATGTTAATTCCTTCCAATAATATCATAATGTACGTACGTCTCTATAGGTTGAACTTGCGCATGGTGGCCGTGGACATTCTTCTGGGGGAGATCGTCATAGAGATAGTGGTGGTGGTGGTGGTGGTGGTCGAGGTGGACGTGGAATGTCTAGGCGCTCCGATTATCGTGGTGTGTATTCTATTCGATAGATGCAATTTGTTTAATTTTTTAATGGTAGAATGCGCTTGATATGTTCTAAACCTGTTTGTGTTCCATACACAGTGTTAGTCAGTGGACTACCCTCTTCAGCTTCATGGCAAGATCTTAAGGTGAGCTTTACATATTTCAATTGGAGATACTTCATTATTACCGTCTCTTTGTGTCGACCGTCACTATATGTCTGACACATACATTATATTCTATCAGGATCACATGCGACGGGCTGGGGATGTCTGTTTCTCCCAAGTTTTCCGTGATGGTAGTGGTAAGATTTTTATACTTGATGGGTGTTTTTGTGTTATATTATAATTGTTTCGCGACTTTAGTATCAGAATATAGAATGATATTCATGACCTTTGCAATAGGGTGAAAGTATTTGGAAGAATGTCATATCTTAAGCAGCTGTAGAGAGTTCCTTGATTTTTATCTTTTGCCCATCTAGTTTGATTGTTATGGCTGATTTTGTTACCTCGGTGAATAAAGTTTCTGATGAGAGATGGTGCAAGTGAAAGTTGTCAAAAACACTGTTAAAGTGCTACTAAACAAAATTGCATAAGATGTTTGGACTGAGTTTTCTCTTACTATTTCAATATTTGTATTTTTAAAGGCCTAGTTAATTAGACATCAGAATGTTGACTGTTTAAGCTTCTGTACCATGATTGTTTTTATAGGCACAACAGGAGTAGTGGACTACACTAACTATGAAGACATGAAGTATGCAGTAAGTCATTT
Organism: Rosa chinensis; assembly: GCF_002994745.2. Lineage (NCBI taxonomy): Eukaryota > Viridiplantae > Streptophyta > Magnoliopsida > Rosales > Rosaceae > Rosa > Rosa chinensis. The sequence continues at coordinate 56,469,951 of NC_037093.1, read as the reverse complement.
TATACCTTACAGACATTGAAATTGTGTAAAACCTCATGAGTGGTAGGTGCTCAATTTGATTTTTGTTAATCATGTATGTATCTGAAGTTTTTATTTAGTAAGAGGATATTGAAGTTTTTATTTAGTAAGAGGATATGGAACTCAAATTACGATGAAACTTTCGCTGCAGATAAAAAAGCTTGATGGCTCTGACTTCAGGAATGCTTTTTCCCGGTCTTCTGTTCGGGTATGACATCTTACAATTTGAAAATTGTAGTTACCTTCCCCACTTGTATTTGCCATTTTTTGATCAATTGTCACTTGTTATAGGTGAGAGAATATGATGCGAAGCGGGACTCGTCTATGAGCCCCGGTCGTGGTCGATCTCATTCAAGAGGTAGAAGCTACAGTCGCAGTCGTAGTAGAAGTTATAGCCGGAGCAGAAGCAGGAGGTTTGGCCATTTTAAATTACACAACTTAGTAAAATGTGGGTAATTTTTCTCCCATGCTTACCCTAAACCTTAATTGCAGCAAGTCTCCTAAACCTAAATCTTCACGCCGCTCGCCTGGTAGATCTCGATCAAGGTCTGGGTCTCCACCCCGCTCACGATCAAAGTCTCGCTCCCCGTCAGGGTAAGCATATCTTTCCTCAGTTTTCCATTGTATCTATGTAGTTGTTGATATTCCTGTTGTCTGGGTCTACATTGCTCCCTGAAGTGAAGAAATTGCATTGCAATAATTATTTAATGGAACTCTAATTGAGTTACCCTGGTATGCTATATTGGACCTTGCATTAAATTTGTCCAATCGCTGCGTTGACATCTAAACAGTGACTCAGATTTCTCCTCTTTGCTTCTTTTTGTTTGAGGGTATCGGTTTGTAAAAAGAAACTGCCAGACTGGGGGATTGTCCTGTCCTCCTCACCAGATTAACGGGGTTTTTGGATATGCGAATATTATTAAAGTCTGCAGATTCAAATGTCTTCTTGAAATTGTAAAGTTCATGTGTCCTTTGATTTTCTATTTTATTTTCTTATTGCTTCGTTCCATGATTTGCTTGTTAAGTGCTTAAGCAGTTGAGGGGTTGCCAAGGAAGTAGATATCCGCCTACTTTTCATTTTCTTTCCCTGTTTGCTTGCGTGAAAATTACCTTTGTTTTTCTTTTAGATATGGATGTATGCGGCAAACTGGGGGATGGATATTAGGATCTTGATTGGATATGGTGAATTGCTTACAACTTTTTCTGTGGAGGTATGCTGTTATTTAGATAGGCAGCTTTGGAAACCTTCATGGTGCCATTGTTCTAATGCTTCGAGCATTGTAAATGTCCATGGGTGCTAGATTGGGAACTATGGAGGTCTTGGATTGCAATAATAAAGCTGGATATCTGTGAACTAAGTGCCATTGGATTTGGAAGTCATCAACAATGAGCAGTAGAGACAATTTGATTTTCATTTCCTGCTCCAACATTTTGCCAAGCTAATAGGGCGCACTATCTGGATTCCCCGCATTCTTGTGTTATAGTAGGGAAGAATGCTCTTCTTCTTTCCACTGGTGTCTTAAAAATAATTATGCTGCTTCCTAATTTATCAATATTTTTGTTTCTATATTTGTGTTGTGTTTTGGTGGGGAAGACTTCTTATTTTCCTTATGATTGAAGTGCAAATGTTTAATTATTTTTCTTGTATCCTTATTGGATATGTAACTCTCACATGGAAGAGGCATCAAGGACCTTGGATCAAATTGGTAAAGGAACATGGTATTAAATTGGGTTGTTTCTGGAACTTTTGCAGATCACGATCAAGAAGCAGATCTCCACTGCCTTCAGTAAGCCTTCTCTTCCTCTCATTGCGAAGGTTTTCTTACACATTGTTTGATTCTAGTATTTTGGGTTAGATAGATTAAAAACCTCAGCCATTGTAATAATGAAGTCAGTAGTTTGTGTAGTCAATTATTTGGTACCTCCCAAGGGACACAAAATGCTAGTGAGGTGGAATTCCATTTAGTGACTTCTAATAACCGGCAGAATGAGAATTCACTCCATTTTATAGGTTCTTATGTGATGCTGTCAAATTAAGATGTTAGGGGCATTGCATTGCAGCAGTTGATATATGGGGAAGCATACTTACGGTGGTCTTTTCCTTTCCTTGATTGTGATAGAGTCTAATGGTTATTGTTGACATGGCAGTTCATTTAATTTCTCTGCTAAGGGATGGCCTCTTTGGAAATTTTCATTGGACATTGGATACAGATTTCACCTTTTCTAATATCAAGTTTTATTTCTTTGGCATCATCAGAAGCGCATAAGTAAAAGCCCGAAGAAAGACACAAGTAAAAGTCCGAAGAAGCGCAGTGCCAGCCGAAGTCCAAGCAGGAGCAGGAGCAAGAGTTTGTCACGGTATTGTCCTTTTGCCTTATGCTTTGTTTTTCTTGTAATATTGTCGTCTGTATAGTTTTTGCTTTCGTCGAACCATTTGCTTCTAGATTGTAACTTGGTGCATCTCTGGTTGGCAGGTGATATCTTATCCCACAACTGAAGCTATTAGTGGGAATGAATTCAACGACCCGTGTTCAACCAAGAGAGAGGAGGGGGAGGGGTGGTGGTGGTGTGGGGTGGATGTGGAACACCTTTTATTACAAAACTTGTTAGCAGACTTTTGAGTTTATGAATGGATTAATTTTAGTCTTTTTTTTTTTTTTTTTTGCCATTCTTGTTTGTCTGAAACATTTTTTTCATCTTCTCATCTTTGCACTTTTTTTGTAATGCATTTGAGATTCTACAATATATTGTTGTTAGTACGCCATATTCTCTTCCTGGTACTTCATCGTTTATAATCTCCATTTCGATAATCTGCGGTCCTTTGGTAATATACAAGTTGTCGTACCATTGTGACATGTTGGTGTCTTTGTGTTTCTAATACTTATCTAGGAGAATATCACAAATGGTCACTTAATTATGTGACATGTTGGTGTCTTTGTGTTTCTAATACTTATTTAGGAGAATATCACAAATGGTCACTCAATTATGATTCGTTTAACACTTTGATCACTCTGTTTTCAAATGTCACTCAAGTAACTCAATTATTACTCTGTCAATTATTTTAGTCAATTTGTTAAATCTTCTGTTAAAATCGCAATTAAATATATAATAATTTTGTAAATATGTAATTTTGTCAAAATTTAATTTTAGTCACTTCTCCAAGTTATTTCAATTCAAACTTCTCAATTTTTGAAGATTGGTTGGATGAAATTATTCTTGATATTGTGGTAAAAAAAAAAAATAATAACAGAGTGACTAAAGTGAACAACGGAGTTAAAGTTGAGTGATCAAAATGATATATTTAAAAAGTTTGTGATCAAAGTGTCGAACATGTAAAAGTTGAGTAAACGTTCGTGATATTCTCTCTTCTTATCTTGTCACGAGTCACGACGTGTCGATGAGTTATGTACATGAAAATGCAAAGACACAAAAACTGAAAGAATGAGGTGGATGGCTCCCTTCTGTTAGATCAAATATGGACTTAACACATATCATCATAAAGTAATTGATGATTAGCTAAATGTCAAACCTAGTTTAACATGGATACAAACTGTAAATCAATACTTGTAACTTAATGGAAGAGTGTACCTATTCATTAAGGTAAGTAATCCTATTGCTTAGTCTACAAGAAAGGCTACAAGATTGTGATACATTAGGAATCTAACAATGAAACCTAAACCGACAAGGAATGCTTTAATGGGAAGCTTCTTGAGGTTTAAGTCTCATATATATATAGATGAATTGGTCCCTGATTACTACCCACGTTATTTGCATAAGTTCTGTCCATTGAGAAACAAGTTGGTAAGTAACAGAAGACCATATTCAGTGATAAATTTAGCAGCTGCATAAGATGGAATCCATGCCAGTAATTGCTGAAGGTAAGCCTTGATCCCTTTTATGATTGTGTGCATATGTTGTGAGCATGTATATGGTTTTTACAATTGGTATCAGGGCATAGGCTCACAAATATGAATCCAGTTTTTGCTTGGCATCAAAATCGTTTTAGGGTTTTGCAAAACAAACACACACAAAAAAAGGAGGATTTTTGCTTTACGGGTCAAGTAATTGATCAGGTAACTGACCAAGTAACTGGTCAGGTAACTGATCAGGTACCTAACCAAGTAAGTAACTGACCAGGTAACTGACCAAGTAACTAGTTAGGTACCTGATCAAGGTAAGTTACTTAAGTCGATTGCTGCATCTGGTTAATTATTAAATTCACGCTTCCGCTGTGATTTTTAGTGGCAAATTGGGGAAAAAAGAAGAAGAAGCAAAAACAGGTTTTTCTGAGAAGTTGTTTTCGATTCATAGCATGATAATTGAGTTTTTTGATTGTGCTGAAGAACACTAGTTGCATTCCCGACGTGCGTTAGGTTAGAGTAGATGGTGACCAGATGAAATTTACAATTTCTTGATTGTTCTGTGGTTTCTTGGAATCGAAACAATTGTCTGTGCTTCAATGTGTATGTTTTGATATGCATGTTGAATTGATTGCTTGTATGGCATTGTATCTGTGATTGTGTAAAACTATATGAAGAACAAAAAAATCTCCCAGAAATTGTTTACACGTTGTTAAAGTTGACAGATACAAGAGCTTAATTTTCTTACAAGGATGAATCTGGATAGAATGTAAAGTAAAAGAGCTCATATGTTTTGTGGTTTTCTGTTGGCATAAGTGATTATGATGCACAAAGGATACTTCATTGATGTTGGCAGAAAACACTGATCAGGTACCTGTAACTGGTCAAGTAACTGTACCTGATCGAGTAACAAAACTGAAATTGTGTTTTGTGTTTTAAAACTATGTTTCAGTTTTATCTTCCAAAGAAGTGGTCAAGTATGGTTTTAGAATACAAACAGCAGTATGCATGCTTGATGAAAATAAATATGGATACTTAGAAATTTTTCTTCTGTCTAAAGATGTGGATAAATTTCTTTGGATAACTTGTTTTCATTGAACATGGTATATTGATAAAGAACTCCAGGATGTTATGCTTCTGCTCAAAAGTGTTGCTTAACATTGTTTTTGTTATGGACTGACATGAATGCAAGTATGGATTGTTTAGGTTTTCTATATGTTTTTGTTTTGGTTGCTTAAAGCTTAATAAAACACAGAAAACTTAAAGTTATTTTCTTTACAAATTGAGAACTCACATGAATTTTGTTTTGCTCCTTAGGTAACTCTTACATGAACTTGAACAGTGTCTTGATGCTAACTGGAACCAACTATAGAGCTTGGCTAGATTCTGTAGAGAATTATATGGGAATGCATGAGAATATATACTATTGCTTTACTGAGGAAAAGCCTGAAGAGTTGAATGAAAAGAGCACCAAGAAAGAAACTGACCTTTACAAGAAGTGGCATAGATCCAATAGAATGGCTAAGAACCTCATTCGTACCTCTATGTCCAAGACTGTCAGGGGAAGTATAGAAGAGCCTGAGCTAGCATCAGATTTTCTGGAATTCATAGGTGCTAAGTTTAAAGAATGTGAAAAAGCAGAAGCAGCTAAGCTAACCAAGGAGTTTCATGATTTGAAGTACATGGGTTTAGGGGGAGTTAGAGAGCATATGATGAAGATGATCAATATAAACGGCAGACTCAGGGAACTCTTAATGGGGGTTAGGGATGAGCAGATAATGCATTATGTCCTACATTCCTTGCCTAACAGTTTTAGTCATCTTATGACCAGTTACAACTCTCAAAAGGGAAACTAGACTCTAGATGAACTTATATCCATCTGTGTGGATGAAGAATCTAGGATCAAGGAAGAAAAGGAACCTGCTACAACCATTAACCTCATTGAGAAGCCTAAAAGGAAAAAGTCCTAGAATAAGCTCAAGCCTATCAAAGCCATAACTAAGAGTTCAACAGCTATAGTTGCCAAGGAAAACATGCCATTTAGGTTCAAGTGCTACTTTTGCAAAAGAGTAGGACACATGAAAAAGGACTGCATTGCCTATAAAAATTGGTTAGCCAAAAAGGGTAAGATTTTTTCTAATACAGTTTTTCCTTTAGAAATTAATCTTATAAATGTTGAACCACAGTCTTGGTGGATAGATTCAGGCTCACCTATTCATATTACTAATTCTTTGCAGGGATTCATAAGGAGGAGAATCCCAAAAAGTGATGAAGTGAACCTGTGTGTAGGCAATAGCATGAGAGTGGTAGTCAAGGCTATTGGAACCTTAAAGCTCGATTTAGGATTAGGAAAATTGTTAGTTTTGGACAATGTTTTTTATGTCCCTTCCATGAGAAGGAATTTGGTTTCAGTTTCTCTTTTAGTAAAATTTGGTTGTAGACTTGTTATGGATAGTAATGGAATTCTTATTTCTAAAAATTCTGTCCAAATTGGTTCTGGTGTTATTATGAATGATTATTTACAGTTAAATTGTTCAATGGCTCAACAAGAAATTTTAATTGTTGAAAATAACACAAACAGTACTAGCACTTTAACAGGTGTTAAAAGAACCAAACTAAATGAAAAGTTTGCATTTTTATGGCATAGAAGGCTCAGCCATGTTTCAAAAGAGAGACTGAAAATTTTGGTGAAAAACAAAATCCTAAATGAACTAGATTTTTTCTGATCTAACAGACTGTGTGGAATGCTTTAAGGGAAAAATAACCAATACTAGAAAGAAGACTGCATATAGGAGCCAAAACTTACTAGAACTCATACACACTGATATATGTGGTCCATTTGGGCATCAAACTATCTATGGGAATGTGTATTTTATCGCATTCATTGATGACTTTTCTAGATACAGTTATATTTATCTACTTTTAGAAAAGGCACAAGTATTGAAAGCCTTTCAAATCTTTAAGTCTGAGGTAGAAAATCAACTAGAAAAGAAAATCAAAACAGTGGGGTCAAATAGAGGGGGAGAGTTCTATGGAAAGTACACTGAATCCGGCCAACAACAGGGTCCATTTGCCTTGTTTTTGCAAGACAATGGAATTAAAGCTCAATACACAACACCCTATAATCCACAACAGAATGGTGTTGCAGAGAGAAAGAATAGGACTCTTTTGAACATGGTTAGATGTATGATGTGTACAACTGGTTTGACTAAATTTCTGTAGGCTGAGGCTTTAAAAACTGCAAATTATATTTGCAACAGGACACCTAGCAAAGCCATAGAAAATACTGCTTTTGAGCTTTGGTGTGGCAGGAAACCTAGTCTTCATCACTGCCATCACTATGCCAAAATGTGCTTCAGATGACACACTTCAGACGACATAAGTTTTGTTTTATGTCGTCTGAGTTTTTCAGACGACATAAATAAACTCAGACGACATAAATTTTTTTTGTGTTGTCTGAATATAGACTAAAACCATACTCGTTCAATTTGAAAAAATGGTGAGCATTCAGACGACACATTTGTGTAGTTGTAAAAGATGATGATTTCCTATCTCAAAGATCGTTTCATTTTGAAAATATGGTTAGATACAAACAACACTTATATGTTGTTGTAAATTATGGGGATATTTCAAATCTAACCCTAAGAGAATATTTGGAATTCCCTCCAAAAAGTTATAGTCCTTTCCCTCTCAAAATGCTGAGACCCTAGCTGACTAGTCAATGAGGGTGATACTCAGACAACACAATTGTGTTGTGTGAAGAAGGTGAGTTTCACTTTTTTTTTTCCCCAGTCGTTTTTGGCATTACTACACATTTACTCCTTCCCATCTCGGCTCACTCTTTCAGCCACATAAAATCCCCATTTTCTCTCTCCACCTCTCGTTTGCTTCCCCGAAACCTAAAATCCCTAGAATCTCTCAATTCTGAAATTTTGTTCAGATCCAGTCCTCGGAACCGTGAAATCAGTTGAAATAACACCATTAGTGAAATCAGAGGACTGAAAAGGAGCGTGAGACTGGCCTGTGAAATCAGTCCTCTGTATTCGTGTCTACCTCTTAGAAGCCAATCGTTTCTTCTCTCATCTCCCCTCTCTCTTCCGCTCCTTCACTTCTCCCCCACTCCCCACCACCGATTCTCCCCACCCATCATCTCCGCTGTCCAATTCCGCCACCCTCACACCCTCCCCGCCGTCCAATTTGAGGGGGACGAATGTTGAAAAGGTTTTGTTGTGAGTTGTGACTTAGGAGTGAGTGGATTGAGTTTTGAGGGAGTGAGCGAATTCCAAATAATGTTTAATGGTGGTGGCTCTTGTGTCTCGAATCACCTACGGCTGCGAGACCGCGACCTCCGCCGCCGCCACCAACCCCAACTTGGTTTTGGGTTCGTCTTTGGCTTTGGATTGGGTACTCAAATCGCTGGGCTACGAGTACGACACTCTCTCAAATCCTTGTCTGCTCGTAGAATCTCGTCCTTTCGCTCTATCATTCATTCCAAGTCTCCTCCCGACATTCCTACACTCTCCCACTGTTTCAGGTACTTAATTACTCCTCCATCCCTGTCCACTATTTCTATTCCCATTCAAACTTTGCTATTATTTATTCTGATCTTTCTTCGATATATATAGTCTATTAAATAATGAAATTGACAACTTGTTTAGAGGTAAGACTAGTATTTGTTAAAATTAAACTATCAGAACATGTGGATATAGCTTCAAATTAAACTATCAGAACATTTTTTTTCTTCTCTGTTTCTGCTTTTGGAATTGCGTTCTTGACATTTCATATTTAGACATGGATGCCACGGCTAACAACTTCTCTTCTTCAGCTCTTTTTTTTTTTTTTTGGCTACTGCAAATGATTAAATAGCAGCACATTTAATTGGATTTCCCCTTTTAATCTGCAATGACACCACTCATTCATTCTTTTTTGTTTAGTTCACAAAATACTTTTGATTTCTTTGTGAACATAAAGATACTGCAGCCCAATTGTATTACAAAATACTAAAGGCTGTAGCTAACTGACCTCTTTTGTGCAGGTTTAAAACAGAATGTTAGCTAAAGTGTCAAAGCTCTAGAGTTTAAAGTCAAGGGTGAGGCATTTTATTTTATATTTCTTTCTTGCACCTGTTGTTTTGTTTGTCTTAATGCTTTAGAAAGGGAAACCATAGATATATGGTTTAGCTATATGGTTTTGGGGTCACCAGTATATGGTTTTGGTTTTGTTTGGTAGTCTGGGTTTTAACTTTTCAATAGTTTCAAATCCAATGTTTTTTAAGATTCTGAGGGAAAAGGATTGGGTTGAAAAGAAATGGAATAGGTTTTGTTTTTAATCTTACTCATCTTTGTTATTGTTTAGTGAATTGTCACTAGCTTGCATGAGTAAAATATTTTCTTCTGCTGATAAGTGATAAGGTTGTGAGTTACAAGTTGTATATACTTTATAGTTAGCAACTGATGTATGAATATGACTGAAGAATGGATCAGAATATTGTGAAATTGTCTGATAGATAGTCTAGCACACCTATTTCGATCAGCTTCTTGCTTCTCAGTTTGAGAGAGAAGAACTGTGGGATGGAGAGTATGGTTGTTCAAAAATAGAATGTAGGAAGTTGTTCTTATTGGTTTTCAGTATAAAATTTTAAGTCTCGCTGTTTCATTGTACAGATTTTGGGAACAGTGTGTTACTAGAAAGTTTAACTGTCTTCTGTTCAGGTGTATTCTGTATAGTTCTTTAAAGATAAATTCAGTGTATTTCTTGTTGTAGGAGAATAGAATTGTGTTTATTATTAATAATAGGAGCCCTTTATATAGGGAGTTTACAGAGTACATAAAAGGTAACAGAATCGGAATACAATTAGTATACCTAGGGTACTTTCCTATTACAACTCTAACCCTAGTTTGTAGAGGCACACATTATGTCGATATCCTTCAACACTCCCCCTTGTGCCGCTCAAACTTGGTGATGACGCTTTAATTGTTGCCTCGTTAAAAACCTTGCCAGGTAACAAAAACCCTGTGGGACAAAAATAACCCTGGTCGAAGGACAAAAAGAGCACAACACGTCCTTCACTCTTCGAGATCGAACATGTAGACATCATGCCTCCCCCTGATGTCAATATCTCCCCCTGATTGCTACAATCATGGGAGTTCGGATAACTTTCTCAATCCGATGCTCTTCACACGTTTCTCGAAGGTGGATTTTGGTAACGACTTAGTAAATAAGTCCGCTACATTATCCTCTTATCGGATTTGGTTCACTTCAGTATTTAGAAGTGTTTGTTGTCATTTTGATAGAGAGGAGGAGGAGCACGGAAGGTGGCATTTTGCCTTGTGGAGTCCGATCCTACATTTCCGTTGTCTCTTTTCTCTGTAGGGATAGAACAAGCCCATATCAATCGTACCTCTCAAATATCGAAAGATTGTCTTTATACCAATCTAATGGCATTGCGTTGGCGCGGGGCTATGTCTAGCCAACAAGTTCATAATAATTGAGGTGTCTGGTCTTGTATTGTGCTAAGTACAATAATGCGCCTATTGTACATAAGTAAGCACTTCTGCTATTAACACGTCTTCGTCATCATCCCTGGGACGAAACGGATCCCTTTTAGGGCCAAGACTACGGACGACCATGGTGCATCTTTGACTTTATCAAAAATGTCTATTGACACGGTATACAAGTTCTGAATCTAGACAAAACCGTGTTCTCCCAAGGTCCTTCCTCTTAAACTCGGATTTTAGGTGTTCAGCGGTTTCCCTTAACTCTCAAGGGTTCCAATTATAAACCGCGACAATTGCAAATCTGGAACTTGTCATGGAAACGCGTGGGCATAGTTCATCATATCCCTTCCCAATCAAGTAGTCATTTTAGTGAGCATTTCAACCTCGTTGCAAATACGCTCCGTGGTCTAGAGCCACTTGACTTGGATAAATAAAGTCCACAAGAACTTTCATTATATTCCGTATCTAGATCCCCATAAAGATACGTAGTGACCACATTCGTAAGCTGCATGTTCAGTTATTTGGAAACTACCAAACTGACAAGGTAGTGGAGTGCAATGACATCCATTACGAGAGAAATATGTCTTCTCGTAGTCGATTCCAGGGCGTTGTGAGAAACCTTGCGCCATAAGGTGAGATTACCATATCTTTTTCTCATCACGCTATCTAACGAAGACCTATTAATGTCAATAGGTTTTATGTTATGAGGTGTTGGCATCTCAGGCCCGAAATCCTTCATCTTCGTTAGTGAATCCAATTCAACCTGGATCGCATCTTTCCATTTAGGCCAATTTTCTCTACGTTGGCTTTCTTCAACGGAGTAAGGTTCGATGTCATTGGTCTCAATAATTCCACGTCCTCATGTACAATAGTGTAGTTCGTAGAGATCTCTATATTTTCAGGAATTGGTTCTAACATTGAGGCGTCCCCCAACGATGTCTCTTGGACATAACCACAATCCAAAATATTCTCATGAGACGGATTATGAGTATCAATGATCAATGGATCAAGTTGTGCCAAACTCGCTCTCTTCTTAGGGTGAGAATCCATCGAACCTATGGGTCTCCTACTCTCTCTAGCGGAACCCATGGCCTATGACGCCATTATGCCACCTTTGTGGCGTCACCATACTACCATCCATGGTAGTGGTGCAGTACCCATCTTCTCTGGGTGGCACCATGTCCTCTTGTGGGGACATCAATCCTTGCAGGCATGTTTGCAGCAGGTATATGTGATCTCGTCACTTTTAGGGGATCAAGATGAGACATAGTGGGGACAGACCATGACAATTCCTGTCGTTCCTGTTGAACATTGACGTTCTAATCTCCCCCTAACGACGGGAAGACTGTCTCATCAAAGTGACAATTCGCAAATCCAGCGAAATAGAGATCGCCTGTCAAGGGTTCTACATAGCGGACTTATAGTTGGAGACTCATGTCCAACAAATATATATATGCATTCGTTGCAATGACTCATGTTGATGCGCTGTGGCGACGCAATTGGCACATGAACCGCACACTCAAATATGCATAAATATGAGATATTAAACTCGAACCCAGTCACTGGCTGTAACGCAAATAAAAATTGAGTGGCTGCTATGAGTCGTAGACGAATTAGCATAGCTGCATGCGTTATTGCATAACCCAAGCGGAAATATTGGTGCGCATTACCAATGTCCGGGCTACCATTGTAGTCATTTAATGGTGGCTTTTCCGCGAGACCAATTGGGTGTGTACATGGGAATATGATACTTGATATCAATACCCAATGATATGCAATAGTCATCGAAAACTGTCGATGTAAACTCTCTAGCATTATCAAGTCAAATTGACTGAATGGGATGATCTGGGTAGTGAGCCCGTAGCCATATGTTATGTGCTAGGAGTGTAGTATAAGCAGCATTACGAGTGGATAATGGCACAACACATGACCAGCGTGTTTGCGTATCAACCAACACCATAAAACATCTATATGGTCCGCAAGTTGGTTGATCAAATCCATAGAATTCCCTTAGAGGCTTTGTGAGAATGGAATTATTTCCTCAATCTCCTTTGCATAGGATGGTCTCAATCCTAAATAACAGGCTTTATAGAATGAAACATGGGCTTTATAATCAACCAATAAAGGTTTTGGTGAAGCCATAGTGTCACAATAGACTTGAGGAGTAGAGAGGAGTTTATGGCGTCAATGCCATGTATTTGCCGCAGGGGGTAGGCGGCACTGGCCATGTATGGCCTGTCTTTGCACAATCATGGCGCTATGAGGCACATGTGCAGCTCCTCGAACCAATTCTTGGTTCTTACTTTTCTTTGTTCTGAAAATGGATGTCCATGTAAGTCTTTAATACACGGATCATCATGTCAAAGCCTATATGTGCCAAAATCTCATAAGTCGTCTCTCATGACATAGTTGGATTCAATAACTCAAATAGTGGTTGCATACAACCCACTAGAGCGACACATAAGTTTCTCTAATACTCGTTTATGTCCGTAGTCATTAGAGGTGATGCAAAGGAACTCTGTCCATTCTCATAATGTGTTTCCACATGAAAACCATTGGCTCTATAAAGTTCGAATTAAGGTATGTCCAAGACATTAAGTAAAAGAATTGACACTTTATTAATAGCCAATGATTACATCAAAGTTTCCAAAGTCTAATCCAAAATAAAATCAACTAAGACACATTGTAGTACTCTATCTGTTTGGTAACTCCAATCAAATATGACCAGGAAAGTAGAGAGAGATGTTGGTGGAGCGAGGCTCTCTTAAGTACCAAGAATCTCAATGACTTTCCTAGACATCACATTTTATTGGGTTTGCCACAGAAAGAGTTAATACAATTGTCATTTATTGACTAAGGCAAATTGCCATTACAAAAGTTCTTGGAAAAATAAAAAGGACTAATCTAATCAAAGTCTGTTGCATCCATGTGCACTTCATCTTCAGCTTTGAAGTCCTCTATGGTGAGATTGACATCTCCACCATCTTCTTCTTCTTCTGCAAGGAACACTTCTTGCTCTCTCAGGTCCCTATATGCCCTGTAGCTTGCAGCTAGTTCCTCGCTTGCCTTGCATTGCTTGAACCAATGCTCAATTGATCCACATCGATGACACTCATCATTACGGCTGCCTCCCTTTAATTGAGGTGCACGTTGTGCACGTTGCCGGCGTTCCCTAGGAGGGTTGGTGCCACCACCACGACCCATTGAGCCACCATTACGGCTAGGGATACCACGACCCCCTCTCCCACGTGTGGCATTACCACCACGTGTATCCACACCAAACTTGCAGTTTCCTTCCTGGTTAGGGCGGTTATATGGGCCCATACGTCCCTCTTGTCCCCCATTCTTAGGGTACCGCTCCTTGCGCCCTCCTTTGGGTGCATTATAATTCGCCTCATGAACGCTCTTAGTTCCAATGGGCCTTGAATTATAATTCCTCATGAGTATGTTATCATGCTTCTCAGCTACAGATATAATATTAATAAGCTGATGGAACCTCGTGATCCGTCCAGCATTGACTTCAGTACGGTATTGCTTTGATACCACAATGGCTGAAACAGGGAAGGTGGAGAGAGTTTTCTCAATTAGCTCTTGCTCTGTGACAGGTTGTCCACAAAACCTCAACATGGACTGTATGCGAAGAGCTTCTGAATTATATTCAGCAACAGACTTGAAGTCAGCAAAGCGCAGATTGTTCCATTGAACCTTCAAGTCAGGGAGGAGGGAATCTTGGACATTGCCAAAGCGCTCTTCTAGCGCTACCCATAGCTCTCTTGCATTCTTGATCGACATATACTCCAATCTGAGTGTCTTATCCATATGGCGTCGCATCAAGATAACTGCTTGAGCATGCTTTGTAGATGTTCGGTTGAACTCAATATCCGGGTTAGGTGCCTGGATTATGGGTAATATTCCCTTTGAAGTGAGATGGTTCTCAACATCGGTTACCCAACTGTGGTAATCCGAGCCTGTTGAGTCAAGCATGGGAAAGTCGAGTCTAGGTTCATTCGACATCCTGAAAATAAGAAGAGAAGATATATTAGTTTCGGAGCTAAACTTCCACGAAAACTAAAATAATAAGATTTCCGAGCTATGCTACCAAGAAATCAATTTCCAAGAATCTCTTTTGGATTAGACCAACAATGATGTTTTAATATGGTCACAATTTGATGCTTACGGACGCTCTTAGTCCAAGCATTGTGAACGCTCTTAGTTCACACGAACACTCTTAGTTCGTTTAATTATGAACACTCTTAGTTCATACGAACACTCTTAGTTCGTTAAGCGTGAATCCCCACAATTCCGCTTTGTTAAGTACTCAAAATCATTTGGCAACATATATTCCAATATTATGCAGAAAATAAAATGAATTTAAATACAAGAAAGCAGGAACTTTAATCGTAAAAACTTACTTGATAATTTGAAGTTTTGCTTCACAATTCTTTATACACGCGCGTGTTGATGCAGGCGTGTAGCTAAATTAGAATTGCTGTAATTTGATTGGAAATTGGCAGTTGGTGGGCTGCCCTTCTCCCTTCCTCCTTTTTCTTTTTCTTCCTCCTTTTTTTTTTCTTTTTCTTCCTCTCTCCTTTTTTTTTTTCGGGGCCCAGCCCTACTCCTCCTTTTTTTTTTTTTTTTTTTTTTTTTTTTTCGGGCCCTTCCTTTTTCTTTCGGGTCTTCTTCCCCTTTTTTCTGGTCTTCCTTCTTACTTCCTTTCCTCTGTTATCTGCTGCGTCTTCTTCTTCTGGTCTGCAGCGATGGGACGTTTGCAGATGGGGGGCGCGGAGGTGTAGGCTGCTGGAGTGGGCTGCTGCAGGCGGGTCGAGATCGGTCGGTGCTGCCGGCGGCTGCGAGGCTGCTGGGCTGCGAGTGTGCGAGGCAGCTGGACTGCTCGGCAGGAAAGCTGAAAAGCTGAGGCAGGGAGGCTTGGGCTGCTGCAGATCGGAGGCCGGGGCTGCTGGGCAGGGCGGAGGGCTGCTGGGCTATGCGGAGGAGGGCTGCTGCAGTGAGCTTGCTGCTGCAGTTTCGCCGGTGGTATGGGTGCAGGGAAGCAGGCGGTGTGCTGATCGGAGGAGGGTTGGGGCAGCAGTGGTGTGTGGGTTGCAGGATGCAGGGAGGCTGCGCAGGAGGCTGGGCTGCTGGTGCAGTTCGACGTGGGCACGGGGGCGCTGCTATTAGTCGACCTCTCCTCTTTTTTTTTTTTGGGTTGTTTTTTTTTTTTTTTGTTTTGGGTTGGCGGCAGTGAAGAAGTTCTAGGGTTTTATCTTCTGAAGCTAGGATTAGAACTCGTGCTGATAACGTGTTGTAGGAGAATAGAATTGTGTTTATTATTGATAATAGGAGCCCTTTATATAGGGAGTTTACAGAGTACACAAAAGGTAACAAAATCGGAATACAATTAGTATACCTAGGGTACTTTCCTATTACAACTCTAACCCTAGTTTGTAGAGGCACACATTATGTCGATATCCTTCAACATTTCTGTTATTGTTTATGGCCAGATTTTATTAGCCTTAAATAAGCTGAATGGTTATATAAATGTTTCTGTTTGATTTGTAATTGTAATTCTGTTATACTTTTGAATGTAGTTATGGCACCGAGAATCCAATGGACAAGAACAAAAAGGTTGTTAGAAGAAAATCATGATGAAGGTCAAGGTACTGAAAAAAGAATGGAAGAGGTCTGCGATGGTAATAGTTTTTCTGCCTCAGTAATTGAAGCTGAAAGGACTTTTTCTACTAGAGGAACAAATTCTAAAATTCGATCAAGAAGCTGGAAACAAAGTAAGCACACGTTATTGAATTTGGACTGTTAATTTGAGTTAACAGTTTCAATTCAATTTATGTTTTCATTTACAAAATAAAACCAACTGATGTTCCTTTATTTCTCTTTTTATAGCATCTGAACCAGCAATCACAAAAAATAGTCAGCGTACTTAAAAGTGATGAAGTAGCAAACAATCTGGATGAACATCGTGACAAACGAGTGAGAAATAATCAGAAAGATCTTACTGTCATGCAAGGCCAAAGTTTGTTTGCAGATGGAAATGTTAATACATGCAATACAAATGCAGCAGGTAACTTTTGCAGTTGATTTAATATTGAAG
This sequence comes from Rosa chinensis, assembly GCF_002994745.2. Classification (NCBI taxonomy): domain Eukaryota; kingdom Viridiplantae; phylum Streptophyta; class Magnoliopsida; order Rosales; family Rosaceae; genus Rosa; species Rosa chinensis. The sequence goes on along the minus strand of NC_037093.1, from coordinate 56,453,470 downwards.
TTATTTTAAGCTTTTGAAATGATTGTTCTTATCAACTATCTAATTACTGTTTGCCAAATTTTACATTCAGGTCAATATTCGTGTTCATTTGGTCAGGCATCGTATCAAAGAAATAGAGAAGGTTAGTCTCAAATTTTAGTCATTGTTTTCAGAGAAGAAAAGTTCTACAAGTTAGGTAACAAAGGTGAACCTTCTGTAATATTAACATTGTTACACCCCACATCCAATTTACCCCTTTTACTGAGTTACACGAATCACTGTATGTTTTACCATTTGCGGTTATAGTTTTATCTTTTAGGGGGGTGGCTAGAAGTTGACTTTTTTATGGGTTAACAACTTGAGAAAATTTCCTTCATGAAAGTTGTAGAGGACGTTAAACCGAGCGCGTGCATATGTGGTACGTAAAAATTGGAGTTCGTATGTGAAAGTTATAGCTAAAAATATGGAAGTTACTGTTCATGGTAATAAAAATATATATATGGAAAGTTACCACTGTAGGTTTCCATTTTCGGAAACCCACGGTAACTCTCCCTCTCTTCTCCCTCGACTCCTTCCTCTTCCGCCTGAGTTTGTTCTCCTTCGATTTCTTCCTCCTCCGGCCGACCCACGACGAAATCCGGCTATCCCCAAGCTCGTCTCCTGCCCCTTGACGCATTTGTGGTGGTATTTTGTGAAGATTTGGCCGGAGGAGCTCGATTTTGAGCCGGGAAGGTAACTGTAGCAGTTCGTGATTTTTGCCGATTTTCGGCGATTCCGGCCATCTCCGGTCACCAAATCGGCGTCGAAGGTCGGGTTTTTGCTGGAGATCATTTCCCCTATGGTCTTGCATTCCAATTTGCAGTATGGAGGTCGAATTGATCAAACCCGATCCTAGGGTTCTTGAATTTTTTTGGAAATTTTTCACCGGCTAAATTAGAGCTCTTCCAGGTAAAATTGGAACTTGTTGTAGTTGAGAAAGAGATTGGGTCTGTTGAGTAGGTGGTGCTGCCAAAATTTGGTGGCCATTGGTGGTGGTTGCCGGTGGCGCGTGGGCCCCACGCGCGGCCACTGTGGGTGGCGTGTGGTGGCGCGTAGAGCTGAGTTTTAATTACTGTTTTGGCTCCATAAATCCTATAATAATTGTAGAATTTTATACATGAAGTTTGGTGGAAATTGGAGGAATTACGAATTGAGTATAAATGGTTAATTATTGATTTACGTGAATTCGATCGCCGAATTTCTTTCGAATTCACTTTAGAACTTATATATCGATGAATGAATATTGTTGGAGTATTATGGATGGATTCGATGTGAATTAAGGAGTTGAATTTTGAAGGGGGACTTTATGAATTTCAATATCTAATTATCGTAAAGTTAATTTCCGTCCTGTAAATATATTTTTACGAGTGCTATTTGTACAGGACGAGAGGAGTCTTCGTACGAGGAAAATACCGAGCGACGTCAGGATTGATCATATACTGTGAGTGGACTTTTATTTTTCAAAGAATGATGAATGCATTTATTTAATTGGTTCCGAAGTTATAATTTGTTTATCATATTAATTTCCCGAGCATATGGTTAATTTTAGGAATGGTTTTGGATATTTGATTATTTGAAGGTTTTATGGCGTGCGGGGTCACGTCATTGGATTATGCTTATTTTCTTTTATTTATTTATTTCCGATGTGATTTTCGGATTTATACTATTTATATTATATTTATATTCGGCGATTTGAGATTTTTATGAGATTTTCGAAATGAGATTTCGATGGAGTAAATATTTATATTTATTTATCTCCTATTTATTTTGAACTCGAGATTATCTTGGCGTGTGGGACACGTCGTTGGAAATTTATTTACGAGAGTTGGGGAAGTTTTATGGATTTATGAGGTTTTCGGATTTTCTTTTGCCATACTTTGGGTGACTTATCATTGCTAGCTTTGATCTTCCGCCTTTGTGGTGAGGTGATGGGATCACCGAAGCCCTCCGCCTTTGTGGCGCTGGTTACTGTCTCTCTGACAGTAATTCTGAAGCCCAGTATCCTATCGCTACACATAGTGGCGTAAGGGTATATTACAGGAGTAATTGGAGTACTTTAGCCTGGGAGGCTATCACCCGAGCCTGGGAGGCTCACTCGTATGGCTATCGTCTTCCCCTACTCATTATACTATTTTCGACTAGCGGGGCTAGTCCGATTTATTTTAGCCAGCAGGGCTGGTTTTATTTCCTTGAGTATCAGAGTTTCAACCTTTTCTTTTATTTGTCTGTGACTAGCGGGGCTAGTCGGCTTTCATGAGAGGAATTCCTCTTATTTTATTTTTGTTAATCATTGCATGCATCGGGAATTTTTAAAGAAATAAATGTGGGAAAGTATAAAATCCATTTGGTTTAAAATTGTTTATTTTTGTCCACTCACGCAAACGTTTTTATGTACTTTCCCCTGGGCCCTTCGGTTTCAAATGCCCAGTTTTCAGTGTTGCTGCTCGGCGTTCAGGAGTGAGCCATAGTGACCGCATCCGCTTCCGTCATCATATTTTGTAGGTTACCTGTTTAGCCTACTGTACTCTATGTTAATTTACGTTCCTAGATTGCTCTGATTACTATGGGATTTGTGACCCAGACTTGTATGGAATTATATTTGAGGTCTACGACCTAACTTTGTGAATTGTAGTATCTTAAATCTTGGAGTTTCTTAGACTTGAAGTACTTGATACACTGTTATTATTTTTGGGCTTGAGTTGGTTGAATGATGGGAGCAGGGTGGCTCCAGGAGTTTGTGGTTGGATTATTAGAAGTGAAATTTGTTTTCCACAGGTTTTTGGGTTGTCCATTTTTAAGGGAGGTCATGCCGAAATTTTGGTAAACCTTCTTTAAAAGTGGGTCCCGCAGGGCCACTTCAGATTCCAGGGTGGAATCCGGGGTGGGTCCTGTCAAACATAGTATGCTTAATACTGTTCAGCTTGGATTGAGCAATGTTGTGATTTGTTGTTGGTAAAATCTGTGAAAGGCTTTGACGTCAATGAAAGAAAGATAATAGTAAGGATTCATCTATACTAGAAATCTAACACTTTAAGCTGTAAACACACAAATTTATTTCCCCTAATTCTTATGAAGTGTGAATAAAACAGTGAACTTCAATCTCCAAAATAAAACTACACACTTATAGTTTAGTCCATGACTTCGTGTAGATTTTCCATTTACATACCTGGTTCACACTTAATTTCACTATTTCCTTCTATTTTTGTTTGCAGGTAATGGGGTGAGTGTGTGACAGAGTAAAAGCATGATCCTATTTTTTGAGCTTGACTGTATGGTCCTGAGCTTTGTTTTTGTGTATATTTATGTAATTTAGGCTGTTGGTTGCTATTAATTTTTTTTGTTTTTGTTTTTTTACTCCATATGTATATCTGATTAGGTTGATGTGTGGTATATAGTGTTTTATCACTTTGGTCAAATATCACCTCCTTTTGGGTTATGTTGATGACCATTGTGATTCCTTTTTACATCTAAAACGTTCACAAATAGGAAATCCTTGGCAGCATTTGAACATTTATAACTAGATTTTTATTTTTGTTATTTTATCTGTTTACAAATCGGTCATCGTTTGCTTAACCTGGAATTTATAATTGTTCGTTCCCAAATTTATATTGTAATCTATTACATTTTATCAATAAACCTTGCATACAATATGATTAACAATAAGAAATCTCGCAGCAAAGCGCGGGCATTATATCTAGTTCATATCGTATGCAAAAGTTCAAAGTGGCCTCATTTCTGTTGTTATCTTTTGGTTCATAACCTATATATTGCTGGCCGATTTTGCGGTACCAGATTACTGTTAATACAATATCCGCTTAGACTATGGTAGTCAAACTTCTCTCTTAATTGATAAAATGATATTAAATAGAAGGTATAGTTTGTAGTCATTGAGGACTATCACTATTAGGTATCCAAAATAGTAATGAGAACACTAAAACTGACAGAGTTTTGGTTAGGGGCTATCAATATACCCCATCTTTAGTCATGAAAGTTAACATCACACTTTTTGTTGCAGTGCTCTAGTTTGGGGGTCTAGTGCAAAACACAAGCCCCAGTGCTCTAGTTTCTGAATCCAGCATGTTATCTCTTCCGTTTGCTTGTGCTTAATTTATTAAAATTAATAAACATTCCTTGTGTCAATCAAATGCATGTTTTGTGTTGGTTTGGCAACAGGAGCATCTGCTCGAAGATGAGGATATTGTTCAGATTATCAAAAAGGTGTGATTTGGCAGGAACTCAGAAATATGTGCAACCTTAGCATCAAGATATCGTTTGTAGGACTAAAGCTTTTGAGACACACAAGCTTGTACTTTGCAGAGTATACAACACTCTTTTTGTCTGTTCTTTTAGTCGTAAGGGTAGGTAATGTTTAAGGCAGCTTGTTAAGTGATATCAAGGAATCTTACTGCACCTTTTTGTTATCAAAGCTATTCTTGGTACGTAGTGTGTTCTTTGTGAATGAATATCATCTACTATGAGATTGAAAGATTGCGCATATATGAAAGGAACTTTTAACTTTTCTTTTATGATATTTAGTTCTTTGCTATGAGTAAGACCAGCTAGTGAACTACTTCTCACACTTGCTGAATATAAGCATATGAGTACCCCAAATATGCTTGTCATGTTATATTGGTTCATTTCTGCAAGACTAGCATCTTGATTGACGAGAGAGTTTGCTAGTCAGGTTCTCGGATTTTGGTGACTTAGGGGTGTTGATGTAACCTTACACATTGTAAAGGACTTCACTTGATCTCTATTTTCTAGACATTATATTGTGGTGAGTTGCATGATATAATGCTGAAGGAGGACAGGTGACAAGCTTAAAATTTTTGGGGGCAATGACATATAGGGTCATTTTTGTTTTCTTATAAAATTTTGCTTATTTAGAAACTTTATTTTTTTATTTTGTTTTGCTTTCTTGTTCTTTTAGAACTGAGATCAAGTCTCATGTTTCTACTTTTGGTTGCAGGCTCTATCAGTTTTGAAATTGCAGAAGGGCAATCAAATGCCTGAAGATTACCCCAGATCTTTTAGAGAAGCAGCTGCAATTTTCCAGCATGCTCAAGTGTGAGTAATATGAGAATAGCTTACTTTAGTGATAAGGCTTTTAACTTTTGGTATTTTTTTCATTACTGATTCCTGGCACCTTATTTGCATTCATACAGATACGACTCTGACAAGAAAATTATCAAGCATATGAGACCCATACCACAAGAGCTTGTGGAGTCCCTTGATGGAGAACTTGACTTCCTTGGATCATATTTTTTTGTTATTTATTTCTTGTTGTTGTCAGGTTAAATTTATTCTTACCTACAAGGTTTGCCTGTTTCATATCACATTTATTTTCCTTGACCACAAATTGAACTAGAGAAATCCCTTCATCAATAGCCATTGCAATTGTTGAAGAAAAATTGGACCCCATAAGTATGGAGGCCTTTGATCATTTCCCTAGTTCCATTTCTAGACGTCGGTCAGATCCCATTAAGAGCCAAATTACTCATCACTTTCAGATATCTGAGACTGCTACTGTATCTGCACAAGTCAGTAGCTTTGTGGCATTTTCCTATAAAACCGGAAAACAAGATAGTACTATGCCTAACTTGGTCTTCTTTGTAGAAATTATGTCTTGCTTCCTTTAATTATTACCTTGAAAATTCATGGTACTAGAATGCTAAATATTTTCTTATCTTGTGGATTTATCTCATAGGAATTTAGGATGGAACTGATGAATTAAATACTTATCTACACAAGTATCGCATAGAGTTGGATCAACATCTTGGTGCTCTTGTGGGGAGGTAGTGGTTTTGCCCCTAGTTATCATTTTCTTTTATTTTGTTATCAGTAATTTCACTTTTTTTTTTTTTTTGCTTTAAATTTCTGAAGCCATGGCAATAAGACCCGCTACTAAACTACTTCTCACACTTGCTAAATATAAGCACATGAGTACCCCAAGTATGCTTGGTAATGTTATATTAGTTCATTTATGCAAGATTGGCATCTTAATTGACGAGAAAGTTGGCTAATGAGGTTCTCATATTTCAATGACTTAGAGGTGTTGATGTGTTATAGTTTTGGTGTTGATTTTGTTCGGGGCTTGATGCTATAAAATGTTTTTTTGTGGCAGATATATAAGGAAGCTGAGAAGTTTGCTTATTAGAATGGAGCAAAGGTGGCTGTTGTTTATGGTGGAGCGCCAATGGGTCAGCAGGTTTGGGTCTCTGCAAGCTCACTGGCCATTCCGTTTTCTATGACCACTTCTATGATTCGGGTGATTCCATTCATGATCAGATTGTGAAACTGGTACAACAGTACACCTAGCTAGTTCCTTTATTAACTTGTGTCTAGTAGAAATTCTTCATTCATTAAGCATTTGAACTTGTCTGTAGATCCAGATTAGTAGATATGGGTTATTTTGAACTAATGTTCATGATTAGCTTTGTGTACATGAGACAATGGTGGATTAATGGAAATTGCAATGAATGATTTTGGATGTGGATTTTATGGTTTCATACTTTCATTAATGGGCAATTTTAATTTCCAGAATGCATACATACCAATTGTGACAGGGGACTACTAATATGTGTTGTCTCAAATTGCAAGCTACAACAAAAGCACACCAAAATGTATGGTTGTAGCTGCACAAAAACAACACAAAAACCAATTAGAAGTCTATTGTCTTTTTAACAATGGGACAACAGAAAATTGTAGTCTGAAAGGCAAAACAACAACATAAGTTAGATGAAAGTATTGGCTAAAGTGTATAACAACAACATATAAGTGTGATTGGACGTGATCACAGACAATATAAAACACGTACTATTAGTGGTCCTTTTTATATTCAGACCACAAATATTTGTCGTCTAAATAATCTCAAACGACAGTAAATTGTCGTCGTAATGAGACTGACATAACAGAAAGAATATGATATCTATTGTCTAAACCATTTTCCAACATCACATATGTATAATTTCAAAATCTTTCACACAACACTTAAATGTCATACAAACCTACCCTCGAACGACACTTAATTGTCCTCTGATGCTCTTTACAACCACATATAATTGTCGTTTAAAGTAAATTAGCACAATCTTTAAGTGTTGTTCTATGAGAGAAGACACTACATACGAGTCTTCATATTTCTTATTTAAGGGCATTCAGACCACACAAATAAGTCTTGCAAATATGCTTCACACAATAGTATTTAAAAAATACTGTGGTTGTTTTATTTATCAGACAATACAAAACTGTTGTTTGAATGCTTTTAAAGATACAGATCACAATGTTCCCAAAATGCAAAACTCATCAGACAACACAAGACTTTTATTTTTTTATGTCGTCTGATTTTTCAGACGACAGAACACTTCTGTCGTCTGATGCCCCCAAGAGACGACACCGTACTAGACGACACATTTTTGTTCGTTCAGACGACAGAACAGTTTTGTCGTCTGAAGGCCTTTTTGGCATAGTGCATGTTTGGGGATGTCATGCAGAAACTAGGATTTATAATCCAAGCTTGAATAAACTTGACCCCAAAACTGTTAGTTGCTATTTTATAGGTTATCCAGATAAATCTAAAGGCTATAAATTATATTCTGCTCATCATTCACCTAGAATTTTTGAAACACATCAAGTAAAGTTTCTAAGTGAAAAAGTTCACAGTACAAACCTTGAGGATTTAACCTCTGATTTTGATGAAATTGTGTCAGATGAGAATATAAGTGTAGCATTGCCTTTAGAACAAGATGTAACTGATCAAGTCACTGGTCGAGTAACTGACCAAGTAACTGATCAAGTACCTGTCAACTGGTCAAGTAATTGATCAAGTACCTGTAACTGGTCAAGTAACTGATCAAGTACCTGTAACTGGTCAAGTAACTAACCAAGTAACTGTAACTGGTCAAGTAACTGACCATGTAACTGACCAAGTAACTGTACCTGGTCAAGTAACTAGCCAGTAACTGGTCAAGTAAGTGAACCTCAAAATCCTCCAGTCACTCAGCCTAGAAGATCACAGAGAGCAAGAAAACCAACTTATTGGGGGGGGGGGGGAAGAGAGTGACTACATTGTTTATTTGCAAGAAGCAGAAATTGAAATGGACTGTGCAGAGGACAATGATCCAACTACATTTAATCAGGCCATTGAAAGTAGTGAATCTCATCAATGGCAGCAAGCAATGGAAGCAGAAATTAATTCCATGAGTCAAAATGGAGTTTGAGAATTAGTTGAACCTGATCCCAACCAGAAGCCTATAGGTTGTAAATGGGTTTTCAAAACCAAAAGAGATGAAAATGGCAATGTAGAGAGACATAAAGCAAGATTAGTTGCCAAGAGTTTTACACAGAAGGAGGGCATTGCCTTTACTGAGACTTTTTCTCCAGTTTCTACAAAAGACTCGTTTAGGATAATCATGGCTTTAATGGCTCATTTTGATATGGAGCTGCACCAGATGGATGTTAAAACAGCTTTCTTGAATGGTGAACTAGATGAAGTGATTTATATGAGGCAGCCAGAAGGGTTTGTACAAGCTAGAAGTGAAAACTTAGTATGTAAGTTAAGAAAATCAATTTATGGCCTTAAACAAGCTTTTAGATAGTGGTACAAGAAATTTGATTATGTGATTTCTACTTTTAGATTTACAGAAAATCTTGTTGATGAGTGTGTTTATTTGAAAACAGTTGGGAACAATTTTATTTTTCTGGTACTCTATGTGGATGATATACTTTTGGCTAGCAGTAACATTAAATTGCTTAAAGATACCAAGAGTTTTCTGTCAAGGAATTTTGACATGAAAGACTTAGGAGAAGCATCATATGTACTAGGTATTGAGATTAAAAGAGATAGGGCACATAGACTACTTGGTTTGTCTCAACAGAATTATGTTATCAAAATTCTAAAGAGATTTGGTATGGAGAAGTGTGCAGCTGGAGAAGTCCCCATGTCCAAAGGAGATAAGCTAACTAAGAAGCAAAGTCCCAAAAGTGATGTTGAGAAAGAAAATATAGAGTCAAAACTTTATGCCAGACTTGTAGGAAGTCTCATGTATGCACAAGTCTGCACTAGGCCAGACTTGTCTTTTGCAATAGGGATTTTGTCGAGATTCCAATCTAATCCAGGCCATGAACATTGGGTAGCTGGGAAGAAAGTGTTGAGATACCTGCAGAGAACTAAAAGTCACATGCTAATTTATAGGCAAGTGGAGGATCTGAAACTCATTGGATTCTCAGACTCGGATTTTGCATGGAATTATCCAGACTCTAAGAAGTCGACTTGTGGATATGTGTTCATGCTTGCAGGAGGCGCTATTGCTTGGAAAACCATGAAGCAAACTCTTGTTTCAACTTCTACTATGCAAGCAGAATTTATTGCAGTATATGAAACTGTGTGTGAAGGACTTTGGATTAGGAATTTTCTCATGCAAACCAAAGTATTGAGTCACATTGTGGCGGGCACACTTGTGATTTATTGTGACAATGAGGCTGCAATTTTCTTTAGCAAGAACAGTAAAAGGTCAAATAATTCCAAGCATATTGATCTAAAGTATTACAGTGTTAGAGAAAGAGTAAAGCATGGTGAAATAGCTGTTTTGAGTATTGACACAAATTCACAGCTAGCAGATCCTTTCACCAAGGCATTGTCAGTGGTTGCATTCCAGAAGCATACAGCAAGCATTGGAATTTTAGCTAATTTAGATGCTTAGGTTCAGTAGAGAGTTAGTCCAGTTGGAGCATTTAAAATTCTAAGGCTTTTTGAGTTCTTGTGTTTTAGTTGTGATCTTTTATTTTTGTTTATCACAACTTATTTGTAATGACTGTTTTTATTATCAATAAAATTTTGAGGTATTTCCAGTTATGATTTTGCTGCAGCTTTATTGTTTTGTTTTGGAAATTATCATCTTGTTTTGAATATCATACTTGCTATCAGATGGCTTAAATCATGTATAGCATGATGTTAAGGTTCAAGCAATAATTTTAAGCCATCAGTGTTCAGTAAATTTGCTTGAGTTTCTGGTTTTAGAAACATAAAGTAGGACCTAATATATGTTTACTTGTTGATACACATTAACATATACTGTATCACTTCTGGTTTGACATATGTGGATTGCAGGAGCTTGTGTTTGTGGTTTTGAAACTCTGCATTTTTGTTAAAATGTATACTGTTTCTTGCTCTGCATAAGTAACTGTGATCTGACTATGTTGGAATGGATTTTCAATTTGAGTTTGTCATCTGGCGAGCACTTCAGTAAGTTAAGTAGGTTTTGATGTTCTCTGGTGCAAATCATCGAGTATGATATGTGTGAGTCCAAAAGGGAGATTGTTAGATGAAATATGTACTTAACACATATCATCATAAAGTAATTGATGATTAGCTAAATGTCAAACCTAGTTTAACATGGATACAAACTGTAAATCAATACTTGTAACTTAATGGAAGAGTGTATCTATTCATTAAGGTAAGTAATCCTATTGCTTAGTCTACAAGAAAGGCTACAAGATTGTGATACATTAGGAATCTAACAATGAAACCTAAACCGACAAGGAATGCTTTAATGGGAAGCTTCTTGAGGTTTAAGTCTCATATATATACAGATGAATTGGTCCCTGATTACTACCCACGTTATTTGCATAAGTTCTGTCCATTGAGAAGCAAGTTGATTAGTAACAGAAGACCATATTCAGTGATCAAGTTTAGCAGCTGCATAAGATGGAATCCATGCCAGTGATTGCTGAAGGTAAGCCTTGATCCCTTTTATGATTGTGTGCATATGTTGTGAGCATGTATATGGTTTTTACACCTTCATCTTATGCCTTCCATTATGTTGCACCAGGTCTCTTTTGTGTGGCCAAAAACTCTTCCATTCCACATTAGTCACATCCATTGTTGCCAAAAGAGAGGTCCAAGCCATTGAAAGACGAGTCACACATACTTGTGCATATTCAAATTTCAATCTACATTGAAAGTCAGTTTTTTCATCTTTTGTAATTTGTATTGCTCTGATTAGAAGTGTAATTTACTGAGATTATTGTGGTGTAACTCATGAATTTTTTACAATGAATCTAATAGTAATTGAGTATAATTTGATCAATTACTAACCATGTGAACATTTATGATGCTTTAGAATACAATGCTTTTTTAGCGGCTACGGGTCAAGGTGGAATCGGGGCAATCATCCGAGATGAGTTTGGTGTGTGTTTAGGTGCAATTGCACGTCCTTTTTCCCGGGTTAGATCTGCATTCCATATGGAGTGTGAGGTTATGAGAGCAAGGCTCCTTCTAATTATTCACCAAGGCATGACAGAGGTCAACATTGAGACCGATTGTGTTGCGGTGGTTAATGCACTTAATGGAAGCATGAAGGATTTCTCTGAGGTAGGTTGCATTGTTGAAGATTGTAAGGCATACATATATGAATGCTATTCCTTCTTTTTCTTTACAACCTATTTATCGTAAAGCAAGCAAATGGTGTAACCCATAGATTGGCGCATCTTGCTAGTGTTTCTTACTTAGATGATTATTGGTTAGATAAGACTCATGTGATTATCCAAGATGTACTCTATAAGGATTCTTATACTACTACTTGAGGCGTAGGTAATGGGAGACATTCGCTTTACAATCATCCTTCTTCTATTAATAATAATAACGGACATGGGGCTGAGCATCCTAGTTAGGCTGGGTTCCAAACTCCCTTTAAAAAAAAAAGAAAAAAGAAAAAGAAGAATTCGAGTGTTCTTCAATCTCGAATATTCAATTGGTTAACCAATTGAATAAAAATATAACCGGGTGAATGATTTCAAGCGGAGAGCATTGAAGTTCTAGAGAAGCACTTCAGACTTGAATAGTATACCACGCATCTCATACACTGTTGTGACGTTGTATTGATTTACTCAAATACCATAACACTACTTAAGAAATACGCACAATTGACTTAAATTAAAGGTTTTCTTCTTCTTCACTAATATTGATTTGCACTAGCAGTAGCAGATATCACAAGTTCACAACAACTCTTCTGCTACATAAATTTATTATTATTATTTTGTTGGCCACTACCAGTACATAAATCAATAACTATTTTCCTAGATATAAGTTTTCATGCACTCGAGTTTATCGTCTTTCTTTACTGAAATAATGCTATCTACATAATTAATGGCATAAATAAATGTAGGATCTTCCGCTTAATGAATCAGGAGACACTTGAGCGTTTGGATATGTATAAAGATTATAGGATACTATATGTCGATCAACATTCACCATACGAATCTTATTACTCTTCCAAAATACTAACAGAATATCAACTTCTATAGGTTTGATAGGATTTTGTCCATGAACCTTTCAAAAAATCAGAGTCTTCATTTAGCCATAAATCGAAACATTTAGGAGATGTAGGGTACAGTTTGGATTGCTCTGATGAGCAATGTAATTTACTGAGATTATTTTGGAGTAAATCATGAATTTTTTTACAATGAATCTAATAGTTATTGAGTATAATTTGGTGAGCTATTGACTGTGTACATTCTTGATACTATAGAATATGAGTGTGCTTCAATCTCAAATGTTTAATTTAACAAATTGAATGAAAATATAACTGGGTCGGATTTCACATGAAGTGGAGTGCATCGAAGTTCTAGAGAAGCACTATAGACTTGCATAGTATACCCCGCATCTCAGACACTGTTGCGACGTTGTATTGATATACTCAAATATTAGTGTTATGATAAAATATACGCACATTTACCATCAATTAAAGGTTTTCTTCTTCTTAACTAATATTGATTTGTACTAACAGATTTCACAATAATTCTTCTCCTGCAATTAATTTTATTTTGTTGGCCTCTACCAGTATAATTATTATTTTATCAGATATAAGTTTCAACACACTCGACTACTCGAGTTTATTGTTTCTCTTTACTGAAATAATGCTATTTACATAATTAATAGCATAAATACATATAGGATCTTCCGCTCCATGAATCGGCAGACACTTGAGCGTTTGGGTATCAAGGTTATAGGAAACTATACGTCGATCAACATTCACCATAAGAATCTCGTTACTCTTCCAAAATACTAACGGAATATCAACTTCTATAGGTTTGATAGTGAAGTATTTTGTCCATGAACCTTTCAAAAAATCAGAGTCTTCATTTAGCCATAAATCGAAACATTTAGGAGCTTCTTCTCTATGGGTGATAAGAAGAAGGGATTCTTTCCACACAGCAAGATTCCAGTCACTTCCAAATGCAGCCTCCGGTGGATATACCAAATAAAATAGCTCATCACTCATGTCGAATGCAAATAAGACTAACTGTAGCTCTGTCGTAATATAAGTAAACCCACTCCAATAATAAACTCCCTTAAAGTGCGTATGTAAAGAACGTTGGCAACAGATATTTCCCAGTACAAATGCCTTGATCTCTCTCCAACAATCTGCACCTAAGGTGTACACCTCTACTCTTGGACGATGTGACGAAGAAAAATCGACAATTCTAACAACCTTGTAAACCTTGGCTTTGGAATCATAGCCAAATCCCACGTGACATTCATGTACATAATCATCTTCATCTTTGGGGGGGAGATGAATACAGGATTTTGGGAGATGATTGAATTCCTTGATTGAAGGGTTGCATAAAGCAATATCCCTGTCATCGCAAAGAAATGAACTAAGACAAATAATCCCATCACAATGACCTACAATATAAAAATTATAGGAATTTCTACATAGAGGAAAAGGAACAATAAGGTCGTCCTCAATAATACAATAAAGCTCTTGGTCATCACCATCAAGATTGTCGCAAAGAGTAAGTGATGAAAGCAAAGTTTGCTTCTTATCATTGTTTCCATACACAAGGATATTAGAAATTTCATTCCTATCTGTAATGCTACTATCCTTGAGAACAGTATGCTTGGTAATGATGCAAGTGGAAGAGGTGAATTTGTTGTTCATGGAATTAAAACGATTCTGGTCCACGAAACTTGGACTATTTATAAGATTGTACCACGACTTACGAATGCATTTGAATCGGATCAATGCTTTAGATGGTAATCTCGACAGGAATTGTGCGACCATCTCTTCCACCAATTTGGAAGACTGCGCCATTTCTCCTCCGTTTTCCTCTTTTCCTCTTTCTACTTTCACTTATAGTTTAGTACAATATGTAAAGAGAAAGAAATAGATCCATAATACGATAAATAGATGAGAAAAAAGACAAAATTGAGGCGGGTCAAGTCCCAATTAAGCCAAGGCTGGGAGAGAGAGGAGGAGGCATATGCTCTGACCCAATCCTGGGGTCAGAAAATTCTAATATGGAAGGCCAAAATACATTGAGGGTGAGAACTAACCAAAATAAATAAATAATATTTCAAGTTTCACCTCATTTTGCAGCCACACAACACTTGCAGAGTTGCCTATTTTTATATGAGGCCTCCAATGACGGACGTACAAATAGACTTAGAGCAACTCCAACAGCTTCCCCAAATTTTGATTTTTCTCTACTTTAGGAAAAAATGAGTCTCTTTTGCTCCAACAGATTCCCTATAATTATCCCTATTTTAGAGAAAGTGAGGAAAGAGAAAACCAAATTTCCTATATTTACAGCAATCTCTAAAATTTAAGGAAGAATATGGAGATTTTAGAGATTGCTGTAAAATAGAGAATCTGTTGGAGTTGGAAAAGAAAAATATGCTAAAGTTTTGACTTTTGCTTCTCTATTATACAGAAATTATAGGGAAGCTATTGGAGTTGCTCTTAAGTCTAGCCAACAATTGTGAAGAAAACAAATGTGGTATGCCAAGTTGACCCGAACTACAAAGATCAATAAGGAAACGGTATTGAATACCAACGAGCCAAATCAGGAGAAGTTAAGCCTACATTTGTCAAAGCATCCGTAACTTTATATTTTTTCCCGTGTCTGCTTCATTGATTACATCATAGATGGAATTATGCAATGAATCAATTTAGTGCTATGTATTTAGGTGTATCTTATTTTTTTAATTAAAATTGATCATACCAACGATGTTTACTCAAAACAGAACTAAGATCAACATCTACATGGATAACAATGAATACAACATTTCTATCCTCTTCAGGGGCGGAACCAGGATTTGTATCTTGGGGGGGGGGTCCAGTTATAAACTAAATTTACACGTATAACAGTAATTTTGATAGTCTTTTTGTTTTGGAAAATTAAAAGAGTTCTTTAATCAAAAGTACCCTATCATGTAAAGTATTTCATCATTAAGAAAAATTTATTGAATATGTCCCATAACCACAATTAAATATTCAACAGTAAAAAAAACGAAATTCATTTTAACGCCAAAAAAAACTTAGAAATTAATAGCGAATCAAATATGATTATTGTTTGCTTTTTTCTCTTTAAACTTACCTTTCAAACCCTAAGCAACGGTGGGGAAGTTTACTGTACTTGGAACATTTCATGTATTTTGGTCGAACTAACCAACCAAAATAAGTTTCCTCTTTTTGTTCAGTTTTAACTTATGTAGGATTACATTGTGAAGCTGTGGGCTGAGATTTTTTTAGGGGGGGGGGGTCCAATCATATGAATTAACACAGTTCTCCTCATCTTATATGGTTATATTAGCTAGTAAGACTGATTATGCAATAATTGTAGGGGGGGTCCAGACCCCTGCAGGCCTTTACACAGTTCCGCCCCTGATCCTCTTATCATTTGATGACATCATATGATGTCATCTACGTGCAAACTAGGTCTTAAATATAAAAGCTGAGGCGTGTAGGGCCTGTCTTCTACATGGTATTCACCAAGGTTAGTTGAAAATATGTATTGAAAGCGACTCTATCATTTTGATAGCTGCTCTCAAAAGTGTGGAAAAGAATTTTTCGGTGGTAAGTCAGGTTTTTAGATGATTATAAAGATTATATGACTGCTTTTCAATTAGTTAGAATCCAGCATGCTTTCCATGAAGCAAATTGTGTTGTAGATAGACATGCTCACCTTGCTAGTTTATTTTCTATTGATGATTTATGGTTGGATGAGACTCCTATCCAAAGTTACTTCCTTTGTTGAACCATTCTTCCAAACTTGAAATATTCCAAAGTCACTTCCTTTGTTGAATTTTGATCTTGCAATGAAGATTGTTATTTAAATCAAACATAATTCATTGCTCAGTTCTTTGTGGAATAATTATCAAGGTATTAGATTTTTTTATACTTGTGATAACTTTGTTCTTTAATATTATTGATATTGAGTTCATTTATAAAAAATTCAAAATCGTTGAGTTGAATGTTGGTATATATACCTCCCAGACACAAATATCATAAGCACAAGGCTCATCTACCTACAAAAGAGTAACAAGGATACTCCCAAACGGGGGTCGTAATACCCTTTAGGGTGGTATTGGGAACCCAAGCATCCCACATTGGAAGCAAGGGAACCACATCCCTCCAAATCCTCTACAAGTAGGTCATCTCCAACACCCTAAAGAGGTAACTGTTTACTATCGCTTTCCATTATCTTTGTCTTATAATGATACTGATTTAGGCATCGGAGCGTCGAAGGCCCGCATAGCCGGTCTTCCCTTTGACCTTTGTTTGTTTTACAGATAAACGAGACCGAGAGCTATAGTAGCACGACATCCGTGATTCTGATGGATTAGGCCACACCCATCTAATCAATAGAAAAATTTGGTGCTAGAAGGATTTCCCTCTGATCCTTGCTGGCAGGACACCACACTTTACCAATGACTAACAGCACCCCCAACACAAATGACGAGGATTGGCCATGAGAGGTCTATTGCACCCTCTACTTCCTCAACCCCAACAGAGGGACCTCCATGGTCATGGCGGCAACTACAAACCTTGCCACGGCACTCTAGATTGGCCCTGGAGTGAGCACAACAGAGGCTGAACACCAGGCTCTCAAATAGATGGATAATATGGCCAAACAAAACAGCATCCTCTGAGAAGCACTTCAACTGACGATAGCCAACAACAAGGTGCTAGACATAGCCCACCAGCACTTCAATTGATATTTAGGCTTACAATATGTGTGCACAGGCGATTCCTAACCCAACTAAAGACCTAAGTCACTTAACCCTAGCTAACCAAGTAACCTCTCAGTCTCAATGACTTAGCCTCTCTTCGACTCACTCTCTCTCTCGGCCACCATTTTTGTTGAACCACCGACCCACCCAAGGACTGAAAAATCGAAAAAATCGGCAAAATTTCGCCGAAATTTTTGTTTTTTTGGAGGCCCGATATATTCATAGCATACCATGACAATTTCGGTCGAAATTTTCGATATTTCCCGATATTTCCGATATTTCCCGAAATTTTCGATATTTCCCAAAATTTCCCCATACATTCCATCTCCACCAACAATTCTCACATGCAAAGTCAATCTCCGTGGGCCCAACACGTGTGGTGGATGAGTAGTTGGCATAAAATTCAATCCAAAAAACCAACAACAACACCAAAGATCGAACCTTAGTCATCCCACTACCCTTTGAGAGGGTTTGCTAACTCTGCTGCACAAACCTTTATGTATTAATCACAACATTCTAATATATATTCATTTGCCTACGAATCTGAAAACTTAGATACACGTCCAATCAATAACTAACTTGAAAACTTAATTACTATATTGAATTTTTTTTTTTTTTACTAAATGTTCAAATATTTTACAACAACATTTCAAATTATAACTTCTATAAATAGTTTAAAATAATCTTCATACCTTGCACCAAATAATCTTCATACCTTGTACCTCATAGGTCTTCTACGTGATTCTAAGTTACTCATGTAATTCAAGGTGTAATTTATGATAAGTACAAAAAATGTATATGAGGCGTGATGGCTTAGCCTCCCATTGGGTTTCTAGCCATAAAAAAAAAATTAGATGTTTATTTAAAAAAATTTCAGAGTTATCGGCGATTCAGCATTTACCGTTTTATCTTAAATTATTACAAATTACTATATAACAAGGTTTATTCAAGATTTTCTTTCTATATATAGCAGACAATTGATAAAATAAACCTATCTAAAAGTTTCACTTAAAATTTCCATGTTTTTCTTCAAATTTCCATCATTTTTCTTGATTATTTACCGAAATCGATATATTCTCAATATTTCCATTTTCGGGACTATCGATATTTCCTCGAAACTCTATATTTTGGTCCTTGGACCCACCCTATCGCCGCTTCTACCGCTGACCCACCCTTGCCGGTTCGATCTCTCCGTCCCACTGTAAGTAAAACCTTCTCTTTGTACTTCATTATTGGGATTGAATTCGAAACCACCTCTTCCAATATCCCAAATTGATGCGATTTCCTTTCAATCTTTCATGGTCGTGACTTCGTGAGAAGATTGGTATGCGAGGAACGTCTGCTGTCAATTTTGGCTGCAGGGATTCGGGGAAGGTCAAGGTTTGCACCTTCTACTATCACCTGGAAGGTCTACAGTGCTGTTATTCGACGTGGAGGACAACACCACCACCGTGGTACGCATACCTCCAATCTCTCCCTCTTTCTATAAATCTTGCTCCTTTTATTTTATTTTATTTATTTTTTTTTTTTGTAATTGTTGGTCATGTTTTTGAATGGCTGGTCACATTTTTGAATTGCTGCTGGTCATGTTTTCGAATTGCAGGGAACAAGCCTTCTGTCCAAGCTCAATGAACTCACTGTTGGAAGATACTGAAATTCGGCTGTTGGAATGAATGAACTCAATTAAGGAGCTGCAACCTAGAATTCCGTGGATCTGTCCATTTGCAATTTTAATCCATTATTGCTGGTTATGTTTGCTTTAGCATTCTACAATGTTTGGAACTTGTTTTTTACTTTATTTGGGAGTTGGGACTATTTGATTATGAAGTTGTTTATTTGAAACTTGGAAGATTTTAATCTGCAATTTGTTATGTTGGAATGTGGATCTTGTTCAGTTGGACTTTGAATTGTTGGAATGTGGAAAACTGGAAGCTTGGAACTTGTTTTTGTTCATTTTGTTTCACTTGAATTGTTGGAATGTGGAAAACTGGAAGTTTGGACAACTTGTTCTTGTTCATTTTGTTTCACTTTATCAGTTAGCTGTTTTTTGTTTTCTTCCCCCTAATCAGGTTTTTGGGCCCGAAAGCCAGGAAAACCCAGCCCGTAAAAATCAGTTCGGGCCTGACTCGGTCCTAAAAATAAAAACTCATTAATTGGGCCTGGCCAGAAAAAAAATGGTCATAACCCGGGCCCACAAATTTTACACGGGCTCGGCCCAATCCCAACCCTAGTTTCTATGAGCTAAAAATAAGTATTTCTAAGATGCGTATTGAGATGTGAAATGGATATTGCAAATTTATTATTTTATATTGTTCATGCTTTAAAGTTACTTGAGATATTGATTGATTTCACATAATAACCTAAAAGACTGTCAAGGAAACCAAAATCCGTCATAGCATTCGAAGGTGGATTTTGGTCGACTGACGCAATCGATCACAGTAATCCCGTTGTGTGCATAGCAAATGACAATCTCTTTCAAGAGAGACTTACTGGCATTACTATGAGATTGTTCACAACGGAGGAGGGGTTTCTTTTCAGTTGCAGTTACTCCTTGAATGAGTTGTTCTATATCTGTGACGTTCTGTTGTCTCGGTGTCTGTTTGATGAGGCTATCCAAGGTTTTTGTCAGGTTGGTTTCTTTCCACATGTTGTATGACCGCTCGAAGTATTGTGCTTGGTCGTATGTCTGCAAGGAACATGTGCCATGCTTGTCCCATTGTTTGTTCCAAAAATCATTATCATTTGCATTTTTCACATCGGGCCAAGAGGTGCTCAGCTTGCTTACCAAATTCGAACTAGTGAGTATCTAGGTAAAAATAAATAAATAAATAAATAAATAAAATAAAAAATGGAAGAAGTAGAAATAACACACTAAATACATTGTGAAAAGATAAGTAAAAAATTGATTAAGAGCAAGTCAATGCATTACCGTAGCCTTAATTGAGTTGGCCCGATTGGTAAGACAAGTCGGTTGATTTTTCACATACGTTTTATTATTTGGCCAAAGGCCATGGATCGTGAAGCGTGATAACCCCGATCTCTTGCAGCCAGACGTATCACAGACGGCCGGTGGCCATTGTTGTACAAATTTAAAATGATCATATGAACCTAGAGACATTATTGTGTTGGAAAAAAAAAAAACAAAAAATAACAGAAAGGAAGAATGTCAAAACTTATATAAGAGCAGCTGATTAGATTCAATAACATATTACCAATCTGCACTTATTTCACCAACTACTAGTCACAAACCGTGGAAAAGTACGTAATGATCACAAAATATTTATATTGGTGCATTAGAGTTCAAATACAAGTAGAAACGGAACTCACCGGTGCACATGGGGATACACAAGGAAAGAACAAATGCAAGAGCCACCCCATTCAGGATCGTCATACGAATACCAGACATGTTTTCTATCCCATGAGTCGCATCGTCTTACTGGTTATATAGTCTCTAGATGGTGCCGACTTTTTTTTTTTTTTTTTTGGACAAATGGTGAACCAATATACTACTATTGATAGTTAGAGGTTCAATTTCAATTCAAGAGCAACGTTCTCCATTTCCCATAAACTCTGCATCAAATTTGGCCGACTTCAACATTGATCTCTTCGTAAATTCATCTGACGCAATTCTAGTTAGCTGCTTCTTCAAGATTCAACACCATCCACCCGCAACAAGATCGAACAGTTCGATTGAGCCAAACCAACCAACTAGTTCTTATTAATAAAAAAAATAAAAAAAATTTAACCTTTTAAAAGCAGCCAACTAGTATAATAAGTTGAACAAGATTGAATCAAAGCACGCTGACTAGGAGAAAGGAGGTTTTGTTGTCAGGCATTTTTTGTTCCTAAGGTTACACATACACCAAATCATTTTTTTATTTTTATTTTTTTAAAATCAAAGTAGTCAATTTCATTCAAACGCAGGCCAGAATAGCACGGATACATACCTTCTCTTGTTATCTCTAGGGCAAGTTTAGGATGTGGTATATTAGCACCACTCATTAGACAATCAGTGCTCGCTTATTTTAAAGCGACTCTAAGAACTATGAAAACAAAGTATAATAAATAGGCTAGGTTTAGAAAATAAAACTAAACTTAAATTTTCTCCTTGCCCTTAATAGTTGGGCTAGGAGGTTTCGAGAGAAAAGCTAAACAAAGTTCTTGTGCTTCTGCAACCTTCTTCAACTTTGGGGGATTATTTTTGGATCCCATGTTCTGCCCCTCTTCTTTTTTGGTTCAGAGCTCTGCTGCAAAACATCTTGGGAACTAAGACATTTCCAGGAGCTTCATTCATTCTCAATGACCTGGCAGAGAATTTATTGGTGAATTCTAGCATCTTTAGCTTCTTTGTAGGTGCATCCTCAAGAAGCGGCTTGAATAGCTCTCAAGTAACAGTATTTTAAGCTTTTGTGGGGATTTGGTAGGAGAGGGAGGAGTACTGCGCTTGTCACCTCTACTTACTTTCCTTTTCTGCATTAGGTACTGTCGCATCAGTTTGCTCTTCAGAAGCTTCTTTTCCATTGGTGACCATTTTCGGCTCAGCAGGTTTTGCTTTCTCAAGCAGCCACCGGTGTCTCTGCACTTGTCGGTGTTTCAATCAATATTAAGGCCAATGATTGGTCAGTTGTGTCATTGCCTTCTTGGTAGTTTACGATTTTTTCATGCAGTAGAATAGATTTATGGCCTTTACTGCTTGCTTTTGGCTGAAACAAAGGCCTGCATACAAATGGTAATATGGGCATCGCACACCCTAAAATCTAAAAACTCCATCCACAGGGGAGGGCCTGCAATTCCATTCTCTGTTCAATAGGACCACTTATCAAACTCGGTGCAGCATGGCTGCTGAGCAGAGGACATTGGTCTCCCTCAAATTATATTGCAATGGTCACATTTGCCAACAAGATTCTCAAAAGAGTAACAAATTCCTACTTCAACCCTAGGTGCCAGCTTCCCTTTTTTTTTTTTTTTGAGAAATAAAAGGGTTTTGAAATTTCATTCGAAACTCTGACCCTAACTTTGCCCAAATTCTTAAAGAGTATGTCATCCAAATTCTTAGAATGTTCATATTGTTTTCTTCTCCCAGCATAATTGTTTTATGCTTCTCTTAATTTGCTTAGATTGTTCATATATATCATTCATATTATGCAGGTCATTAAACAGTTATTGCAAAAAAAGTGGGAGAAAATTGTGAGTGTAGGATAGTTTTTGCTTAGGGAGCTTCTATTCATACCTCTTAAATTGATAGTTGGACTTCCCTACTTAATAGAGCTCTAACTTATTTTTACAAATAACCAATTTGCTATCTACACCTCCCTAATTTTACCACAATGCCCATCGTGTAATAAAATCAATAATTTTTTTTTTAAGTTCTATTCATACCTCCAAAATTGATAATGTATCTTTAATTTTTGAAGATTTCACTTGCAACCTGCAATTGGTAGTCTCTCTCTCGATAGAGTTCTGCTATGATTAATTACGGTGGTCCAAGGAAGCCATCATTAATCAGATTATTAATTTCCTTGGAGAAAGCATGGGAGGTCTACCGTGTGAAAAGCTACATCACTTGGAGAAAAGCAGTGATAGAGTTATAGAGGGAAAGAAGTCCTGCTTCCATTAGAAAACTAAAACAAGTGCTGATTTTTAATTCATGGATCCCATTACAAGACTTAACTCCAACAGTCCAACTACTCCCAAGCACACAAGGCAAACCTTTACAGAGAGCACAGAGTGACAGAGAGAGACTCCACTACCAATTAAAACCGTCTAAATTTCTTTGATTGCGTAAGCTATGATGACTTCAATTTCTGGCTTATAACTTTGTGGATCTAAAATTTGGGAATTGGGTGAAGGTTTTTTTTTTTGCTTTTTATGTTTTTATTGGTAATTTGACATAAATTGACAAAGTCAATTATAACTTGGAAAAAGAAAGAGGTCCAAATAATAATTTTGGAGGTATGAATAGAAGCTCCCTTTTGCTTATTTGTTTGAGGGTAAATTCTTTTTATGGTACTTGATGTATTAGACTTCGGCAATTTAATATACATTGAATAAAATAGGACTACTTAGTACTTGAAATTATCCTATGTTAAAATATGGTACTTTTTTTTTTTTGGTTAAATGTAAGGGCATAATTGATATTTCAATCAATATTGTCCATGCGTTTAACAATAAAATGGATGGAAGTACCAAAATACCAAATAGTCTAACATTTTTTTTGACTCTGGACTACAATGTAACTCCCCACCCCACTCCATCCCTGATGTCAGTGAGATTTGAACCGGTGACCTCCACAGTGTTAGTTAGGCTAGCTAACCAACAGGCCACGGCTCACCGACACCAAATAGTCTAACATATGATAACTTATTCCTCTTTTATTGACTAATTTCAAAACTGTCAAAGTAACAATATCTTAGGTACCATACAAGAAATTTACCCTTTGTTTTATTAAAATTATTTTGTAGCCATCACAATTTTTTGAAGAAAGGAATTATTTTCATATATTGTAGTAATCACAGTTGTCCTTGAGGTTCACATAATTTTCAAAGTATTTAAATATTTTAAGGATATTTACGTAAAAAAAGACAGTATTGGTTGACAAACCCTTTTCTTTTGATAATAGTATGAATAATTATATGGACCTAAATAAGTTTGTCAACCTTTCAAATTCAATTGTCTCTCTTCTTCCAGCAGCAAATTATCCTACGATATTTGATTTTGTTATCGATTAATTATGTGATAATATGAACTGTCAATTGTGAGAAATTTGTAGTCCCTCGCCGATTAAATCTCCAACTACTTGATAGGTTATGCAAAATTTTGATGTGTCAAAATATGGTGCCATGGATATATCACAAAAGATTAAGGCCTTACTTGAGGCCTCTAGCATTGCCCTCAAGTAGTTAAGCACTTCTATACAAAATTTCACTTTTGTATTAAGTTTTGGCGGAAAAAAAGAACAGAGTTTCTAGTAAAAATCGAAAGCTATACTAGCAAATAAAAACACCCACCTTGGCAACATGTAGCACCATGCCACCATGTCTTGTTACAGTACCAAGGATCGGGATTGGCCACATGTAGCAACATGCCACCTTGTCTTCTACCATAACCCAAATACTAACCCATGGTGCCGATGTGTATCAACACGTCACTGTCTTAGCTATACTACTTTTTTTTTTTTCCTTTTTTTTTTTTTATCATCTTTGCACTTTTTATGTAATGCATTTGAGATTCTATAATATATTGATGTTAGTACGTTATATTCATTTCTGATTCTTCATCATTCATTGTCTCCATTTCCATAACCTTCAATATAAAATAGGACTATTTAGTACTTGAAATTATCCTATGTTAAAATTTGGTACTTTTTCTTGGGTTAAATGTAAGGGCATAATTGGTATTTCAATCTTAATTTCAAACAATATTGTCCATGCGTTTAACGATAAAATGGATGGAAGTACCAAAATACCAAATAGTCTAACATATGATAACTTATTCCTCTTTTATTGACTAAGTTCCAAACTATCCAAGTAACAATATCTTAGGTACCATACAAGAAATTTACCCTTTGTTTTATTAAAATTATTTTGTAGCCATCACAATTTTTTGAAGAAAGGAATTATCTTCATATATTGTAGTCATCACAATTCTCTTTAAGGTTGACCTAATTTTCAAAGTATTTAAATATTTTAAGGATATTTACATAAAAATATACAGTTTTGGTTGACGAACCCTTTCCATTTGATAATTCTATGGACCTAAATAAGTTTGTCAACCGTTCAAATTCAATTGTCTCTCTTCTTCCAGCAATAAATTATCCTATGATTTTTGATTTTGTTATCGATTAATTATGTGATAATATGAACTATCAATTGTGAGTAATTTGTAGTCTTCCTCACCGATTAAGTCTCCAACTACTTGATAGATTATGCAAAATTTTGATGTGTCAAAATATGGTGCCATGGATGTATCACAAAAGATTAAGGCCTTACTTGAGGCCTCTAGCATTGCCCTCAAGTAGTTAAGCATTGGTATACAAAATTTCACTTTTGTATTAAGTTTTGGCGGAAAAAAAGAACAGAGTTTCTAGTAAAAATCGAAAGCTATACTAGCAAATAAAAACACCCACATTGGCAACATGTAGCATCATGCCACCATGTCTTGATACAGTACCAAGGATCGGGATTGGCCACATGTAGCAACATGCCACCTTGTCTTCTACCATAACCCAAATACAAACCTATGGTGCTGATGTGTATCAACACGTTACTGTCTTAGCTATACTACTCTTTTATTTATTTATTTTTTTTACCAAACACACACCATGGTGCTAGTGGATTAATTTTACTCCGTTTTTTTTTTTTGGCATTCTTGTTTGTCTGAAATATATATATATATATTTTTATCATCTTTGGACTTTTTATGTAATGCATTTGTGATTCTATAATATGTACTTACATAGGCATTTGCAAGCATAATTAGCTATAATGAGCCACGCTCATGCTACATTCGGCGGTACTGACTCCCGCCAAAGGAGTGACCTATGGGAACACAGCCAAGCAGGCTACCGCCTGAGCCCCGGCTTGCCCCCAGATTACAGCTGACGCGTCGCCACGGGTCGCGCCAAGACAACATCAGAAGCTCCAGAAACTGGGGACTGAAGCATATCAGTCCCACATCGAAAACATGAAGAAGATCAGCTCCTTCCTCACCTATAAAAGGTTCTCTCTTCTCTCCTCATTAATCACGCATTTTAATACTTACCTACTGTTACTTTGTCAACATAAATACATTGACTAACTTAGGCATTGGAGAAGAGATGGCCGCCCAACGCGTTCTCCCTCTGACGCCCTCTGTATTTCACTTGACAGGTAGCGGAAGCTCTGAGAATATCATAGGTAGCGGTCCGCCCATCGGACCAGCGTTAACAAGCGTTAACAAAGGTTTAGCTACCGCTGAACTTTAAACATTAACATTGGCGCCGTCTGTGGGAATCCTTGAACAGAAGGCCATCCCACCACAACATCCACCATGACTAACAGTAGCGGGGGAAACGCAAAGGAGCAGAGGGATCAATGCACCAACCCCCACCCCACCAACCCAGCGATCAACGTCAATCCAGCGATTAACGTTAACCGTGCACTATTCAATACGCCGGTAAACCCCAGCGGGGAACCCTAGGATACTTCCCAGATCCCACCAACCCAAACTACAACAGAGGCTCAGCCGAGCGGCAGCCGCCCACCGGTGCAGGACCTCGCCGCTATGTATGAACTGGCACTAGCGGACCTTCACAAAGCAAATAGAGAGCGCGAGCAGGAGCGCAGAGAAAAGGACGAGGCCCAAAAGCAGGTGGCCACGCTGATGTCAAGATTAGACGATCTTAAGAAGGCGCTAGAGGCAAACGCTAACTCAGCACAGAGCGAGCAATTGTGGAGCACCAGGCGCAGTCAACCCAACACCGGCGGATTGACACTCGGACCAATCATACAGATGCAGGTACCGCTGAACCCACCAGAGATAAGGGGAATGTGACCACCTCCCCCGTCCCGAGTAGTGTTGGAGCAGGAGGCTGAGTAACAACATCACACAAGTCGCTCGACAATCAGGGCTCAAACCGAGGGTAATATACCTGTCCCCAGGCGAGAGCTTGATAAGCTCATAAATGTACATGATTTTGTATTGATTTCTTCATGTTTTCTTAGCTAGTTTTTCATCTATTTGAGTCATTTACTTTATTTTTATATTTTGTAGGTGTTTTGGAGCAAAGTAGAAGAAAGGAAGCTAAATCAGTAAATCTACTTGTGCAGATCAGTCAAGTTCGACATGAAACTGAGAGCATCTCAGAATGAACTAGATAGTGAACTTTATATTCTTGGAAAGCTTCGGATGTCTAGTTTCCAGAATTTTTAACGGTTCATTCATACCATTTTTCTACAAAAAGTTATGGCCGATTTAGTACAGCAAGGTCGGGCAGTCCGAGAATTTGACACTTTGACGGAAATCCATGATTTGAGGCCCGAATTCCTTTTAGAAGCCCACCGACAAGTATTAACTGAATATATGACATATTTTTATGGGTGAAAATTATTAGGAATCTTCGAGGAGAAGCTACCTGATTCCTAAAAGGAAAAGAAGTGAAAATCTCCTAACCTAAGCAATAAAAGAATGGACGTCTAGAATAGACGTGGGAGGAGGGCCGCACAAGAGAAAGAAAGAACGACATCTTCTGCCATCAACTAGCTGCCATCTCTTCCTCTTCCTTTCTTCTAGTTTTTGTTTTGTTCATGACTATGTCTATCTAAATACTTTTGTAGCTAAGGGCGATTTCAAAGCCCCAAACATGTTCAATTCATATTGATGACAATTTAGTTTTTGGTTTTCTATATTATCAATTGGTTTCACCGTGTCTACAAGATGAATCTTTGCAATTGTTTGTTTAGGTGCTCAACTAAATGAATAGGTTAGGGTTCTAATGCTAGGAGTAACACTAGATTCGTATATGTCGTGTGTTGATTCCAATTGAGTAGCAAAATGTTTTCTTGAATTACATGTGACTCAAACCCTAGGGTTAGCAAGACTACCAATTTACTTGTGCCCCTAGATTTATCCAAATCCTTTTATTGCTTAATGATTTTGATATGTTAAACTAAGCGAGCTTGTGTCTAGGTTGCATAATCGGAAATAGATTAAGTGGTGAGCTTGTATTCACTTAACGAGAAACTAAGAAAGGGTAATGGGCTAATTCGAGCTTGTGAGTTAACTTCGGATAAATTCAATTGAGAATTAGGATTCCATAACTGAGCTTTAATATGATTGAGTGTGTTTGGTGGTGGAGAATGAGTTCTTCGCTTTGTTTCTATCAATAGTTTTAAAGTTATAAAATCTGTTTCTGCTTTGTTATCTTACTGTGTTCAGTTTTACGTGAATTATTTCATATATTAAATCAAGGGTTAATGCTCATACACCCGTAATCCAAGAAAATACTTCTCATACACCCCAGTGTCTTATTTTTGTTTCCCTCTACACAACTTTTTCTCCATTTCCTTCCTACCTACCCATCTTATCAGAATTCCTACCATCAATACCCTTCCCTGATGTTTGTTGCAAATTTCTTTGCTGTCTTTTTCAGTGTCTGCATAATTAGAGTTTTGTTGAAAACGTGATGGGCCCATCAGAGTTTGTTTAATAATATACAGATGTTAACAGTCATCCTCTATTTTTCAAAGGTAAACAGTATAAATTACTATTCATAATTTCGATCGTTGACAGACTCGTGTTGATCGCTATTTGCAAAAATACTAGTAAAGAATTGCAAAAGGAAAGAGAAAAATTGAGAAAATTGAAAGCATATAGAGAAAATCTTAATAGAGAGACTCCCAACTACTGGGATATCATCTATAGACTTCAAACCAGAATCTATAAATTAGAACAAGATATTGATAATCTCTTATATGTTCTGGAAGAGGAACAAAAACCTCTTGATTATTTGAGCATTAGTTAGATCCCCAAATCACTAGTATTAGAGCTTGTAAAGAGCTCAGCAGGGGAATCCCCAATGGGGACAATGTCTGATTTGATAATAGAGAGACTGAATTCTCTATTAAAATCTTCTGATGAAGAATATCAGAACCTGCAGCAAGAATTGACTAGATGTCAAAATCATCTAGAAAAAATACCTGCTTTAATCCACCAATTAGAAAAATTAGAAAACAAACTGGATTATATCAAGGAACTTCCAAAAACGGAAGAAGAAAAGCTAACAAGTGTTAGTAGAAAAATCAATGAACAGCAAAAAACACTGGATTCTATGAAAAATATACTGAAGGACAAGAAAGTGCCTACAATAAAAACAAAAAAAGCTAATGGGTTCAAATCATTAGAAAGACCGAAAAAGAATCCTGTTCCAAACATGATTTTTCTAGATCCTTAAACTAGTTCTACTAGTATTCGGTATGAAAATCCGAAAGAAACTCGAGATGTCAAAATGATGAGCATCTTCGGAAAAAAGAAAGGAGTAAATGCTGAAGAATTCGAATACAACGAAATCGAGCATGAGGTAAAAAACGCCTCAATTCCAAAGCTAGATTTCAAACAAATCTACAAAAGGGGAACATTTGACCTGATGGATAGCCATCATTTCAAATTATTGGAATTCACAACCCCCTCCACAACAGGAGAAACAGATCTCTTGATGATCACTCCTGATGAAGTTGCCAGAGCAAAAGCAAAAAATTATCAATTTATGCACATTGGAGCAGTCCAAGTAGGCATAAAATTTCTTGCTCGAGAAGGCATAAACTGTTCAGTTCTATGTGTCTTACAAGATAATAGACTAACAAATTTTCAAGCTAGTCTTTTGGGAACCCTTGAAGCATATTTATGCAATAGAGTGGCTTATTTCAACTGCTTCCCGAACTTCTCAACTAGCTTGAAAGATGCAGCTCACTGTCTAAGACTGAGAGTCAAGGCAGATGGCATATCCATGAAAAAAGATATGCAAGAATTGGCAATAGTATACAGAATGTACTATAAACTGATGAGTACTACAGTAGAGCCAAAGACAAGGATATCAAACATCCCTGGTCTTACTACTGGATTCCTCACCAGTCAAAAGAACCATTCACAATAGATTCACAAGGTTACTTGGAATGAAGTAACTTTTCCTATTGAATGGAAATTATCTGGTCCGAAGCTACCAGCAGCAAAGTAGAAAGATTGGAGAAATCAGTCTAAATTTTGACAATCACAGGAAAAGTGATGTATGTCCTGAAAATATCAGGATAAACAAAAATCTTCTCAGTAGAAGTTACAACACTAGAGAAGAAGCTAGTATTAGTGGTACAAAAAACTCTGTAGAACCATCAGAGACTATCACTGAAGAAGAATTATAAGCTGATCTAAACAGACCAGTAAACATGCTTAGAGCACAAAAGCTCTATGATCTTTATGAATAAGCTGAGAATTGTGAAAATCCTGAACGATTAGAAAAACTAATCGAAGAAATGAAAAAATTCAATCTAGGAAAGGAAAGAAAACTTCTTCCCTACCAGGATATTGAAATGGAAGAAGGACAAAGCTCCAAAACTTCCATCATTAGAGAAAAGGGAAAGCTTAAACTCCCTGTACAGAAGGCCCCTACGGGCAGAAATAGAGAAAGAAATTCTCAAAGATTTGTCCTAGAGGACAAGATACCCAGAGTACCAATTTCCAACTATGGAATTTGGCTAGATCTGGATAAAGCTCTAAACAAGAGAAAAACTCTTGACCAATAAGTAGATAGCCTGATGATGGCCTCTGCTCTTACCCTTAGAAAATTTGAAGCTCCTGATCTTCAGATGTACTTTGAAGCTACTCTCACTGGGGTAGCAAAGAAGTATTACTTCTCTTTCAGAGAGACAGCCAGAGGAAAAGAATGGTTGGAGGAGATCAAAACTTCGAAATCTCCGTATGATTTTGCAGTACCCCTGTACGATCAGTTCTGTGGAGATCTTTCAAATCTGAGTGAAAAGGCTAAAGAAACGGCCAAATCAAATATCTATGCTCTCAAAATCTGTGACATGAGATATTTTGAAGAATACTTGAATGAATTTCAAGAATATTACTGTACGATTGGTGAACTAGAGAATACTGATCTAGTCAACCTTTTGCACAGGAAACTCCCTGAACCATGGAGAACAGCTGTGAGAGAAAACATAGCTGAAAAACCAATTGAAAGATTTTCAGTTGGAGGAATTGCTGACAGAATCCAGCAATTGCTGAAAGAGCAATGCAAAGCCAATCTTAGAGCTAAGATGGCCAAGAAACAACTCAAAGGAGTTGAAAATTTCTGTTACGGAATACTGGATATGCCAACAAACTGGGGATGTCATGAATCCAAATTCCACATAAAGAAGAAGAAATATATTACTCTAAAAAATTCAAAAGGAGTAATAAGAAAAGAGATTGGAAATTCAAGAAAAGTTCCAAATACAAGAAACAACAGGATGAAGATCATAAGAAGAAATTCCATCAACATAAACAACCAAGCAAGAAAACTTGCAGATGTTGGTTATGTAAAGCTGAAGGGCACTATGCCAATGAATGTCCGGAAAAGGAAAAGAGATCTACTAAAGCTCTCTTTGAAGAATATGAGCAGATAGTAGAAACGGCAAACATGAAAGGCTACGAAATAGCCTATTCTGATGATGAAGAAGACGACAGGTCAGTTTACTCTGACTGGTCTAAAGAAGAAGAATCATCTGAGTCTGAGACAGATTCTGAAGTAGAGTACTTCGAATCCAGACAAATGAATGTTTTGAAAATCAAAAATTGGGAAGAAAGTAAGACAGAATCCTTAATGTCTTCTTATAAGGTAAACCCTGGTACATTCGTTTGTGACTACTGCCTATTTCACGAAAAGGATGGTCTCCCTATGTTTTGTGAAGAGTCAAAAAAGACTTATCACAAAGAGTGCTTCATAGCTGAAGCAAGAAGGAAAACCAAGAACGGCATTGTCAGCCAATTGGTAGAACAAGAATATGAAGAATATTTCTCTGAACAAAAAAAGAAAAAGGTAGAAGCCTTGTTCCAAGAAATCATGGAACCATCTTCCTCCAACAGAAAGGAAGAAAAAATTGATGAAGCTATTGAACTGGTTGAACCACCAGAAATTGTTCCAGAAGAATGTAAACCATTCATTCCAAAGGAACAAGCTCAGGAAAATGAGCTTCAACAATCGAAAGTCGTCTCTACTAGTAAATACAGCAACTACATAGAGATTGGACTAAAATTCCCTGATCACAAAAAATATCATCTACATGCCTTTGTAGATAATGGATCAGGGTTTACTGTTGCAAAGAGATTTGCAATTCCAGAAGAACTCTGGAAAGAAGATAAGAAAAGAACAGCTACTGGTGTCACATTTGACGGAAGTCATCTCACCATGAATAAAGTAGCAAAAAATGTTCATATCACCATTGGTGGAGGAACATTTATCATCCATAATGTTTGGCAATCTGAAGGCCAAGGATCAGATATCCTGTTGGGAAATGATTTTATTCTCCAACAGAGATTCATTCAGGATGAAGAAGCGATAGGCTTCAGAAAAGGAGAACGGGTGTTCTGGGCAGACCGACTTACACATGCAAAAAGTGTCGTAGGTCTTCATTTTACTACTCAGTATCAGAGATCGCAACTGAATAGTGGTGATCTTACCTTCTACAAACCCAAATTTGAGCCTATACTCCAAATCAAGCAACAAGAAGAATTACTTGTTGAAGAATCTTCTGAAGAAGAAGACGAAGAAACTAGTGAAGATGAAGAAACTAGTTTCATCCATGAACATAACCTCAAGCACTTTCAGAATAAGCTTGAGTCTCAGAAAATTCCTACCCTTGATAAAATCAACAAACTACTCGAAGAAAATATCTATGTAGACCCTCAGAAGTTTTGGGAAAAAGACCCAGTGGTCTGTGAATTGAGATTGCATGACATGAATGCTATCTGTCATGTCAAAGCTATTCCTCAGTACAAAGAGGAAGATAAAAAAGAATTCAGAAAAGATATTGAAGATCTCCTGAACAAGAGATTAATTCAACCTTCCACTAGCCCTCATCATGCTCCAGCATTTTACGTGAGAAATCATGCAGAAAACCTTAGAGGAAAAGCTAGAATGGTAATTGACTACAGAGATGTCAACAAGAAGACTGTCAAAGACGGTTATCAAATTGCTCAAGTAAGAGTACTGATCAACCAGCTCAGAGGAGCCAAAGTCTTTTCAAAATTCGATGCAAAGTCGGGTTTTTGGCAAGTCAAGATACACCCCGAGAGTGTACCTCTCACTGCATTTAGAACACCACAAGGACATTACGAATGGTTGGTAATGCCTTTTGGTCTAAAACAAGCTCCCTCAATCTTCCAGAGAAAGATGGACAACATCTTCAAGCATGTTGCGGAGTTCTGCGTCATCTACATAGATGACATCCTTGTCTTCTCCAAAACCAGAGAAGAACACATGAAACACCTCTATGAGGTTGTAAAGCTGATAATTCAGCATGGAGTTATCCTAGGAGAAAAGAAAATCCTCCTTATCCTCGATGAAGTTGATTTCCTAGGGATAAACATCAAAAACGGAGTAATAAAACTCCAACCTCATATCCTTGAGAAAATCTGGAAATTCCCAGATAGAATTCCTGATGCTAAGAGTCTAGAGAGATTCCTTGGTGTCATAAACTATGGGAGTGATTTCATTCCCAAAATCTCAGGGTTAACAGCAATGTTATCTCCTAAGACAAGTTCCAAAAGAAAATGGAAGTTCACAGAAGATGATGAAATAAATTGTGAAGCAGATAAAAAATCTCTGCAAGAACCTCCCTCCTCTACAGCAACCAGAGGAAAATGATGAAATTATCCTCCAAACAGATGCGAGTGATAATTATTGGTCCGGTGTTGTTCTGGCAAAAACGCCTGGAACTAACATTGAAAAGATCTGTAAATTTTGTAGCGACAAGTTCAGCCCTGCAGAACTGAATTATTCCACAAGGGAAAAAGAAATTTTGGCTGTTAAGAAAACAATTTTAAATTCTCCAGCTTTTCTTGAAAAACCCTTTACTGTCTGCACCGATTGTGCTAGAGTAAAGAATTTCAAAAATTTCAAACTTGATAAAGCAGCTGATAGAGGAAGATTAACAAATTGGCAATTATTTCTTAATCAATATGATTATGTTATTGAATTAATTGCAGGAAACAAGAACTATCTTCCAGATGCCTTGACCAGAGAATTGGCAATGTTCAGGCGAAAAGATGACGACGAAGGTCGTAATCCCAGAAGCAGAAGAACTGGGAAAGAACACGAACCTGAAGAGGATCCCATGGAAACTAAAGAAAAAATCCTTAAAAGGTTTCTGCTAACTCCTAAAGGACTAGCCACAACTGATCAATCCCAGGGTAAAGGATTGGCTAGCCTGTCTCAAACGGCAGACGGTAAAGGCTCATCAAGACCGTTGAAGGCTGTTGCTTTGCCAAAAAGCAAACCTACTCCAACTGGAGTAATAAATGTTTTTAATTATGAACTTCAAACATTCGATACTCCTGTGTTCAGAACTGGCAGGAGACTAGCCTACCACCTGAAAGCAATTCTGGATAATCTCATGTTTGGTTTTCAGGAAATGAGTAGTGGTTTGATGTTTCCAGCACTCTTTGCACTTGCTGAGGAACTCTATGAAAATGGTAGACCACAGTTTGAAGAACTTCATACACAGCAGAGTGCTGTAAGAAAAGAAAAAATTCACTTCCTTGAAAGCCCAGAAAGTGCTAGGGTCCCTATCATGGCGCTTAATAAATCAGACTGGCATGAATTTCATCGTCTGATAGGAAGTCATAATTCTGAAGACCGAGTTCCTCCAACTCTCTTTATCATTGCAGGACCATATGTTAGGAGATACTTAGTCAATTTTCAGAGTGAACATCCTCAAGAACACAAGGTTTGGCTTGTTGAAAATGGTTTTGTCCATAATCTGTGGACTAAAACAAATGATGATCTAAAAAGGTTGCCTCCCATCATTGTCAATACAGTCAAGAACATTAGAAAAAATGACTGTACGTTTCGTCTGAAGTTCAGATCCACTTCTCCAGAATGGAGTCAAAAAGCAAATGGAGAAGTTGAGTATATCTCTCCATATCATTATGTGAGAATTATTCAAAGGAAATATCTTCAACCAGCCTGTGTTGGATACAATGGCCAGCCTAACTCAAGCATCCTATGGATGAAAGCCATGGCCTTGGAATAAATCAAAAAGATCATCTCTGAAGACGTCAACAATACCTTCCTGGCAGCAGGAGAAAAAACTATTATCACTGCTTACGATCATCCTGACGTAGTTAGCAATGACCTGTTCCTATCTCTTACCAGAAAAGAGATAGATTCGACACTGGCATGCTTACAATGGGTGGAAAAACTTGAAACTGACAACCACTACAAGATGTATGTTGATACAAATGTCGAAGATAAAGCCACAACCACTCGCATGGCCCAGGCAGACAACAACTCCTTTGTCTTTAGCCATAATTCCGAAATAGACGAGAACATGTGAAGCTACAGGTGAAGAATAAGCACCAAACTTGCAATTGTAGAACTTTAGACTTTTCTAAAGCTACTTTTGCTTTTTCAAAAGTCAAGAAAAAGACACTTCACCATAGGACTTTTCTGCTTTTTCCAACCGACCTCCATCATCAGGAGCACTCAGAAAAACTGAAGGGCCACGGAGTTGTTCTGTACATTTAGTTGTTTTGAATTTTAGTTTGAGTTCCGCTCCCTATATATGGAGCCTTAGTTTCAGTTGTGAGGCATTGGAAAATTGGGATATCAGTTCTAGATTACAAAAATAGAATTAGAAAATTGAGCAGAAGAGTATTCTCTCAAATGGTATAGCAGTGTGCTTCCCTTCCTGTCTAAGTGTGAAGTAGTGTGCTTTCATTACAAGTAAGTATATGTTCTCATTCTTATGGATAGCTAAACAGCCTTGTGCTGTTTACCTGAGAATGAGGCTCTGAATGTTTAGCATGTATGTATATTTGAATAAATAAATTCAGATGGTTGCTCACCCACTTATTCAAATATAGTTGTCCTTACATTTCCTTAATTAAAGTTGTTTCACTATCTAGATGCATGCATCCTATAGAAATCCAAGAGTTCTAATCGTATTATTCACCAGGAAAAAATCAGTTTTAAAACCAAAAATTAGGACAAGCAGCAGTGATTCCGCCTGTTAAAGTAACCGTTAGGTGAAAAACTTAGGCATGTTGAAGGCTAGTCTTGTTTTTGTTTTTGTCGTTTAGAACAAAGTTTTTTTTTTATCAAATAATATCGCTAAAGAGCCAAGGGTCAACATAGGATACAAAAGGCATTATTGTAAAGAGACCTATCCCTTTTAGCCTTTTCCAAAAGTAATAGTGTAATACAAAAGTGTTGGGTAGTTGGGAAAAATACCGAGGCTTTTTGGGTATACAGGAAAAGACCCTTAAATCAACTCTGATTGTTCTGAAATTTTGTATGC
This sequence comes from Rosa chinensis, assembly GCF_002994745.2. Lineage (NCBI taxonomy): Eukaryota > Viridiplantae > Streptophyta > Magnoliopsida > Rosales > Rosaceae > Rosa > Rosa chinensis. Next base: position 56,417,410 of record NC_037093.1, on the reverse strand, counting down.
GTGTTATTAAATGTGTCTTTAGTGTCCTGTAAAATTTATAGAAAATTACATCGAGTCTAGGTTAGTTAATTTATTTTCGTTAACTGTTCAGTAGCATGGTTTAGAGTAGTTTGTGACATTTGTTTAGCAGTTTAGGAACAATCTTCAGCGGGTAATGACCCTTGCTTGATCACTATATTACCAACGATGATATTTGAGTGCAAGGTTTAAGTTGTACATCTTTTAGACGTATCAGAGTTGATTCAGCGGAATATCCAGGCGGGACCCGTTGGAGGCACAACCGCCCTAATACTGGAGCGGATGCAACAACTAGAGCAAAGGCTAATCCGGGCCGAGGCAGGCGCCCCAACGCCAATACCAAATCCACTCTTTATGTCCAGACCAGGACCATTCACCACTAGGATCCTGCATGCCATCCGTCCGACGCTCGCAAAGACACCAAAGATGTCACATTACAGCAGCATGACTGACCCCTTTGTCCAAATGCTTTCCTCTCTCGGTTCATCCTGTTGGCGGCCGGACACCACAGTACAACTCAGTTGTTCAGCCTCAAGCAGGGGGCGGAGGAAACGTTGAAGGCGTTTGTGACCAGGTGGCGAGTGGCAACGTCCCAGTGCTGCTATCTTAATAAGACAATGGCGCTGGCAGCTTTCAAGCAAGGACTCCTCAAGGGGCCATTTCTCTATCACCTCAATTACAATCATCCAAACGCCGCTTACGACCATGTCATGAGCGAGACTGTCATCCATGCACAGGCAGAATTCATCACATATGGAGAAACCCCACCCCACCACCACCAACACCTGTAAAGTCCGCCCAACCCTCCGCCAGCCATCAGGAAACCGTCAGCAAAACCTCTGCTTCACCGCCAACTGATAAAAAGAGAGAGTGGCAACAGGGCAACCACCAGAGCAAGCGGAAGAAGGACCAACATTACAATAAGGGCAGCTGCTCATATCATGGGGATAACCGTAATAAACAGATGGAGTCATCCCAGTGGTATGCAGTGTTTACAGTCCTCACGGCCTCAAACGAGGAAATATACGACCAGTACAAGGACCAGATCCCACCATCACCCCCAAGAAAATACCCAAGGGTAGGAAAACCCATAAACACTGACAAGTGGTGCAAATATCACGAGATAGCGGCCACAACACCAGCAATTGCAATGCCCTCAAAACAGCCATTGAGACCTTATACCGAGACAGTAAGATGGAACAATTCAAGGTGTGTGATGCCCCGGAAATTCGTAATTATTTTCCGAGGATTTTCCGGAATTAATTTTATAACTATTGGACGGTTTCGTGGCTCGTGGATGGAGCGGAAGTGTTTCGGGCGAATAATTAATTGAAGAATATGGTTTTAGGGGGTTGCCAAAGGTTGACTTTTTATTCGTTGGGATTCTCTGAAAACTTCCTTCACGAAAGTTGTAGAGCGCGTCGATACGAGTTCGTGGACATGTGGAACGCGAGAATCGAAGTTCGTATGAGGAAGTTATGGCTATGGAAAGAAGTTTCCATTTTAGTATATATAGGAAAAATCAGAAAAATATATTCATTTTGCACTTTCCTTTTCCGGAAACCATAGTCTCTCTCTCTTCTCTCTCGTCCGCGCCTTCAGAAACGAAAATCTTCGACTGACCCGACCCGGACCCGGTCGATCCGACCCGGATTTTCCGGCCAACTGCGGTGGTCTCTGGCCGTGAAACTTGGTCAGCAGGTTCGCCTCCTCCGTCTGGTCGTCCCTGTGGTGCCCTCTATCGCCGATTCTCTTCCACGGCGGCGCTGCAAGGTGGTGCAGCCTAGTGTTTTCAGACCCGGCCGGAAAACTCAACTCCGGCGACTTCATGGCTTCAGGCTTCCTTAGTTGAGTTCAGAGCAAGCTCGCTGATCGATCCATGGTGTTTGTTTGGATCGATTCACGTGAAACTTCGATCAACTCAGTTGGGATCACTGTTCACGGCTTGTGAGGTAGTTTTCGATCCCTTAGGCTTGTTTTCTGACTTCGATCCAGTTATGAAAGTTCACAAGCATGCTTAGATGAAGCTTTTTGATGTTGGGAGTTTTGTGAAATAATGTGTTTTTGGCCGGCGGCGGTGCACCACCGTCTGTGGTGGCGTTCCGGCGGTGTTCCGGCCACTTAAGGAATTGGTTTTGGTATTATATATGTTCTACTCATTGATACGAGCATTTCGATATATAATATGCAAATTTTGGAGTTCGTATGGAATTGTTATGATTTTTGCAGTTTCATACAGATCGATTTATTCGATCCTTGAGGATTCGAGCGTCCGGTCGACTTGTGGTTTGGTCACATCGATCGTGGACGTATTCCGGGGACTTTGGGAGGCCTTGGATGTGGTTTCGCCTCATTTGGCGTCACCTTGGGAATTTTGGTTCGATTTAGGGTTTCGAACATTATTCCTTGTGATTCGTTGACTGAATGAGAGCTGTAATTCCTTAGGTACGTGACGTAGTACTCCTTGGACGGTTATTTTGTGGATTGGCTGCCTTGTCCTGAATTGAAGACGCAGCGGGAGTTTCGAGGTGAGTAATCTCACAAGGTTCATTAGTGAACGAATTACCTTTATCGTTTGTTTGGGAAATCTCACGATAATTGTTATGAGTATGATCGATATGTGTTATGAGCAGGATCAATGTTTGTTATGAGTAGAATCGATATTTGTTATGAACAGGATTGATATTTGTTATGAGCAGGATCAATATTTGTTATGAATATGATCGATATTTGTTATGAGCATGACTACCCTATTGTCTTGGAGTTATTAGGTTAACTACGACTGTAGTTGGTATTAGTGGCATTTCTGAGTGGATGACTATGTGTGTCTATATATATATATTATGGGGTATATATATATACATATATATTCATGTATTAGTGACTTCGTGGTGAATCTTTGTGATGATTGTCATGAAAAGCTTATGTAGGAATATTTGTGTAATGAATCGATGACATCAGTATGGTGAATCTTTGTGATGATTGTCATGTAAAGCTTGTATAGAAAAATCTATGTGATGACCAGCGAAATCTATGTGATGATCGCTATCTATGTGATGACCAGCGAAATCTATGTGATGATCGCTATCTATGTGATGACCAGCGAAATCTATGTGATGATCGCTATCTGTGCGATGATTGGAGATATCTGCGTGAATCTATGTGATGATCCTTGAAATCTAGGTGATGATCAGTAGGATGATGTAAATCTAGGTGATGACCGGTGGAAATCTGTGCGATAATCAATGTGATGACTGCTCGGTAGCGGAGCTGAATTGTTATTAAGTTAACAAAGATCGAGAGGACTGCTGTGATGGTTGGGGCTACCTACAGACGTCAGAGTGTGGGACTTCGATGACTACTTGTCTTGAATTGTTGACTTAATGTGACCTCCTGAACTAAATTATATGCAGGGGTTATTATGAATTGTTTTGCTTGTTTTGATATGTGATTGCCTTGATTTCTCCTTGATTGTATTGATTGATGGTTTGATTTATCTTAAGAGCATAGTGGTGACGAATTGTACTCTGTGTTGAGGATAGGAAGGTGACTCTTTGTTTTTCACCTTTGATGTCATGTTGATGACAAAAGCTCCTAGGGGGGGGGGGAATGGGAAACGAGTGTGATTATGAAATTCGCCGTAGTGCGTTAGGATGGCGTCAAACATTGCTTGAGGAAGTCTTGTTTGACCGGAATTTGTGTAATTGGATGCTAGGATTGAGGTTATGAGCAGGAGGCTTTTGTGAAATTTGTGTAATTGGTTTTGAGTTACTCATACGAGCTTCATAAGCTTACCGGGTTTTGTTGTGTGGAAACCCGGTGCACTATTCAATGGAATGGTGTAGGGGTTAATCCTGCAGGTCAGGGAAATCGTGGCTGAAGCTGAGGTGGTGCTGTTGCAGCTTTACGGTAGGAAGCCATCTTTGTGACTTTACCGTTGATAAGGACTTCCGTTATATAGTTACTCTGAGCTGCATTTACGTTTTACTTTGTTGTTGACAATTTAATTCGTAAGCATTGTAATATATAACTCTATGGAGCGAGTGTATATTAACTTTGAGGGTTCAGTGCATCAATATCTGTGTAAGTTAAAGGGAAAAGGATTCCAGGTATTTTGTATTGATGACTGGACGTTCACGCATATATAATTATGGGGTTATATATATCGATTTTCTTGTGTGTAAAATCAGGGGCGTGACAAGGTGCACCAACCACCCCCTGTGATCGCCAACATTGAGCCCTTGGGCCGTATCAACACCATCGACGGTGGTGCTCCAATCACCAACATGTCTCACAGAACAAAAAGGGGCTATGCACGTGCTAACCACCCCAAGGAGGTGTGCAATATCCGCTATGAGAGGTCCGCTAAACTCCCAAAATCTGGTTGGGAGCCCATCACCTTCTCAGAGGAGGAGGAGCGCGGAGTACATCTGTCCCACGACGATCCATTCTTGATCGACGGCGTACTCGATAAATGGTCAGTGGGAAGGATCCTTGTCAACAGCAGGTCCGCTGTAAATGTCATCTTCAACAGGTGCTACGACAAACTTCGACAAAATAGAAAACTACTACAGGATCATGAGCCATTGCTTAGCTTCTCCGGTGACGTCACACAACCATTGGGTACTGACTATATGCGACTATTTATCGGCGCCAGTCCACGTACTGGGGAAATCCATACAGAGTTCATCATTGTGGACTGCTTCAGTTCATATAATGCCATCATTGGTCGACCGACACTTAACAAGCTCAAGGCATCATCGCCGGGCACATGCTCCTCATGAAGTTCTCTACTCCCAATGGAACAAGCTGTGTAAAGGGAAGTCAACAACTGGCACAAGAGTGCTATTCCACAACCGTGGCACGATCAGCACATTGTCATGAAATCCTAACAGTGGGAAATCATGTAGCGGCACCAAATTTCTTTGAGGACCCCAAGGATGACGAGAAGAAGTATGTCAAAAAAGAGCCTGTCAACCCAGAAACATCCTTAAGGACTATTAGCATCTCCGACGAGCACTCTGAGGGGACAGTCCGCATCGGCGCTTAGCTAGACCCAGAGGTAGCGGCTGAGCTTACCCAGTTTCTACGTGACAGCGCCGCCGTCTTTGCATGGTCCTACGCTGACATGCCAGGCATCTCCCCCGAGATCATCACACACAAATTAAGTATCAAGCCACCCACCTACCCTGTCAAGCAGCGGTGAAGGGCCTTTGATGAGGAGAGATACCGTGCAATAGGGGAGGAGGTTACCAAGCTCCGGAACATTGGATTCATCCTCCAAGTAAATTACCCTCAGTGGATTTCCAACGTGGTCATGGTCAAAAAACCCAGCGGAAAGTGGCAAATGTGTGTCGACTTCAAGGGCCTCACAAGGCATGCCCCAAGGACAGCTTCCCACTACCTCGCATTAACCAACTAGTCGATGCAACCACTGGCCACGAGCTACTCAGCATGATGGATGCCTTCTCCAGCTACAATCAGATCAAGATGCACCCTGGTGACCAAGAGTGCACCTCCTTCACCACCGACAAAGGCCTATACTGCTACAATGTCATGCCTTTCGGTTAGAAGAACGCCTGTGCAACCTACCAGCGGCTGATGAATGCTATGTTCGCTGAACATTTGGGCAAAATCATCAAGGTCTACGTGGACGATATGTTGGTAAAGAGCATAAAGGCCAGCGGACACGTGGCAAACCTCAGAATCATATTCGCCATTCTCTTGGCCTACAGTATGCGCCTTAAACTAGAAAAATGCTTTTTCGGCATCACTGCCAGCAAATTTCTAGGTTACATAGTTAGTGAACGGGGCATAGAGGCCAACCCTGACAATGTACAAGCCATCCTCAACATGAAGGCTCCAGAGTGGAAGAAACACGTTCAGAGCCTCCAGGGCAAACTAACCTCCCTTTCTCGGTTTATTTCCAGACTCACTGACAGATGTCTCCCATTTTTCAAAGTCCTAAAGACAACCCACAAGAAGGTCATCGACGGGAACCCAGACTGTGAGGCAGCGTTCCAAAGCTTGAAAGAGTACTTAGCAGCAGTTCTGCTCCTCTATATCCCTGTGTAGGGAGAGACATTGTATATATATCTAGCGGTATCACAGTCATCTGTAAGCTGCGCCATTGTCCGGCAGGACGGCCAGGATGAGCTCCCCGTATTCTACGCCGGCAGAGGCATGAACGAGGCTGAAACAAGATATCTCCCCTAGGCTCTCGCACTCATCGTCGCCGCTAGACGCCTCCGCTAGTAATTTCAGGCCCACACAATTCATGTCTTAACAAATCAACCGCTGAGGCAGGTAATGCAGAACCCTGAACACTCGGGACGCCTCAGCAAGTGGGCCATCGAGCTCAGCGAGTTTGACATTGATTACAAACCAAGAACCGCCATGAAAGACCAGGCGGTGGCAAACTTCATTGCTGAGCTCACCGAGCGACAAGTTGAACCCCGCACGGAAATGGTAACCGCTGAAGAACCAGCTCCCTAACAGTCAGACTGGAACCAACATGTGGATGGCTCCGCTTGCGCCAAGGCTAGCGGCGCCGGAGTCATTTTGAAAGGACTAGGGGGACTGAACGTGGAATACGCTTTAAAATTCAACTTCAAAGCTCCAAACAACATGCGGAGTACGAAGCGCTCATCGCCGGCCTACTCCTCGCCATCGACTCAGGGGCTGACTGTGTCAACATATTCAGCGACTCTCAGTTAGTCGTCAACCAGGTCAACGACAGTTTCCAGGCTAAGGACCAACAGTTGGAGGCATACTTGGCTTACGTCAAGACGCTCCTCAAAAAATTCAAATTCCACACCATCACGCAGATCCCCAGGGAAAAGAACGCCAAAGCTGACTCACTGGCCAGACTAGCAACCACTTAGCCACACCAAAGTCCAACGAACACAAGGGTGGAATGTCTTGACAAGCCAAGCATCACAAAAACCCTAGCGGAGATCTTCAACATTGAGGTCAATCCCAGTTGGATGGACAAGATCATCGAATACAAGCGCGATGGGACATTGCCAGAGGACAAGGTCGAAGCACGACAGCTCAAGCGGAGATCAACCCGCTACAACATCCAAAATGGCAAGCTTTACAGCCAGGGGTTCACCCACCCCAACCTCCTGTGTCTAACCCCAACGGAGGGAAGGGTTGTTCTGGCAATGATACACGGTGGGGAATGTGGAAACCACTCGGGTGCCAGATCCTTGGCCAATCGCACAATGCGACAAGGCTACTTCTGGCCTACGCTCAGCGATGACGCTAGGAGGGTATCAAGATCTTGCCACAAATGTCAACAATATGCTGCTCTCCCACATGCCCCGGCACAATATGCTGCTCTCCCACATGCCCCGGCGGAACCACTGTCGATCATCATTGGTCCATGGATTCACTCCACGTGGGGCTTGGACTTGATGGGAAAATTCCAAACCACCAAAGGCCAGTTCAAGTACATCATTGTCGCCATTGACTACAATAGTAAGTGGATAAAGGGGAGCCACTGACGATAATAACTACCGCTAATGTAACTCACTTCCTCTGGAAGAATATTTATTGCTGCTATGGTGTCCCCCACACAATCATCACAGACAACGACACACAATTCAACAATAAGGAACTCATATCTTTCACCGTTAACCTGGGCACCAAGATGAGTTTTGCATCTATCGCTCACCCCCAAACCAACAGCCAGGTCGAAGCTGCAAACAAGATAATCAAGAAGCTGCTAAAAAAGAAGCTCGACGACGCCAAGGGTTAGTGGGCGGAGAAGCTTGAGGAAGTTCTGTGGGCCATCAGGACTACCCCAACTTCCGCCACTGGTGAAACGCCATTCTGTGGGCTGTTCTACCTATGGAGATAACTCAACCTACTGCTAGGGTCGAAGGCTACTGCCCCGAAACCAACTGAGAAGGCATCAATCTTGACAGGGACCTCCTAGAGGAGAAACGACACAACGCCCATCTGCACAATTTGCAAAATAAGCAACGGGTATCACGTTTCTACAACGCCATGGTCAAAGTGACAGGACCCGCCCCGGATTTCACCATGAAATCCGAAGAGGCCCTGCAGGGCCCACTTTAGAAGAAATTCTACCAAAAAATTTGGCAGAACTTCCCCTAAAAATGGACAACCCAAAACCTGTAGAAAAACATCCACACTTCTAAATCATCCATCCTTATTCTCCTGGAGCCACCCTGCTCCCTATATCACAACATCTCACATATCTCATTTCATAAACAATTCTGAATTTAAGAATATTAATCTCATAGGTTATCAGAGCAATCTAATATACAGGCGAACAAGAGAATAGAAAGCAAGATAAATGACCGATGCTTATATAATGCGGAAGCTATGACAGCTATGCCTCAATCCCAAGTACGCTCGACCTCAAGCTAAACTGGCCTGCAAACTGGGCATTTAAAACAGAAGGGCCCAGGGGAAAACATTTAAAATCCGTTAGAGTGAGTGGACGAAAAATAAGTAATTTCAAATGAATAAGTAAAACTTAATGCTTTCCCAAGTTATTCTCTAAAACCTCGCATGCAGTAACAATCTTGAAAATACTCTTAATCATCCTCTTTACTGAAATCTCAATCACGCAACAAGGACATCTTGAAACCTCTTAAAATCTCATCCTCAATCCTTATAAAAACATCCTTTTCATGAGGCTCGTTTGATGACTAAAAAGGACTGCTGTCTAGTCATCTCATGCCATCTAGGAGGGACTGCCACCCAGATGACGCATCGGAAGGGACTGCCAACCGGAATAGGAGGCGGTGGATAGATGGGACTGCCAACTAGCCACATGTAGTAGACGGGACTGCCGACTAACCACAGGTAGTAGACGGGACTGCCGACTAACTACCTCATGTCATCTGGAAGGGACTGCCAACCAGGTGACGCATCGGATGGGACTGCCAACCGAGCTGTAGTCTGGAAGGGACTGCCAACCAGACTATTACCTAGAAGGGACTGCCAACTAGGTAAGATACGCATGCGCCAAAACTGGCCTCCTTAATAAACTGAATAGCCTCCTCAAGAAACTGAAAATAACCTCTTTCAATCACTTGCTTTCGGAAAGAAACTCGATATTACCTCAATAAATCAATAATAATTCACCGAAAGCATAACTCAGTAATAACTCGCTAACTCAAACCTTAACATCTCAATAAATCCTCGAAAGCATAATCACATACTCTATAATTCAATAATTTCTTTCGGAAAGAAAGCTCCATCTAACCCAAGTCTGATAAGTGCGGAATTCAAAACCCAATAAATCTCGATAAATCAATCATGCTCAAATATTTGCTAAAATCCCTCGCACTCGTATATCTTCATAAAAACTGATATTCGAAAACAATAATTCTCATAATATTTTTCCGAATCAGTCACTTCCCGAAAATCATTTCCCAACTCAAAAACTCATGAATCCCAACTCAAAAATCTACTAAAAGCCCACGGGAAGGAATTTCAATACTAATCTCGTAATCCATAAATAAATCTCGATAAACTAAATCTCAAATATTCAAAACATAATTAAATCTCAATTGGAAGAAAATAATAATAATACTGCATGCGGAATTAATTTAAAAACAAATGTCCACTCACAGTACTATTTAGGCGACCACACAAACGGTTTCCTTCGTCGAGCAGTAGCTCGGTACGTCGCCCTGTACACAATTATATTCCGTGAATAGTTATTCGACAAATTAATACAATTCCTAAAATCAATTCCTCATAATTACATCTCCACTTCTCCTCGGATACAACCCAAATTATACCACTAATACCATTTCGTTAATTTAAAGGTTCCAAGGCAGAACCGAGAGATATCCAACGGTCGGATTCTCGTAATTCGATAATCGAAACCCTAAACTTCAAAAATTCATAATTAATTCCAAGCTTCTCCAAAATTCACCAAACTTCACATACAAGCTCTATGATAATTATAGAATTTAACTAGCCAGAAATTGAAATTAAAAAGCTACCCTAGCCGCCGCTACCGCAGCCCACAGTGGCGGCGCCGCCGCCACCGCCACCATCTCCGATTGCCACCAAAATTTGGCAATAGCACCTTCTCAACACACCCATTAATTCTTTCAACTGTGACCAAGTTAGAAAATCAGCGGAAGTACCTCAACAATTAAAGAGAAGTTTGGACCCGAATCATGAATAGTAACTCAGAATTTCAAACCTTCGATTCGACCTCCACACTGCAAATCGTGGCTCAAGGCTAGGGGCAACATGATCCTTGGGAAAAACCGCTCCTTCGACGCCGGTTTGGTGGCCGGAGATGGCCGGAATCGCCGGAAATCGACGAAAATCCCAAACTGCTACAGTAAACTTCTCGGCCTTGGTTCGCCGTTTTTCGGCCAAAAATCGACGATTCATCACCGCAGTCGCGTCCAGGAGGAGGAGACGAGTCTACTGACACCAAGCTTGCACCACCAGGTGGCCGAAAAAGAAAAGAAGGCCGGAGCTGCAGATCGCCGAAGGAGAGAGGAAAGCGCGGGGAGGAGGAGAGAGAGAGGAAAAGAACGTTACCGGCCCCCAACAGTAAAAATTCAAATTTATACTTTCTACCAATGAACAGTAACTTTACTATTTCGCTTGTAACTTTCACATACGAACTCCGATTTTTACGCACCACATATGCACGCGCTCAGTTTAACGTCCTCTACGACTTCCATGAAGAACATTTTCCCAAATTTTTGACCCGAACAAAAAGTCAACTTTTAGGGCCCCCTAAAATGTCGAAACGGAGCCAAAAACTAAATGTAAATGTCGTTTACCCATCGAAAGACTTGTAAACTGGTAAATTCGGGTTCGGGACGTCACACAAAGGCCGAAACCTCCAACTGGGGGACTGGGTAATGAAGGAAGTCATTCCACCGCCAACGGCACTCCGCCCAACTTGGGAAGGTCCATACAAAATTGTGGAAGTCGCTAGCCCCGGCACCTTCTACTTAGTGGACAAGGATGGCGTCGAAACTACCCACCCTTGGAATACCAAACACCTTTGGTATTACTACAAATAGGCATACCGCTACCTAAGAGCATCTTGACTTAGCTAAATTTTTGTTCAATATTTAGCTAAGGGAATCTACCTAACAGGTACAACCCCGCTTTTGTAAACACTGACATATCAGCTATCAATGAAACTAGGAATTATTCAAACCATTGTCGCCCATGCCAAGCACAAGAATTAACTGGCAACGCCAACAATATTCGGCGGACTACTAATGTTTCTTTGATTAACAGAAGCACAAGTCAAAACTCTAGCGGCATAGCAACATGCAAACAACATATAATCCAACACTTTAGAAAGTTCATAAAAAAAAAAACTAACTGCATACATTAAGGGTAGGGGCTACCCACCCAAAAATAGTCAATAAAAAAAAGAAGAGCAAAAGTACACATGCAGGCTTCAGCAGCATTACAATACAAAGGTATAGAGGGCAGCGCCTTCAACCATTTTCAGCACCGCCCTGCTCACCCTCGGCCGGCGGTTGCCGGGCGCCCATACGACTTATTTGGTAGGTGCCATGCGCAGTCGGGCTGGGGGTCATGATGGTCCGGTCCGGCCGGGTACGATCCGCCACAACATTAGCCCTGGAGATCTCAGACTGGGTAGGCACCGGAGTCCGCAGAGAGGCTTCTGCCGGGTCATCATCACTCTCCCCAGTACCGGAGCGCAAGCCAAGCTGAACCGCCAAGGACCCACCCCCTGTGGTTGACGGCTTGCTGGGTGTGCTGGCTGACCCGGACGCCTTCGCTCAATCAATGGCGCCCTTTTATTCAAAAGCTCCACGTTGACAACAGCACCAGCCTTCGCCACATCCATCAAAGCTTGCTTATACGCCGCAAACTGCTTGAAGGCATCCACAGCGACTGCCTCAGCACCGCTCCTCTCCGCCTCCAGCTGGGCAGCCACACCCTATAATGTTTTTACCTCGGCGGATTTGGGGGCAGAGTCTTTCTGAAGAAAGTCAATCCTCTTAACCTTGGCCGCCATCTGCTCTTTTAGCTGAACTATGTCCTGCTGAAGCCGGTTGATGTGATCATTCCGCTCAAGGTTTTGCTCGATAGCAATCTTCAGCTTGTCGCGAGCATCCGAGGCATCGCATTCCGCCTTGGTCAGCTGTCGCTCTTTATCCGCCAGTCTGGCCTGAGAATCCACCAATTCCCCACGCAGGACTTCGAGCTCCTCCCGCAACTACAGCTCGACCTCAGGCAGCTTCGAGCACGCCAGGAAGAATTCATGCAACCTGACAGACAAGTGACCAAAGGCCGAGCTAAACAGCCACCGTTGGACGGACTGTTCCATCCAGTCCGCCGAATCCCAGCCTCTCTCACAGGTGGAACAAAAACTCCCATTCAGGGCCGGTCAGGAACTCAGCATAGGCGGCAAACGAGTCTAGATCACTCGTCTGCACCTCCCCACTGGTCGCCACGGTCACCTTGGGCAGAGCATGCCTCGTTTTCTTCTGCTGGCGGGCCCCGATGGTCTCTTCGTCGGAGGCATCATGCTCCTCATCAGTATCATTCTGCCGCCGTTTCCTTTGCAAGACTACCCGGGTGGCACCAGCTGCAATAGGGAGCGATCCTGTCTGCGGCTCCAGCCCCGCGATAGTTACCGCCTCTTTTGAGGGCACCACCCTCTCCCGCTGGGACCCACGTCTGTCGGTGGACACCCTCTCTTTCGGCTGCACAGGCGCAGTAAGGGCTCTGCTTCCTCCAACTACCCCCTGATCAACGCCAGTTCCCGGATGAACCACGGAAGAACCATTGCCGCTATGATGAGAGTGGTGCGACATCGGCAGCACCACTGGCACATCGGACGGGCTCACCGTTAGTGTACCAGGATCAACGGTAGTTTGATGGGCCTCCAGCCCAGCGGCGTACATAGTCTCCAAGAAATTGTTGATCTCTGCAAGATCCATGGCCTTCTCAAACGCCTCGCGACTGGCCTTGTTTCCCTGCAGTGATTCTTTAACCATCGCGCAAGTCAAAAAAAAAAAAAAGGTTGACAAGTAATAGGTCGGCGGGAACTGCTTACCAACGGCGCGTGTCAGTTTCAAATCAACCAACAAGTCCCACCCGGTGAGCAAACGGAGGTCGAGCAGGTCATGATTCTGCCAACAGCCTCTTATCCTCACCAGGCGGCACTGCTCCTCAAGCGTCAAATTGTAGAGAAGACCCGTTACACAGGAAATGAAGCAAGCCAGCAAGGGTTACAAAAAAAAAACAACAATATAGTATACAGGCACATCGTACGGACGGTATCCGCAAAACTTCAATCACAAATGACTATCTGCAACCTCGGATTGGCTGGAACTCTGACTTAATCCTACACGTTGGCGCCCCTTCATTTGCACTGGCGTCATACTCCCACCCCGAGACCGCCACGCAATAGGTTGCCCGCCAAGGAGACATCGAATCTTTCAGATTCTCTATTAACTTGGGTGCCCCCTAGCGGCGGGAGAGGTTCACCTGCCCGCTACACCCTTGCCGAGGGCACATAGGTAAGCTAGTAGAAGTGAAGTACCTCCGCCACGGTTGGCCCTTCACACCCCGATAGGCGCCACAACGAGTTCAAAGCCAATAGCAACCGCCACATGTTGGGGCAGATCTGCCCAAAGGCGAGACCAAACTAGCATACCAAGATTTGAAGATTGGGAAGTAATAGGAAGGTCACACCCTGGCGAAAGATGGCCTTGTGAACGGCGGCATGTCCCGCTGGCAAGATGGAGACCCTATCATTGTCGCTCCGCGGCCGCAACTTCACCACGCCGGGGAGACGAAAGACCCGCTTCACCAGGTTGACGGCAGCCGTCGACATCGGTCTTCCGGCCTCATCAAATGCGGTGCCGTCGGACAGAACCCAAGCAGATTCAACCTCCTCCCCGCCAGCCTCTCTCACTATGGCAGCGGAACCGCTAGCGGCGCTATTGCTCGCTAACCGCTCCTCCCGCCTTTTGCTAGCGGCAACTTCCTCTCTTGCCCTAGAACTCGCAGGACGACCAGCACGACCCATGGAAACCTCCCAGGGTATGGTCTGTAGGCGCACAATGTCTAGCGGTTTGGACGGTGAGGTTCCTGCAGGGGCAGAAGGACGCAACGAGTCAATAAACACCCTATCCGCCACGTTGAGCGACTCATCAGACCCGGAATCCTCACAGCTCGAGATATCTACGACGCTAGCCATCCCACAACCCTAAAACCCAAACCAGTCAGTTCACACAAGATCTAAGCTATCCCTTTATCAATTGCATCCAAGAACATCAAGAATAATTACCCAGAAAATGCCAAAACAAGAACAAAATGCACCCATATACTCAACCCAGATTCGACCATCTAACAAGTCCCTATACCCCAACTCTATCAAACACCAAAACCCATCCCCAAAACTCGCTTTACACCCTCAGCACACACCGGGGAAGAACATATAACACCCCAAATTGAAAACCCAGAAACCGACAGAAGCAAACACACAGAAATGCAATAGAACAGGGATGAGATTTAGAGTACCAACCTCAAAGGTGAAAGCTTTGGTGCGATCAAAGGCGCTTCTCTTCACTGCAAGAGACCTTCGTGCTTCAATAATCGATAACTTCACTGATTCGTAGCAATCTTCTTCTCAGAACGCAGGGCGAAGCTTGAAGACGACAACACTAGGTAAAAAGTACGAAGTGTCAAACCTCCAGGTTTCCCTCTCTTTTATGTCAACATCAGACTAATCTAGGTCGTCCGCTGAAAAATGACATCGCACCACAACCGTACACATGCCCCATAAACGCACTTACTCTCCGGTCGCCTCGGTTACAAAATCAATAATTACTCGCATTAATGGCGAAGAGACGGGTGTGCTAAAAAGACGTTATCACACACGCTAACCCAATTTATGACGGCCACATGTCGGGCATTGTCAAACTAAGCGTCTACCCGAAGTAACCACTGACGAGGAAGACTACGAATCTACAGAGTCTCCGCCAAGCGCAACTTCTCTCTTTCCATCTGGCAAGCGAGCTGGTCTCCACTAGGCGCAACTCCGCTAGCGAAACTTCTCCCTTCCCATCTTGCAAGCGAGCTAGTCTCCGCTAAGTGCAACTCCGCTAGAGGAACTTCTCTCTTTCCATCTGGCAATCGAGCTAGTCTCCGCTAGCGGAACTTCTCTCTCTCCATCTTGCAAGCGAGCTAGTCTCCTCTAAGCGCAACTCTGCTAGCGGAACTTCTCTCTTTCCATCTGGCAAGCGAGCCAGTCTCACCTAAGCGTAACTCCGCTAGCAGAACTTCTCTCTTTCCATCTGGCAAGCGAGCCAGTCTCACCTAAGCGCAACTCCGCTAGCAGAACTTTTCTCTTTCCATCTTGCAAGCGAGCTAGTCTCCGCTAAGCGCAACTACGCTAGCGGAACTTCTCTTTCTATCTTGCAAGTGAACTAGTCCCCACTAAGCGAAACTCTGCTAGCGAAACTTCTCCCTTTCCATCTTGCAAGCGATATAATCTTCGCAAAGCGCAATACCGCTAGCGAGACTTCTCCCTCGGCACCTTGGACGTAAGACCGTCATCACTGACCGCAACACCATTCACTAGGCTGCCACCAGGTAGGTCCTCGCAACATGGCCGGCCACTTATAGTTAGCAGAGGGACTCCATCCAACGGCGATTCAAGAGGCAATGCCTCACTTTCACAACTACCGCAATGCGGCGTTGCAGTCAAAACATGGTCCTCCGGGACAGGTAGGGAAACGTGTCAACACAGTCTTCGACGACCCTGATCACGCATGTTGACCCCCGCCACTTGGGTATCAAAGAGTGGGTTCACTACCCAACACCCTCTGCTCAGCGCAGCTCCCCTCAACAAACAATGCACCGACCAAACGGAGATCTATCTTAGCCAGGGAGTGGGGGACTCCCTAGGGGGCCTAGCAGGGGCCCACCCTAAAGGTTATAAAGCGTTTGTTCAGTAAGTCCATGGTTGACAACGCACTGACGCTAATTATGCTTTTGCAAGACTGGCAGAAGCAGCGCTTCCAACCGCTAGGTAACTCCCCAACCAAGATTGCCCTCCTTGACTGGGGACTTGGGGGACTTGTACTTACATAGGCATTTGCAAGCATAATTAGCTATAATGAGCCACGCTCATGCTACCTCCAGCGGTACTAACTCCAGCCAAAGGTGTGACCTATGGGAACACAGCCAAGCAGGCTACCGCCTGAGCCCCGGCTTGCCCCCAGATCACCGCTGATGGGCCGCCACGTGCTGCGCCAAGACAGCATCAGAAGCTCCAGAAGCTAGGGACTGAAACATATCAGTCCCATATCGAAACCATGAAGAAGATCAGCCCCTTCCTCACCTATAAAAGGTTCTCTCTTCTCTCCTCATGAATTACGCATTTTAATACTTACCTACTATTACTTTGTCAACATAAATACATTGACTAACTTAGGCATCTGAGAAGAGAAGGCTGCCCAGCTCGGTCTCCCTCTGACGCCCTCTGTAATTCACTTGACAGGTAGCGAAAGTCTGAGAATATCATAGGTAGCAGTCCGCCCATCGGACCAGTGTTAACAAAGGTTTAGCTACCGCTAAACTTTAAATATTAACATAATATATTACTATTAGTATGTTATATTCATTTCTGATTCTTCATCATTCATTGTCTCTATTTCGATAACCTTCAATATAGAATAGGACTATTTAGTACTTGAAATTATCCTATGTTAAAATTTGGTACTTTTTTTTTTGTTAAATGTAAGGGCATAATTGGTATTTCAATCTTAATTTCAAACAATATTGTCCATGCGTTTAACGATAAAATGGATGGAAGTACCAAAATACCAAATAGTCTAACATATGATAACTTATTCCTCTTTTATTGACTAAGTTCCAAACTGTCCAAGTAACAATATCTTAGGTACCATACAAGAAATTTACCCTCTGTTTTATTAAAATTATTTTGTAGCCATCACAATTTTTTGAAGAAAGGAATTATCTTCATATATTGTAGTCATCACAATTCTCTTTGAGGTTGACCTAATTTTCAAAGTATTTAAATATTTTAAGGATATTTACGTAAAAAAATACAGTCTTGGTTGACGAACCCTTTTCTTTTGATAATAGTATGAAAAATTATATGGACCTAAATAAGTTTGTCAACCGTTCAAATTCAATTGTCTCTCTTCTTCCAGCAACAAATTATCCTATGATTTTTTATTTTGTTATCGATTAATTATGTGATAATATGAACTGTCAATTGTGAGTAATTTGTAGTCTTCCTCGCCGATTAAATCTCCAATTACTTGATAGGTTATGCAAAATTTTGATGTGTCAAAATATGGTGCCATGGATGTGTCACATAAGATTAAGGCCTTACTTGAGGCCTCTAGCATTGCCCTCAAGTAGTTAAGCATTTCTATACAAAATTTCACTTTTGCATTAAGTTTTGGCGGAAAAAAAGAACAGAGTTTCTAGTAAAAATCGAAAGCTATACTAGCAAATAAAAACACCCACATTGGCAACATGTAGCACCATGCCACCATGTCTTGTTACAGTACCAAGGATCGGGATTGGCCACATGTAGCAACATGCCACCTTGTCTTCTACCATAACCCAAATACAAACCCATGGTGCCGATGTGTATCAACACGTCACTGTCTTAGATATACTACTATGTTGTTTTTTTTTTTTTTTTTTTACCAAACACACACCATGGTGCCAGTGGATTAATTTTACTCCGTTTTTTTTTTTTTTTGGCATTCTTGTTTGTCTTAAATAAATTTTTTTTTATCATCTTTGCACTTTTTATGTAATGCATGTGAGATTCTATAATATATTGCTGTAAGCACATTATATTCATTTCTGATTCTTCGCACCCGGATCGAAGATGTAGGCGTCGCCTAAGCCAGGTTCTGGATTGTTGATATATAGCTGATAAATCTCGAGCGAGCTATAGAGCAAGCTATGAGCCTCCAAGTTTGTTCTTTCGTAGAAGCTTGTTACCGAACCAGATGATCAACGGGAAATTCTAGAAAGACTCAGGTTCCTGGAACCTGAATTTGAGTTCATGGGTGTCCAAATAAGATTTGGCTGGTGAGGATTTGTGTGCGTACCCGCTGAATTGTCGGAGGCCCAAAGAAGAGTCCAGCTTGGGAGTGAAGTTGAGGGTGCGGGGTGTCCTGCGCATTCCCGCTGACTCAGAGGTCCGAAGAAGTGGAGCTTCGTGTAGAGTTGAGGCTACGGGGTGTGCGCATACCCGCTGGCTTGGACGCAGGGTTGGAGGTTCATACCCTTCTCCTAGGGCCCCTCCTTCTAGCGCCAATGTTTCTGTGTGAGAATACAGGAACTCGGTATGAAGCATGACGGAGAGAGAGAGAGAGAGTAAGCATGTATAGTGATTCATCTTGCCCATGAGGCAAGGCTACGTCCACTTAGAGATTTCACTATGAGTGAGGCCAAGTGACATTTGTAGTGATACAAGTGTGGGGATCATGGATCCCATCCCCTTCTAAGTAGGGGAGGACTCCCTTTTATAACTAAATGATGTCTCTTTCTATTCTACATTTCTGATGTGGGACACAATGCACATATTGCTTCTCTTGAACCCTTCTGGAGAGCACGGGAAGGGGGCCTCCCAGCAAGATACTGGCCGACCTCCACCATAGTGAGGTAGCTCGGGTGTCGGTCTATCGGAGGCATGTTGTAGGCGAGACTAACCATGTCGTCGGGGCCACGTACGAGGTTGTTGCTTATGCTTTGCAGTATGTAAGTGGTATCAACAATAACCACTATCTTCTCCACACCGTCACAAATCTTATCAAGTTTGGCCTCAGATAAACCTTTAATTCCTATCAATTTCTGCCGGACAACAATCACAGTAAGGAATCCAACTTGAACATTGTGAGTAAACCAATCTTAAACAAAATCCTTCAATGCACATTCACAAGCAGATAAACACAAAAATTCTACCAAACTACACAGTAAACTAAATCCAGCCAATCAGGTTCTTAAACCCTGAAGCACAATCAACTCATCGCAATCCCAATCTACTCCAAACTACACCGCATTCGGCATATTCACAACCAAACAAGCACCATAAAACCACACCAAACAACTCCGATCTCAAACCCTAACTGAGCTTCAGCAAATTCACCGTGATCGAAGCAGATAGCAACAAATTACGAAAGCTAACGGACGCGTGGAGGAAGGAGAGAGAGGTAGTAGCACAGAAAAAGTGTACCTCTTGTTCTCATAGGCGACACAGAGCGAGTTGAGCGTGGCCTTAGCGGCAGCGGCGACGGAGGATTTCATTCCAGATCGGCGGAGATATAGGATTTTCAGTTGGCAACGACGAAGATTTCCTTCTTTTCTTCGCCTTGATTTTCTCCGGGACTGAAATCCGTGGACTAAGACTAGACCAGAGAGAACGAGAAGTGAGAATTTGATGAAATTGGTTTTGGAATTTTGCAGCATAGGATTGAGAGAGAGGTCTTTTGAGGTCGATTAGCTCTTCATTTTTCACGAGGGAAGTCTAATTTTCAGCAAAAAAAATAAGGGGCGCACTGGATTTCCACGGCGTGCACTACAAGCACACCGTAAATTCTATTAAAACTATGAGTTTTACGGCATACATTGCAAATACGCTTTTGTTTTTGTAAAAATAGTGCAAGATTTACGGCATGCATTTAATGCACGTCATAAATGATACTCATTCATGGCACACATTTAATGCATGCTGTAAATCTCGTGTCGTGAATAAATCAATTTTTCTGTAGTGATATCAGTGCAACTCACATACATTGCCCAATACAACAAGCATTCTACTGGCGCATGCTCCCATCTTTGTTGCAGGTTAAAGAGTCCATTCTTACTTACGGAGTTCGGGGACTTGTAAGGGCTGGGCACCACCCGGACGTCACTTATGCTTGAATGGGGCGGACCGATGTTACGATTTAAAGGGGTCCGGACCCCCCCCCCCTGATTGTTGTAGATGCCATGTTTTGCAGCTAAAGAGTGTATAACTAACATATGAAAGTGTTTAATTCAACTGCTGGACCCCCTCCCAATTCTCAACCCAACCATATTAAACAGCTTTAACTTGGCTATAGTAAATAAATAACATAATAGTACAGCAAACAATTTTGTTTTTTGAGAAATAATAAAGTCAAGGAGTTAATTACTTTCTTCATTATCTTGTGAGTGATATATATTGATTTTTTCCTTTCTTTCGGTTACATATATTTGATCTCTTTCTTTTTGTAAGCTAGGTTAATAAAAAAAATTAATGATTTGTGCATGGAGATATTGTTTTTGATACATATTTTCTCTATTTTCTAAATAATAATACTATCTTATGAAAAGTAAAAAGTTAAAATTGTTATGTCAAAAACTTATATTCAAGTCTGGAGACCCCCCCCCCTCCAAGTTTTAAATCCTGATTTCGCCACTGTGCTTGATGACATCATGTTAATAACTCCCCAACCAAGAAGCTCCTCTTACTTGGGGACTTCGGGGACTTGTAGATATCTCTACTAGCAAGCTTGTTTTATATGTCACCAAGCATAAGTAACACCCTCTTAGGGGGCATACAAGCCATGGTAGGGCCCAATTGCTACATGCATTTTGTAGCCTGGCATACAACCTTTTCCCCATGGTAGTCGAAAGAGGCCAAGACCTCGCCGGGAAGCAACCTTCCCGGCCTTGCCAAGTTACCTTCACAACATGCCTTTGAAGACTAGAAAGGGAATTCTTGTCCCTCATTGAAGAAAATGTAAAGGATATTGGCTCATTTCCTTATAAAAGGGACCACTCCTCCCACTTAGAATCCATCCCATTATAACTCTTATAATTCTATTGGGTTGAAAGGCCCCAATATTAGTTAAAGCTTTCAAGTGGACGTAGTCTCCCGCTAAGGCGGGAGGTGAACCACTATACTTCTCGTGTTAAAGCTAACACTAACCACTAACCTTTCAAGTGGACGTAGTCTCCCGCTAAGGCGGGAGGTGAACCACTATACTTCTCGTGTTAAAGCTAACACTAACCTCTCTCTCTCTCTCTCTCTAACATTAACTAGACCCCTCGGTCACTCACGTTAACATAGACCTAAATAAGGTTGTCAACCGTTCAAATTCAATTGTCTTTCTTTTTCTAACAGCAAAGTTCAAATTCAATTGTCTTTCTTCTTGCAACATCAAGTTTCCCTATGATTTTTTTTGTCTTTGTTATAGATTAATTATGTGATAATATGAACTGTCAATTGGGAGTAGTTTGTTGTCTTCCTCACCGATTAAATCTCCAACTACCTTATTAAAATGAAATACTGTAAACACCATCTTGCATGTTCACTAATTGGGCAGCTCTACCAGCCACATGGTACGTTTACCCTACGTAAGAATCTCTCTCTACCATAACCCAAACACACACCCATGGTGCCGATGTGTATTAACACGTCACTGTCTTAGCTATATTCCCAATTCCTTCACTAGATGTCCTTCTTCTCCTCCTCCAAGGGAGGCGCCAAAGACAGTTGCGGAATTGATTGATCCAATTATAAGAAAGTCGGATGCTGCAATGCTTAATCAGTGGCTTACACCAGCAGATAGAGACTTGATTTTGAGCATTCCTCTTAGCCAGAGAGCTTCAAAAGACAGGTTAGTCTAGCATTTCCACAATAAGGGTTTTTTTTTACTACAAATAGTGCTTATTTTGTTGCTCGAGATATTGCTTTGGTTTTAGTTTTGGCTCCTCCGGCGCCAATTGATCCATATAAGAAATTATGGCCAGCAATTTGACATACCAAAGTGCCACCAAAAGTAGCTTTACATGCATGGAAGTCTTGTGTGAATATTCTGCCAACTAGAAATTGTTTAAGCTCAAAGGTTATATGGGAGATATGAATTGCTTATTGTGTAATAATGGGCTGGACAATGGAGTCCATCTATTTACCGAATGTAATTATGCCAAGGAAGTATGGGCTGCTGCTGTATTGCCATTTATTATTATTGATACTGAGTTCATTTATAAAAAATTCAAAATCGTTGAGCTAAAAATTACATCTCTATAATTAAATAGTTTTTAGAATAAAAAATGTTAATTTCACCCATAAAATTTCGTATACATAAATTTTATTTCTTGACTCCCCCAAACTTCAAATCCTGGTTCCGCCACTGACTCCTACAAATTCAGGATGTTCTTTACTAGAATTATTGTAATACTGTTAATGTAGCTCGAAGTTTAGGTTTTATGTCCCCCCTTCCCCCATTGGGCGGGATGCAAAATTTTATTTCAATAAATGGAACTGAGCATGGGATTATTGGTTATGAAAAATTTTGTATTAGACTTTGACTCACCAATAAATTCAGACTGGAGCAGGAGTTGACCAGAAACAATCGAGAAGTTTCTTTAATTTGGACTTTTGACTGAAAGTTTAATCGTCGACTTGAAGAGAAGTGGGGATACTTTCTGAAAACTTTGTGATGCCTAAGTCAATACATTTATTAGTTGAGTGTAGTAAACTGAATTGGAATGAGATGTGTTACCTAGTTGTCGAGCCCTCTATTTATAAGTGAATGACTACTTAGGCTGCAAGTAAACTTGCACAACAAGTAGCCGTCACTTGGGTCGCAAGTAAACTTTCACAACAAGTAGCTCATGATTTGGGCTGCAAATGTCAAACTAGTAATTATTACCGCACTTGTAGCTGCAATCATTGTTGCACCTACAGCTGCAATTGTTATCGCGTTTATGGCTGAAATCATTACCGTATTCATAGTCAAAATCTGACAAGCCCCGAACAAGGTGGAGGTAAGATTCGGTACCTAACACTGAATCAAAGATGTGAACGTAGAAATGTAAATCGAATTAAAAACAATACCAAACACATTTTCAGAAATCGTAGACAAAATAAAACATTTAAAATTACATAGAAACTTTACAAAGAGAAATAACGCTTTGCAATCTATCTCTCTCAAATCTGCTGCGTTCGACTCTTGTAAATGTAAGAAACGTCATCTCACTGAATTCTCTCGATAAACCCGTCATATCTCATAACGTACTTGAACAATAATTTATAGGGGTGAGCTTTCGCTTAGTAGGGCCAAACCACTTTGAATCAATACTTATACAAATACCACAATTAAATTGCCAAACAAAATGTTGAATGGTCAATGCATTAATGCCAAATGAGCTCTATTTAAGTACCCGTTAGTCCATATATCAAAAATAAAGAGCCTACACGTTCAGGAATAAATCTCTTATCCAATAAATCACTTAATTACATATTCATTCCTAAACCAGATTACATAAATCTCTTATCCAATAAATCTCTTACATATTCTTTTATGTAATCTAGTTTAGGAATGAATATGTAATTAAGAGTTTGTTTGCAAATTATATGAGTGAGGTTATTTCAGGAACTTGAGTGAGGTTTAATGAGTAAATTTAGTATTTGAAAATTTGATAGGATATGTAAAAAGCAAGGTGGTCAAGTGAGTCAATTTGGAGGTTCCAATAGAAAAACTCATATAATATTCAACACATGCTTTTATCGAAAGCAATAAAGTTTCAATATTTAATTCAATCAATGGCACACAATTCACCATTTTCATTATTAATCTATGGATTAATTTCAGTTTACCCCCTGAAGTTTGGGGGTGTCATCATTTCACCCCCTCTACTCTCAATTGTGATTTTTACCTCCCAAGCTTTCCAATTTTAATCAGCCACGTCCAATTTCTCATAGTTCGTCCACATTGGACATTAACTCCAATAATAAGGCCCACTTTGAGGCTAAGATGGTCATTTCAAGATTAAAAAAAAAAACTAAACAAAAAAACACACACTATCTCTCTCTCTCTCTCTGATCTGCAGCTCCAAAAATCGAAATCGAAACCCAACAAGATTGACTCCTTCACTACCACACCTCTCTAGGCCATCAAGCTCCTCACCCTCTACCTCTCCAGCCCCGATTACAAGGTCCGTCCTCGTTTTCTACTCCGCAATGCTTGTCGCCCTAGATCTAGGGTTTTAAATTGTCACATTTGATTGGAATTGGCAATGATTAAATTGAAATTGTGTGTGCAATAATCGGTGATCTCGAATCTAAAGGAGTTGCTGGTGGATCCAGGCCATGATGGCCATGCCGCTCTTCAAGTCAACGTCTTGGTCAATCGGGTCTGCGGTCTTGATCGAGATCAAGCTATCGATGTCAAGACCCACATGGTTATCGTTCGGGTCAGCAAAGTGGGTATCTTGCCGGGTATCGAATTCGATGGCGATAAACTTGTTTTGCGTCCATTGGGAGGAGTTGACGAGACCCAGATAGTCGCCGGAGCTTCCGAGGGTTTGGTTGTTAGGGGAGAGGAAAAATGACATGTCGTCGCAGAAGGAGGAGGGGTTGAAGTTGGAGAATGAGAAGGTGAAGCAGGTGGAGAATGAGGCGGTGGTGTTGGAGTCAGGGTCGAAGAAGCGGATGGGGGAGTTGTAGAGGACGGATCCAGTGAAGGACGTGGGGACTAGGAGGTCCCCGGTGAGGCCGACGACGCCGTTGTGGATGTGGGAGTTGCCGAGAAGGTGAGGTTGCGGAAGTTGAAGGAGGGGAAGTTGAAAATGAGGTTCTCTGTGGCGGCGGAGGAAGAAGAAGAAGAAGGAGAGAGAGAGAGAGAGAGAGAGAGAGAGAGAGGGGGGGGGCTAAGACGAGGATAATGAGGATGGCGGAGCAAGGACCAAGAGGCCAAAACGACGTTGGATTAGCCCCTAAAAAGGGTTTTTTTTTTTTTTTTTTCTTTTTTGGTCTTAGAATGACCATTTTAGCCCTCAAAGTGGACCCCATTATCAAATTTAACGTCCAATTTGGATGGAATCTGAGAAATTGGACACGACTGACTGAAATTGAAAAGTTTGTGGGGTAAAAATTTAAAATTGAGAGTAGAAGGGGTGAAATGATGACACCCCCCAAACCTCGGGGGGGAGGGGGATAAACTAAAATTAATCCTTAAGTTAGGCAGAAATATCACTTTAGTCATCGAATTATGTTTCGTTCGACACTTTGGTCATCCAAATTTTAAAATTTTCACTTTGGTCACTCAACTATATCACCGTATATCAGTTTGGTCTCTCCGTCTATTTTCTCCCTTTAAATATGGTAATTGAACCTCACACTCCTAATAAACAAGGCTATATTTGTCAATCCAGTTAAAAAAGATTTGAGTGTTGGAGATTTCATGTCAAACATATACTTTACTCTCTCTCTCTCTCTCTCTCTCTCTCTCTCTCTCTCTCTCTCTCTCTCTCTCTCTCTCTCTCTCTCTCTCTCTCTCTCTCTCTCTCTCTATGTTTATCAAAATTCAAGCCATAAAGAGAAAGAAGCAGAGAGGAGGAAGAACTAGTAGAGAGAAGGTCCATGGTTTCTGGTTTCCTTCATGGTTTATGGGTTCTTTATTCATGATTAAAAGATCTGGAGCATTTGGAAATTGAAATTTAAGGAGTCCGAATGTTGGGCTACTTATTTGGTGGCGGGTGATGGGGATTGAATATTGATGATGGATATGGGTTTGGTGGTAGTGTGATTTTGAGTTTGTCGAATTTTTTACCCATAATCTGGGTTCTTCACCTTTTGAATCTATTTAGAATTTTTGAGGCTCAATTTGGACTTGGATTCGGGAAAAACACTCTATGAAAGTAACAAATTGGAAGGGAGACGAAGAGAAGAGTTGCTAAACTTGGGGACTTTGCATATATCAATCATGTGATGAAGAATCTCATCTAATTGAATACCTATGTATATGGCACTCTTTACTTTCTTCGAGCAAAAACAATTCATTTGATTTCAAGTTGAGACTCAATTGAAAGTGAAATTAGCTATTCCTCTCAACATCAACTTCTTATCCTATTTGTGAGTATCATCTTATCCTTTTCAACGTCATCACCAAGATGTGCATTCTCATCCTTGTATGCAATTAACAGGCAAATGATTATCGAACTGGTCAGGCCACGCAAATGATGCATCTGGTTTTACTGACATGGATGGAAGTTTTATGTTTAGACGGGAAAAATTGGATCAAGTTATAAAAATGGCAGGCAAAACTTTTCATCTCCTAAATAACCTTGAAGTTAACAGAGAAAACAGACGGAGAGACCAAAGTGATATACGGTGATATAGTTGAGTGACTAAAGTGAAGTTTTTAAAAATTAGATGACCAAAGTGTTGAACGAAACATAGTTCAATGACCAAAGTTATAGTTTTGCCCTTAATTTATTTAGCATTTATAAAAAAAAGATTCCTCGAGACCCCTACCTGAAAATCCAAGCTTTAACTCCAACGTCGCTCGAAGTTAACTACATTTTGACTCGCATTCTGGAATTTTTATTCTCCTGCTTATGGGATTACTAGCACAATTTAATCCTCATATCGACCAATACAGAATTCGATCAACCATTCAGTCCAAGTGACCAGAATTAGTCTGAACAGCCAATGTTACTCATAATCAAATCCTTGATATTTTCCAATCTAAATCTTCTTCTCATCCTCTTCGCACATTGTTCCTAAAATATAATCAATTTGACTTGTACATGCTCTTCTGATTTCTTCCTCTCACACATGATCGTTCGTACCCTAATCACAGTCCTCAAATTTACTAAGGACACCCAAAATCCTTATTCCCAATTCTTTCTATTTTCTCAAATCAAACTCAAATAGTTCTTCACCTAAATTAATTCACAACTATAAGCACACAAATAATAAGATCAACTATAGTGCCTTTACACCAATTGTACCACAATTATCAAATTCCAAGTCTGCATCCCAACTTCAAAATCAAGCTCTGCAACTCTTGTGCTTGAAATCTCTGAATTAATTCATCAGCCATAGACCAACACATAGAAAATAACTTTGAATTACTAGACATTCAAATGTTCTATGTGCATGTATCATAACTCACAAATCGTCTTTGTTGAAATCATCTATATCCTCAAGTATTAACTCGAACTCAGTACAGCAGCAAAAGAACAAAGAACACCAACACTACTTCGATAGTTCAATTCTAGACTTCCACCCCAAGTCCCCAACTCCTCCATTTCTCTGATTCCAGAAATAACAAACGATCAAATCATAATCCAGGCGATCGGAAAATGGCCAAAGCGTGTAACACCACCACAATCAACCATGAACATAGTAGCTGCTCTGTACTCAAAAGTCCATTTTCAAACTGAATCAAAAGTCGATTTCAAATATAATGAAGGGTAACATGCTCCAAATTCAAACTGAGGCTAGAAATAGACGAGAAACAACCCACCACCGGAAAACAGTGAACCACGGTGGTTCAGTAACTTCAAAATTCCAATTTCTTCATAACTCAACCAAAATGAAATTCAAGTACACAGAGAGATAGAGCTCGACAAGAGGATGTAGTTTAATACCTTATTCACCGTCGGAGTCGCCGGAAAAGCAAGAAAACTTGCCGGAAATCCCAAACATCTTCTCCCCTTCGATTCTCTTTCTTGGCTCATCATCTCAGCAAACCAACACCATAGAAACGTTGCTGACGTCGAGAGGAAGCTCCACCAGTCATGCGAAGCGGTGAAATGGCCGGAATCGGAAATCATCATTAACAGCCGAAGCTTCTGCGCTTCGATTCTCCTCCGTTGGAGTTCGTTTGAGGAAACCAAGAGCACAGGTGTGATGACGACGCTGAGACGAAGCTATAGCCACCGGTACGACACCAAGAGACCGCCGGAAGACGAAGAAACCGTCTGATCCTCGTCGCAGGTAAACATGCGAAGGAACCGGGTAGGTCTGGAGAGCTCTGATCTGATCCGGTAAATATATAACCAAAAATTTAAAGGGAAAAAATCAGTATGAAACTACTCTTTGATATATTAACTTTAAAGGGAAGAAAATTTTATGTTAATATGGAGGATAGAACTTGCTCATGTAGAAAGTGGAACCTCTGTGATATTCCATGTTCTCATGCAATGACTTGTCTTGGTTGGATGGATGCGAGTCCATATGATTTTGTACATAACCATTACAAGAGGGAGGCTTATGACCGAGCCTATGGTTACTTCATTTCCCCAATGTCTGGTCAAGACTTGTGGCCTAAAACTGGTGGCATGCCGATTCTACCACCACTCTATCACAAATAACCAGGAAGGCCAAAAAAGAGAAGAACTTTAGAACCAAATGAGATTCCCGAAGGTGCAAAAAAGCTACAGAGATATCATGCCCCATCTAAGTGCACACTATGTAAAAATGAAGGTCATAATAAGAGGACATGTCCTCGGGTATGTATTTTAAGCTTTCATTTGTAGTATTGTACTATAACTTCAATATTAAATAAATTTTTCATGTAGCTTGTTCAACATTAAATTCCTTATGTTCTCAGATAAATTCCTTATGTTCTCAGAGAGGACAAGCACTAGAACCTCCTCCTCATGTTCCAGCGAGCGAAAATATCTGCAAGGCAAGTGGAACAGCAAGAGGAAGGGCTAGAGGAACCGTAAGTTTAAAAGCCTCTTTGTTTAGTTTAAGGACAAAACTTGGCTGACCAAC
The DNA here is from genome assembly GCF_002994745.2 of Rosa chinensis. Lineage (NCBI taxonomy): Eukaryota > Viridiplantae > Streptophyta > Magnoliopsida > Rosales > Rosaceae > Rosa > Rosa chinensis. Next base: position 56,388,843 of record NC_037093.1, on the reverse strand, counting down.
ACCAATGAAGACATGACATGTGTTTAATTTTATGTTATTTTAGCAGAATAGTGGTACCCACAAGACTGTGGTGATGACGTTAGGTAGAGGGAGAAGAGAGAGGCAGCGTTTTGGTATAGGATGATAAAGTGAAATTGGACACATGTCGTGTCCTTATTGGTTTTGGGCAGCCAAGGCTGACCATGGCTGGGCAGCCAAGGCTGACCATGGTGGTCAGCCAAGTATCTTCCTTAGTTTAATGTAAGTAATGGCTTTGGTGAATGATTTGAGAAATTGTAGTATCCTTACAGGGCACAAATAGAGGAAGAGGTATTGGAAATTCAATTATGACGGAAGAAGCACAATTTGGACAAGGAACAAGAGGACAAGTTAGTCAATTAAGTCTATATACTAGCATACTTAACTTATGTTTGTTTGTTTAAATTTTTTATTTATTAATATTTTTTTAATCTTCACTTTTAAATTTGCAATGTACTGTAGGGAAGACATGGTGTTCAATATGTTAGAGTTGGGGGGACTAGAGGAGGAAGAGGCCAATTTGTTGCTCCAACAAGAGAAAGAGGACAGTTTCAAAGCTTTATTGGAAGGTCACAATCTACAAGTTTCGGTACTAGAGGAGGAGGACAAACATTTGCAAGTGCCGGAAGAGGAAGAAGCCAATTCATTGCTCCAACAAGAGGAAAAGGGCAACCTACAAGCTTTGGTAATGGTGGAGGACAAGCTCTCCCAGGTATTGAAAGAGGAAGGGGACAATATGTAAGTTCATTTAATTATTCAAAGAACTTTTATTTTACTTTGGATTATGAGTATGACAAGTTTTGGGTTAACATTGTATGACAAAAATAAGCTAGTCTTTTTTTTTTTTTTTTTTGGTTACAAAATAAGCTAGTCTTTTGCATTGCGGTATATGCTATGAATCATCCTTAAATTTATGTGGAAACTCTTTTTATTTTTATTTTTTTTCATTTTTAATATTGTCAGATAACAATATACTGAATTTTACTTTTATTTTCATACTTTGTTTTCTAGGTCAATCGTGCCACTCGTATAACTCAAGTGACAATGCATTCTACAATCAGTACTGAAGCTACCGCATCTCAACCAATTTCTAAAGCTAGAAGTAGTGAATCAAGTACAAGACATGTTACTCCTGCCAACAGTAACACACATTGGAAGCTATAGAATATAAATTAGTGGTCTTTGTTAAAATTTCAAGTACGTGGTGAATCTATTAGGATATATAGTTTAACTGATGAAAGAACATAACATTGTTTTAGTATTTGTCTTACTATTAGTTGAAGTGTTGATTATGCTTTCATTATGGAAAACCAATGTGCTATCAAATTTAGCTCTTTAATTTAAGTGAAGGGATTATGTAAAAATTCTAGCATTGTTTTGTGTGAAAGTTAATCATGACTTGAATATTTGGATTTTAGACTTGATTATTTTGGCTGAGATAGCTCTAATTGTAATAAACTATTGAATGATTTATTATTCAATTGCATTGAGGAACCAACAATTATGGTTTTGGTGAGAGGGAGTACGATTTACGGTTTTAGGGTTGATATCTTTTTTGTTGGTGTTAAGAGTTAAAAAAAATAAAAAAAATAAAAAATAAAAAACCCTCTTTTGTACGTACTGATATTCTTGAACAATTGGTTTGTTTAGTTTTTTTTTTTTTTTTTGGGTGACAATTGGAAAGACGAAAACGCCCAGCAAGTTAACGGAGAAATTGGATGGAAAATCTAAAAGTTAACGGTAGGGTGTGAATCGGCAAGAGTTAGAAAAATTAGGGTGTGAAAAATCAAAATTGAAATGTCAGGGGGTAAAATGGCAGCTATGGGAAAAGTTAGGGGGTAATTTGACTATTTTGCCTAACTTTTAAAACTATTAAATTGGTATATCAACTTTGTATTTCGTCTATCACTTTAGTATATGATGTTTATTCCTCAGTAAAGTACGATCACGAGGTCTTTCTTGTACCATTTTTCAAGGTTATTTTCGTCTTATTATGTTAACATTCAAAACCCTTTCGATACAAGAGTGAAAAAAAGTAATTATGTTTTTCTCTTCTCAAATCATATGTCAATAGGCCAATAGGGTCATGTCAAAACCCAACTCTCTCTTGCAATTTGTTCTATGAGATTATGAGAAAACTAGGGTTTACTTCATTGAGATTCGATTCACGAATCTTACAGATAAGTCGAGTGATGATGGTGAATTATTACAAGTATTTCAGGCTTGATGGAGAAGCACTGTGTACAGATAGTAAGTGATTTTGCATCTCTCATTTTTAAGGAATAATTAAGCCCAGGAATATTTTTTCTCTAACTAGTGGCAATAGCTTCTCTCTATCTATGATGATTAGGGTTAACGCAATCTCTTGTTCTGGGTTGCTTCACACACCGGCTGTCTTGGTCCAGAGATAGCCTCTCTTGATTTTGTGCTTTGGTGTTCATGTTTTCCTTTGGCGTTTTGGGTGTGTTTATATCAATGTGTTGTGGTTTTAGCTAGCTATTCAATTTTGTGATTGCATTCACGGCTTTATTCAGTAACAGAAATCAACAACGGAGGTTTAAGAAGAAGAAGGAAAAAAAAAAGTCTGTGTCTGCATTATAGCCAAAAACCCTATTTTGATCTATAGACAAAAATAACCCTAAAAAATGGCACATGACAGACCACGTGATCATACTTAACAGAGGAATTAATGGCATACACTAAAGTGATATACGAAATACAAAGTTGATACATCAATCTTATAGTCTTGAAAGTTAATACATTAAAGTGTAGAATTATTCAAAGTTCATACACTATTTGTGATTTTTTTTTCTCTTTATAAAATAAGCGCAATAGACTTTAGCTCTAGATTACATAAAGGATTTAAGCATGCAATAGTTATTGAGTATAATTTGGTCAGCTATTGACTATGTGTTCATTCTTGATACTATAGAATATGAGTGTGCTTCAATCTCAAATGTTTAATTTAACAAAATTGAAAGAAAATATAACTGGGTGACGGTTTAGATTGCACATGAAGTGGAGTGCATAGAAGTTCTAGAGAAGCACTATAGACTTGTATAGTATACCCCGCATCTCATACACTGTTGCGACGTTGTATTGATATACTCAAATATCATAACACTAATTAAAAAATACGCACAATTACCATAAATTAAAGGTTTTCTTCTTCTTTGTTTGGCTCCAAACTAGTCTGGTTGCAAACAGTCTCTTTTGAGCGTGCGCAGGCGTGCCAGCACCGTGGGGTGCAATTGTCGGGGAGTCCCTTGACCTGACTTATTGATCAAACGATGTGGACAAGGAGAGCACCAACCTCGTCACAAGGTTCTTTTCTCTACCTTTCGGAAAAAGACTTCTTGCCTTACGGGTAAGGACTTGTGGTGTGATCTCTTCGCGTCACCGAATCAATACTCAAAGTTGTAGGTTGAGCAGAGCAATCACCGGGAAGTTTGGAGAAAGCACGGGTTTGCTAAAGCGTATCTTTAGCTTCGCTGGGTTGCGAGGTCGTTACCTTTGCTTCTCTGGTTTCCAACTAGGTTGAAGATAGGTTTTTTCCGGAGAGGCTTTGATAATCTGTGCGATTGATTGAAGAGTTGTTGTTTTTTTGTCCTTGAAACCTGGTATTTATACCCTAGGGTTTCGACTGTTCCTTGCCATAGAAGGATTATTTATTGAAGTTTCCTATTCAATCTCCGCTGGTTGATTCCAATAAGAGCTTGTTTTTCTTATGGATCTCGGAAAGGGTGAAGCTATAACCCAAACCCAAGTAGACTTAATTTTGGGCCGCAGGTATCTGCCAGCTATGCTAAATCCTCTAAAGGGATCTTGCCAAAATTACTTTTGGGCTCAAACATTACCCCCAGGCCCCGAGATTAGGCCCGCGAAATTGTAACTGATCGAAGGGGACTTAAACGACACGCCTGATGACAGGAATGAGGCCATTAATGAAGGTTCGCATCCATTCGCTTGCTAAAACATTTTTTTGTCTCATCATTTCCCTCACAAATCTCTTATTTAAACTCTGTCGCCGCCAGTTCAGACCCGTCACATCAAAACTCTTTCAGTCTCTTAACCACAAAAAAACCTTTTTCATTCTATACCATCTTCTTCAAAGAAACCCAGAAATGGCTCCACCCAAGAAGATCATCATCGATCAAGAGGAGGAAATCAATGAGGAGGCTGCTCACACCTGGGGAACAGGCATCAGAGCCCGCTGCTTCATCCACACCACCGTCCAGAGACTTCTGCTACTCAGACTCCCTAATCATCATGCCGGACTGGGTCCTTCCCCATGAGATTCCATTCCAGAAGACGCTCTCGCCCTCTACGGTTTACCCATCCGTCGACCCATTCCAGTCCTCCGAAGGACCCATGGAGATTTTAGTAGTTGGGGAGCGCATCTGCACAGAGCCAAAATAGGGTTTTGGCCCACCATTAGCACGGTGGAGCTCTACTGGTATCGCGAGCACGAGATCTGGCTCGCTGGAACGCGGTGGGTATTACTAACACCATGTATTTGTGTTTCCAACTTCCGCGCCGTGGTAATCGCTCTCCGATGGCTGCCATTCTTTGCTTCAGGAACACTGCCAACAACACTTTCGATTTCCGATTCGGCCAGAAAAGCATCACGTTGCTAGATATTCTCACCATCACTGGCCTACCCATTGACGGCTAATCCTACGTGCATGGCCAATTTGACTCCATCAAATTTCCTTCGACTATGGCTCAAACCAGCCGCGGCTCCTATAGCTGCTCCTACCCACGGTGGCTGGCCCATTATCGCAAGGAGCACAATGCGACTGGTGGAATTGCTTTCCTGGAGTATTGGCTCTGCAAATTCATTTTCTGCACCTCTTCTAACAAGCCCACTGGTCCCCGGACTTTCCTGGCTATGGCCCTCTACAATGGCTGTCGCGTAGGACTCGGACAACCTGTCTTGGGAGGGGTCTACCGTACTCTGTACCAGGCCACGATGCATCCTTTCGAGACTGGCATTTCTGGCCCCTTCTGGATCCTCGACTTCTGGATTCAAGTTTATTTCCCACATTTCCGTCGAGAGGATATTCCACCGCTTCCGCCGGCTGACAAGTTTCTTGGTCAATGGCTTTGCCGCGAAGCAAGGTACACATCCCCGCCTTATTTTGAATGTTTCTCATACTTGCACCTTCTGGACGAGATGCCATACCTAGATTTGGTACTTAGCAGAAGATTCCCGCCCTCACTTGAACATGGGTTCCTTCCGCGGGCTCCTGACTACAGCGATCGCGTGCACTTGGCCTTCGCCGCGCGATCTCCTGCTCAGATATCAAGCTTGCCGCTGATGACATCAGCTACAAGCTTTATGCCCCTAATCACTTCGCTCGCCAACTCGAGCTGGCCCAATTAGTGCCATTCCCTCTTTATGACGCTTGGAACTACAACATCTCCTGGTGCAAAATTGGCCCCACCATAGGACCTCCACCAGCCCAAAGCATGCTCACACTGGTTGACCTTCCCAACTGGGCTAACGAAATTATCCCCGTCGACGGGGTCGCTGAGGAATACTACTACTGGTGGTCAGAAGTTTCTGTTAATTGCTGGAAGCAACGGGACGATGAACTCTTCGCGACCCTCTTCCAAGACTTGTGGTACCCCTATGAGACTGATGTTGAACTGCTTGCTCGCTTCCCTGAGGCTGCACAACCTCCTCGTTCTGCTCAAGCCGGAATCGTAATCCGCGAGCCCTCTCAAAAGGTAAAATCCTCCACATATTCTCCCCTTCATTTCTTTTGTTTTTACCCCCTTAACTCATATCTATTTTCAGCGGAGAAGTCTGCCGCCTTCTGGCAATCAAACGGTTGATGCTACTCTGGCCACCGGTCAAGCCGCGAAACAAAAGGCAATAGCGATGGTGCTTGAAGTCGAAAACTCTTTTGATGATGAAGACCCACAAATGGTAAGGAATCCTTTACACAGCTTATTACCTTAATAGAGCAACATTTAATCTGACTCCCTCAACCTTAATAGATCGCCGCTGCTCTGGCCTGCAAGCGCAGTGGCTCCGACCCCTGGGCAGAAAATGAACCACTCGCTAATCGACTGGTAATACATACTTAAAATAAGCACTGAAACCTTCGTTTTATCCTTATGTCCAAACCTATAACGCTCCTCACTTGCTGGTTCGTCATAGGTCTATAGGCTCTTCAAGGAAAATTGGGGAAGAATCGTCCGCCGGTGGCGGAGGAGCAACCTCCTCGCAAGCCCAAGTGCCACCTGACACGGCCAACTCTCCACCTCCGATCAATGCCACAAGTGATTCACAGCTGGCTCTGGTGCTAGTACAGATTCTAGATGACAGCTCGCCTGAAGCTGAAGAAAGAATGCTACGTCTTGATACCCCTCACGAGCAACCACCTGCAATTACTATTCTGGAGCAAGTAGCACCTGATTCGGTTCCAGACACTGTCGAGGTCGCTCAGGAACAAGCGGCGACAGCAACTCCCATTCTTCTCAGCACTTAAGGAACTCCCCGCAAACCAATTATTGAAGAGGTACATTTTCTCATAACAACCTTTATTCTGACTCCCACCTTAATCCTTTTGATATTTTAACATCTCTTTTTAGGGTCAGAACCTTGCTCCAAACGAGGAGGTGGCCGTCACTTCCGAGGAGATAGCGGGTGCCTAACATTGGGGACGTGGTTGACCAGGAACCTGCCCCCCATGCCCCCCAACTACTTGAAGCATGGGAAGGAGTGAACCCTGAGCCAATGCCAGAGGCATTTCTTGTCGAGAAACCTCTTGAGGCCCCTATCGCTGTCGCTTCCATTCCACCCCAAGCGCCTCCTTCCAGACTAGAGCTGTTGGCTCGCCTGCTTGAACTGACTCCACCTGGAGTTGTAGATGATGCTAGAGAGGGCCTTCGACGTCTCCTTGGTCCTGACATTCTGCTGCCCGGCGTGCCCAAGAGAGCCTTAGAGTACTTTAGAGTGCTTCTCCGCAAACACGCTATCACCTAAGCCCAGTTCCTTGTTATAGACCAGCTGTTGAAAGATCTCCCTAGGTGGCTCAACGAGAAAGCAGTCGCGATGGGGCAGGCCAGGCAAGCCTAAACACATCATCAGGCCCTCGCTCAATAGATAGACTCTTTGCGCGACGTCCTGGGTGAACGAGCCGTTCTTATTAGGGACTTGAAGCTCACGGAAAATCACCTTCGGTCCCAGATTTAGGATCTTCAGGCCCAACTAACTGCTGTGATGGCTAGGCTTGCCCATGAGGAACCTCAACTGGAGCAACCCTTAGCCGCTTCTAAGACATTACCTCAAAACCTGGCCCAGGCTCGCGAGGCAGCCGAACAAGCCACCGCTGACACTGGTTTTCGTCTGGACGAACATTTCCTCTATCTAACTTATGCAGGCCGAGGCCTTTAGGCCTCTCAGTAATAGGCCCATTATTTTGTATGAACAATATTAATATTAACATTATTAGTTATTTATTTAGCCCACTTTGTTGGCCCAAATTGCTTCTCTACTTTGGCAACTAAGTGTTCAGTTTTGCCTTTACTGCACATTAAAACGGTTTCAAACATATAATCTCGACATGGAGCGGTTACCTCCTTGAAAACTGTTCCGTTTCCCACTCGTCTTCAATTTTCCTTCATTTCCGAGATCATAGCATTCAATTCTCTTGATGACTCTATTGATGGCATTGAATCTACTTCAACTGTCCATCAAACGGCTGAGGCCACTGAGGTTGGCCCTATAAATGTCTGTACTTGGGGAAGCGAAGATACACGCAACCATGGCTTACCCGGAAGTAACTCTGCAAGCCCTACTTCTCTTCCTTCTTTTCCTGAAATCTTCCCCCCACGACATCACCTCTAGCCTCCAAACCTTACGCCTTATGGCGAAATCTCAGTTTCTGAGTAAGCCTTGTAGCTTAATCTCAGGTCTGCCGCATGTCTTTGATCCTCTGACATCCTGGGTGGAATTCACCGGCTTCAATTAGGCTGAAGAACACGCGGCGCTCCTAACGTGGGATACCACATTCTGAGGAGTCCTTCTCCTTAGGTTCCCTCGCGCGGAGCAAACTGAAGAAGGGTGGGAGGCCACCCAAGGTTGTATGCTCTTTTTCGACGCCCTACCTCCGGGATTTAACTTATCAAACTTTCGTTTTGTCTTGGAGGGAGATGGAGCAACTGGGTTACGCTCTCCTCTGATGACCGTTTTCAGCCAGGAGGATGGACGACAGGAGAGGTTGGGACAATTATTTCCTTCCCTCTCCTTGTAATACATATGATAGCAGCTGCATCCCAAGTTCAAGGAGGGTGAAGAGAGGAAGAGTAAGAGCGATTGTCTCACTGACCCCTTCCTGACATAAAACCCAGAAGATCCAGAAGCTCATAGAAGATCTGAAATCCCATGATTTTTAGCCACTTTTGGCCTTGTAATCTGCAAATGTAACTTTCGCGAATGTACTTGTATCGCTTTTGGCTGCAAAACCACTTTATGAATACAATTATATTTCTTTCGCTATTTTCAATCTCTTATTATATAATAAGGCCTCTGGCATAGGCCTTGTTGTACATATTCTTAACACTTGTTGTCACAAGAATAGTGAAAATGGAAACTTTGAAAATAAAAATTAATTCTACAAAATATTAAGGGCCGCGAAAAACAGAGCCCATATGCATAGAGGGTTGTCCCCCTAGTCTTGCTAGGTGAAGCGAATACATGAGAATGGGGCCACTGAGCAAGCCTAAATGCAAGGGAACACGCGAACAAAGTAAGACTATGTTTGCCCCCCCCATCCCAGAAACAGGTGTATCTGGTGGATCTTCAAATTCCCAAACATTGGGGTAATATTTTGACTTGGATACAAATTTACGCAAGCGTACGTATCATTATCAAGATAGAGAAATATTATCCCAAAGTTATCGTACCACGGGGATTAGTGGCTAACCCACAATCCTTGGGTGGTAGGAACTAAAGTCACTAAGCAAACAAAAGCAAAAGAAAAAGAAAATAAATAAAAATGCTATTCTTAGCAATGCTCGGCTTTGGTTTTCACCAAAGCCTAATCAAAACTAAGAGCCTAGTGATGGCTATTTACAATAAGATAGAAATTGTCATTCAAAATTGTGATTTTAATTTTCTAAAAGACTAAGTCAAAAACTAAATTAACAACAACAATTAAAAACAAAGAAAAAAAATAATAATAAAAGAGAGATAGATTTGGGTACTAGGGATCACTCTATAGCAATTTCAATGCAACGAACACATTTCAAGCAAACAAACATATTTTCAAGAGAACCAAATCCCGTACTTAATGCCGGTCAAGGCCACTAAGCTGAATTTCCTTGAGGGTATTCATATTTTCGGTTAGGACAAATATGTACTCTCTAACTCATGAATTAGTACCTTACCAGGGCTACCAAAACATGAGCTAAAGGCGTAGAGCTCTAGAAATTAGGGATTTAAGCATGCAATAGTTACAACCTAAAATGTAACAATTACTTAGTTCTCGACCTAATGCAGGTTAAGGCCACTAAGTCAATTTCTCTTATTTGGTATCCATTCTTCCGGTTAAGGCAAGAATGAACTCTCTAACCTTAATCATTATGCCTTGTTAGGGCCACAACGTCTAGGATTAAAGGCGAAGGGCACAAGAAAATAGAAACTTAGGCAATCATTCATTCTCGATTAAGCAACTACTTGACACACCACACTAATTACATAAAGCTAGTGAACAAAAGAACCACCAATTGTATCACACAACACAAATCTCAACACATAACAAAGAGAGTGGTCAATTCCCTAAAATCATGCATCAAGAACCAATATAATTAGCATAATAATTAGAGTGCACCCATATGAAAATACATTATTTATCACTTGAAAAATATGTCAATTACATCAAAATTGAGCTAGAGTTAGAAACCCTAGCCCCCAAAAGCAACTACTCACAACCCATATTCATGAACATCAAAATTACAAAATTCAAATAGCAAATAGTAGAGAAGTGTAGGAGAAAACAAGGATAGTCACAAATAGCTATGAAGCTAGCATGACTAGCCTTGAATTACAACCCCACAAAATACCCAAATCTTGAATCTTGTAGAGATTGAGCCTCTTGATGGATCCTTGAAACTTTGTGTGAGTGGTCCTTGAAATCTCAAAAGAAAATATCAAGAAAAAAATGAAGAATGGAGGGGGAAGGAGGGAGAGGGCAACAGCCCTCCCCAAAGTTGCTGTGCGGCGCTACTCTAGGGTGAGTGTCTTTTGCATAGTGTAGAGATGGTTGTGTGTGTGTGTGTGTGTGTGTGTGTGTGTATATATATCTCTCTCTCTCTAAGAAATGGACGCTTGGATTATAATGGGTGTGAGGGATCCCAGGAAGATCTACGGCTAAGAAAACAAAGGAAAATGAAGGAATAGAGAGCTGGTGAGGTAGGTGACACGTGCAAGCCATGTTGCTGTCATCTTATGACCTAGAGTCTTTGCAATTAAAGCAAAGGCAACAGACCACAAAGTGACAAGCAACTAAACAATTAAGCAATTAACAACATAGCTGCACGTTTTGTGCTTAATTAACCAATTAAGTTTAATTGCTTAATTAAGATTTCTACAATTTCGTCTTTTTGCTAAAAACTCTGAATTGCTCCATTTTCGCGTCATTTTCTTTCGATTTCTGTGACTCCGCTTATTTCATACAAAATAAATAAAAGTGGATTAATTACATATTAATTGACTTGAGGATTAGCTTAATTTTAGTATTTTAGATATAATTACACGTATAAAATCATATTTCTTCAAGAACCTGCCATTGATTGGGTTGCAGTTGATTGCGCCGTCCAAATCCTTAAGGTGAAAGGCTCCTCGATCCAGAATTCTATGAATCACAGAAGGTCTTTCCCAGCGTGGAGTCCATTTACCGCGGTCGGTCAACTTCTCGCCCAGCGGCAATACTACTTTCCAAACGATGTCGCCCTCCTTGTAACTGGGGCCACGTGTCCTCTTATCATAGGCCCAAGCGATGCGCCACTTCTCCATCACTAGGCGTCCAAAACCTCTAAACACTTCTCGCTAAGATCCTCATACTCCTGCCACATGGCCTGGACATAATCTTCACCAATCAGATGATGTTGATCCTGGACACGCAGAGATTGAACATTGATTTCCAAAGGTAGAACTGCATCATGGCCAAAGATCAGAGCATAGGGTGTGGTGGCAGTAGGGTTCCGCTTGGAAGTGCGATAAGCCCAAAGTGTCTCATACAGTGTTTCATGCCACTGGCGAGGATTCTCTGCGAGCATCTTCTTCAGCAACGTGATGATTACCTTGTTACTAGCCTCTGCTTGGCCGTTGTATTGAGCATAGTAAGGAGTAGAATGAATAAACTGGATACCCAAATCAGCGACGAGCCCTTGCATATCGCGCCCCATAAACGCTACCCCCTGTCTGAAACCAGCACCTCAGGGATACCAAACCTGCAGATAATATTAGTAAAGATGAATTGTAGAATGGTGGCACCCAAGTCCTCCTTCAAAGGCTCAGCCTCTACCCACTTAGTAAAGAAGTCAATAGCGACACTGATGAACTTGTGATGGAGAGACGAAAGAGGATGAATCATTCCAATTAGATCCAATGCCCAGCCTCGCGCCAGCCATGGCTTAATAATAGGCTGCATAGGAATATTGAGAATGTGCTGGACTGTTCCATATGCCTGGCATTCTTGGCATCCTTTCGGGAACGCGATGCAGTCCTTCAAAATACTGGGCCAATAATATCCATGTCTCCTGATTAACCACCGCATCTTTAGACCCGCTTGATGGGCTCCACACACACCTGCATGAGCTTCTCGCATTAGTCGCTTTGCTTCGAGGCCATAGAACACCTGAAATCGATGTCATCCTCACCACGCCGCCGTAGCTCATCGTTCCTGAGAAAATAGTTAAGTGCTAGAAAGCGTATTTTCCTGTCAGTAGAGGAGTCTGGCTACCTAAGGTAGGCGATTAGAGGAACACGCAATCCACATCAATAGTATCTAGAGCAAACACCATTGGCTCATCAGGTGGGTCAAGCCGCGCGAGCCATGAAGGCAACGTGCGTTGTTCGACTTTTAGAATTCGCTCGCCAATGCCGTATTTCAAAGTAATTCTTGTCACCAGCTGGGCGAGCTCATTGGCCGCAAAGTTGCGCTTGCGAGGAATATGTTCCCAGGTCCATGTCATCAAATTGGTCTAAAAGCTCAAATGCACGATCCAAATATGGTGCAAGCAGGTAGCTCGTGCACCTGAACTTCTCACGCAACTGATTGATTACTAGCAAAGAGTCTCCGCGAACCTGGATGTCTCTGATACCTAGTTCCAGCAACACCTCTAGGCCTATAATGAGGGCCTCATATTCAACTTGGTTATTGGTGCACCGGAACTCTAACTGGAAAGAATAGGAGAAACGATCGCCGGCAGGGTTCTCCAAAACAACCCCTGTCTTTGCCAGTGTATCTGTTCTTGAGCCGTCAAAATATAACACCCAGGATTGGAGTGAGACTGTGGCTTGATACAACGTGGCGTATTCTGGCAAGCATGCCAAGTTCGGTCGATCTAATATTTCAGCAGCAACCTCTAAATCTCGCACCGCGGGCACGTCCATCATAGGGTTATGTGCTAGAAAGTCTGTGATGTATTGGCCCTTTATGGATTTCTGTAGGACGTACTGGAGGGAAAATTCAGACAAGGCGAGCACCCATTTGGCAATGCGACCTCTTAGGATAGGCCACGAAAGCATATATTTGACTAGATCAGTTTAAGCGATGATGCAAGTAGTAAAGGACAACATGTAATGCCGTAACTTGCACACTGAGAAGTATAACGTAAGGCACAGATTTTCCATTGGGGTGTACCTAGTTTTGCAATCTGTGAGTGTCCTACTGAGGTAGAAGATGGCATGCTCTACGCCTTCTTCATCGTCCTGAGCGAGTAGGCTGCCAAGGGAAGTCTCAGCTGCAGAGATATACAGCTTTAATGGGAATCCGGCTCTGGGAGGAACAAGCACTGGCGGGCTCGCTAAATAGGCCTTAATTTTGTCGATGATGTTTAGGTTCCCATACATACTCGTTCTGTCCTTGCAACTTCAGCAGTGGGGAAAAATGCTGGATTTTGCCGACAGAGTTAGAGATGAATCACCGCAAAAAGTTGATCTTGCCCAGCAACTGTTGTAGCTCTTTCTTCGTTCTCGGGGGAGACGCGTTGATAACTGCGTTTGCCTTATCCTCAGGGACCTCTATACCCTGTTGGTGGACTATAAAACCCAGAAAATCACCTGCTTGAACTCTAAAAACGCACTTGGCGGGGTTCATCTTGAGCTTGTGTATCCGCATGCGCTCGAAAACCTTTCTGAGATCCACAATGTGGTCTCCTCGGTTCTTAGATTACACGACCACATCATCAATGTAAACCTCTAAGATCTTTCCAAGTATGTCATGGAAGATCAGGTTCATAGCTCTTTGATAGGTGGCCCCATCATTCTTCAGTCCAAAGGGCATGACCACATATTCGAAAACTCCCGCGAACCTTGGGCAACGGAACGCGGTTTTGTGTCTATCTTCCTCCGCGACCGGAATTTGGTGATACCCTGTTGTTCCGTCCATGAAGGACAATTGTTCATGCCCTGCAACTGCGTCTACCAACATGTCCGTGACCGGTATGGGATAGACGTCTTTAGGTGTAGCCAAATTAAGGTCCTTGTAATCCACGTAAACCTTCATTTTGCCGTTTTTCTTGCGAACAGGCACTATATTGGATAGTCATTGATTGTACTTGGCTACCCTGATGAAGCCTGATTTGTGCATTTTTTCTACTTCCTCTTTGACCAGAACTTGGGTCTCCGAGTTCATTCTTCACGACTCTTGCTTCACAGGCCTTTTATCAGGCAATGTTGGGAGCTGGTGGCATACCAAGTCTGGTGATAGGCCTGGCATGTCTTCGTATTTTTCCGCAAAGCTGTCCTTGTATTCCAGCAATAAGTCGATGAGCCTCTGTTTCTCGCTAGGCTCCAAATAGGTGCTGATAGCCACTTCCATGGGCTCATCAATTGTTCCCAAATTGACCTTTTCAGTAGGGTCCCTAACCTTCTGAGGTGTGTCATCCAATGCCGCTGGGGCGAGTTGAATCTCCCCTTCTTCCTCTTCTTGGTCAGAGAACTCCTAGTTAACAATTTCTAAGGTCACGACTCGATCATAGGCCTCTTTTTCCACCAAGTACGAGGATAGCCTCTCGTACAGAGAATGGAAGGCCTCTATCCCTTCCTTTGGAAGGTCGTGATCCATTAATTTTTCAAAGTATTGGGCACAGCGTGGCCAGGCCTTTTTAGGTCTTCTTTCGGGAGTGTGAGCCCCTACTGTGCCAATTCAGAGGCCGTCACCCCTACGGGGCGACCCTTGTTGTCGATGCCACTGACCTGCAATGGAGTAATGGGTTCCAAGTAGTACCTGGCATCTACATAATTCTCGGAGATAGGGAATGGGCGAGGATCAACCTGAATCACCTCAACCTTGTCAGTAACCCTGTTCCACATAATCAGTTCCTGGTGGAGAGTAGACGGAACACAATAGCTCCGGTGAATCCAGTCCCGGCCTATAATGGCGTTGTAGGCTGCGTAGCAATCTGTCACAAAGAAAGCATAAACCCCCTCTGCGGGACCGACCTTGATACACAGGAACAGTAGGCCCAAAGTCTTCGTTACAGTTCCCGTGAAGTTTTTAAGCGTGAGAGACGTGGACTGGATCTTCTCTTTCTTGATCCCTAACAGCTGCATGGTCCTTGTAGTAATGACATTGACCTCGGCTCTAGTACCGACCATGATTTTGCTAACCTTGCTGCCATCAATCTCTGCCGTGATATACAAAGGCCTCATGTGCTGTACCATAGCAGGAGTTGGTCTTGTGAAGCTCATGAAGAGACCCTTGCTATTAGCATCCTCAGTCTCAAGGAAAACTGCATCTTCCAGAGGTGTTGTTGCTGTTGAGGTAATCTGCAGAGGTTGTTCGCTACATTCTTCAACTTCTACACACTCCTGCGCGGCGACTGGCAGAGCATATTTCGCGAGAAACACATAAACAATGTTGCAGAATGTGTCAACCACTTCTGTCTCGTCCATTTCATCTTCAAGGTTGGGCTTAGGTTCATCAACAGGGATTTCGGTGTTGAATTGTTTAGCCACCAAGGCAACCAATGACTCTGCTGCAAGGCCCTTCACCTCATCTTGCTTGTGTTCCAGTATCGCGGTGACTTGTCTTGGTGGGTCTGGCTTCTGTTTTTCTGCTGGAACTTATCTTGGAGTCGTGACCACCACACTATGTACTTTCTTGCGCCTCCACTGTAAGGACTCTGAAGTGTTGTCCTTGCCCCCCAGTCTCTCAAAAACTAAAGGTTTGGCATCAGGCTCTTCGCGAAACAACCTGCGCCAGGCACTTGGTCGCCCAGTTGGCGAACTTTCCTTTCCAACTGGCGGTGGTGTCCTTTCTTTAGTGACCCGGCAGAAAACACTGGGCTTGGACTCCCCTGACGCTGAGCCTGCTTGTTTATGAAAACTGCGGGGAGCCACCAATGGCTTAGCAGCTAGCGCCTTCATCTCCTTCTGATATTGTTCAAGAGATTTGACCAATTCCGAAGGCTTGATCAGGCCCTGATCCAGAGCCTCTAGCGTTCGCTTGGCCACTCCAAACTTGCGCTGCAGCTTCCTTTTCTTGGAAGGACTAATTTCTACCGCCTTCCCTTTTGCTCTGGTATACCACTTGCCCTCCTTGATAGAGGAGGTTGAAGAAGGCGGTATATAGGGTTTGGTCAATATATCTTTGCACTCGTTCCCAGCCTTCCCATCTGGTTTCTGATCGGCCGCGGCCACTTTCAATTTCCTAAACAAGGTGGAATCCCTTGGGGATGGCGGTGACTCTATCCTATCTCTTGCTCTTGGGCTAGAAGGCTGGTAATTTAGCGATGGCGAAGCCCACTTGATTGGCAGGAAGGAACCAAAATGAAATGTCTGCTCGACCTCTTCATGTGACACTTGGATGCCACATTCCTCTTTGCATCGCAAGCATAGGACCACTGGTGAGGCTTCGTTAACAGGTTTGGCCTTCTTCTTTGCTGGGACCTCGTCCTCTTTGTTGTTCTCTTCTTGACCCCTAGTGGTCAAGTCTAGGGTTGGCTTCCTCTGGCTCTTCTTGGTCCAAGTCACATCAACCATATAGACCCCGGTGTTAGGAAAGGGGTTCAAATCTACCAGTGCTGCTGCGGTCGCTGGAGCTTCCACCTACAAACTACCATTATTGAGCCATACCTGAATCTTGTCCTTCAGCTTCACACAGTCAGCCGTGTTATGATTCCACAGGTTGTGAGATTTGCAGTACTTTTTCCCTTTCATCTAATTTGGTATAGGGAAGGGTCCCAAATCTGTCTTCACCATCTTCGCAGCGATCATCTCATCTAAGATCTCATGCTCCTTATTAGCATCATATGTATACGTTGCGAACTCAGGTTTGGTGAAGGCTACGGACTTGAGCTTGACAGATTCCATAGTTATTTTCAATTATTTCAAGGCTGAGTTCTTTCTTCCAGTCAACTCAAATGTAGAGATCTCATTCTCCTCTTCCTCATCCTCTTCCTAGAAAACCTCTTCACCTTAGTGGTAGTAGGGATCATAGGTGGCTGGGTGGTAGTTCAACGCAGCCACTGTACGGTGTTTTCCTTGAACGTATGTCCCTTTGGATGCATTCTTCCTAGCATCTATTTTTCTGAGTAGATGCTCGAAGCTGCCAACTTCAGTGATAAGGTCTCCCATTGTCTGGATCATGCTGCCATGCTGCTTCTTTCGCTGACGTGGCTAAGCCCTTGATTGCCAACTTGATGAGTTCTCGTTCTGGCATAACCATGTTCAGCTTAGCTTTCTGAATCTGGAAACTCTGGAGATAAGCTACGGCAGATTCCGTCGACTGTTGAGCCATTTGGGTAAGGGAGGCCAGATCTACTTCAGGTTCTATTGCTCCGAAGGTTTCCCTAAAGAGCTTTTCCATCGCGGGCCATTTCACGACTGACCCTGGCCTGAGTTTAGAGAACCAGGTGAAGGTGGCGCCTAATAGAGAAGTGCCAAAGATCTTGCACTTAAGACTGTCATCATTCTAGTATTGGCCGCATTGCACCTTGAACCTGGCCAAATGGGTTACCGCATTCTAGGTGTCTTCCCCTGAAAAAGTAGAAAATATGATATTTTTACAGCCTCTGGGGAAAGGCGCTAGCATTATATGTGGCGGGATAGGCCCCTCATACACCTCATCCAGGTGGGCCCTAGGGTTAGCTAACCTGATCATCTCCTCAACCTCTTCGCAGCTCACGTAATCTGGGCCAGGAGGAGGAGGTGTCGCCACATTTTGGCGAGCAGTCTGCAGAGGTACAGGTTGGCTAGCAATCGCTGTTCCTTCCCCAAGGCGAATGGTCCGGGGAGTAGTAGACTGTTGAAGAGTAAATGCTGGTGTGGTCACATCTTTTACCAGAGCTGTTATTTTGATTGGATTGCCTGTCTGGTCAATACCATAGTAATTCCCTGTGAGCTCTTTGTAAACATTTTCTGCCCCATCACTATCGTATTGAGTAAACACAACAGGATCAGCGAGAGTACCATCACCGGATTTCAGAGTTCTAATTTTCTGCATGACCGGTGAGGTGGTCTTGTTCCAGCCAATAACCAGGGCTTTTTCTTTACTCTTTGCCGACACGGCAGTAGCTGTTGCAGAGGGCATAGCGGTGCTACTGCTAGCCTTCTCTCGAGCATTCGATGGTATATACTTGCTGGATCCAGAAGGCTGACCAAGAGAACCAAGGATGGCATTGGGATCTCCCAATGCTTTATTCATAACCTCTTTGGCTTGGTTCAACTCAGCTCTCTGCATGGCAACTTGGGTGGTAAGGTTGAAACCCTCTTTCAGCATAGCCGCGATGTCGGCCGCAGTATCGTTGCTTTGGGTGTTAACAGTGTTAACAGCACTCAGAAGCTCCTAGTATTGTGTGAGATTATTATCAGCGATCTTATCGGCATGCACCTTGGCCTCATCGGCAAGATGTTATGCATGCTCTTTAGCCTCCTGGGCATTCTGATTCATTCGCTGATCAAAGTCGCGAAGGCGCTGTTCCGTCCTAGAGATCGAAGAAGTCAACTGCCTCTGATAGTTGTCGTTGTTGATTGTAAGGATGCGGAGTTGTTCGTCAACGCTAGCATCCTCTGGGATGATGAGGGCTTCGAACTCACCAGCATCAGTTGTTTCGCCAACCGCAACGGCCATGGTATTCGCGGGAGCATTAACCACCTCACTCGTTAAGACAGTAGCCGAATTCTCGCCCTCAGTAGCGGGCAGCTGATTTCCTCCTTGCTCAGTTGACATGTCAGGTGTTGGCGAATTGAGAGAAAATTTTTGAATCACTTGTACGTCCGAAAGACCACGACAGTCTGCACGAGGGTGCAGCCTGTAACTGGAGGTCTTATGTTTCGGGCAGTTAACTTAAACCTTTTGGTAAGTGTTTGCGCTTGACTTCCCAATGGTGGCAGTTGCGTAGAAACGCTATGCAGATCCCACTGGGCTTGCCAAAATGTTTGGCTCCAAACCAGTTTGGTTACAAATAGTCTCTTTTGAGCGTGCACAGGCGTGCCAGCACCGTGGGGTGCAGTCGTCGGGGAGTCCCTTTACCTGACTTCTTGATCAAACGATGTGGACGAGGAGAGCACCAACCTCGTCACAAGGTTCTTTTCTCAGCCTTTCGGAAAATGACTTTTTGCCTTACAGGTAAGGACTTGTGGTGTGATCTCTTCGCGTCACCAAATCGATACTCAACGTTGTAGGTTGAGCAGAGTAATCACCGGGAAGTTTGGAGAAAGCACGGGTTTGCTAAAGCGTATCTGTAGCTTCGCTGGGTTGCGAGGGCGTTACCCTTGCTTCGCTGGTTTCCAACTAGGTTGAAAGATAGGTTTGCTCCGGAGAGGCTTTGATAATCTGTGCGATTGATTGAAGAGTTGTTGTTTTTTTGTCCTTGAAACCGGGTATTTATACCCTAGGGTTTCGACTGTTCCTTGCCATAGAAGGATTATTGATTGAAGTTTCTTATTCAATCTCCGCTACTTGATTCCAATAAGGGCTCGTTTTCCTCATGGATCTCGGAATGGGTGAAACTATAACCCAAACCTAAGTAGACTTAATTTTGGGCCGCAGGTATCGGCCCGCTATGCTAAATCCCCTAAAGGGATCTTGCCAAAATTACTTTTGGGCTCAAACATTCTTAACTAATATTGATTTGTACTAACAGATTTCACAATAATTCTTCTCCTACATAAATTAATTGTTATTATTTTGTTGGCCTCTACCAGTACATAAATTAATTATTATTTTGCTAGATATAAGTCTCAACGCACCCGAGTTTATTGTTTCTCTTTACTGAAATAATGCTATTTACATAATTAATAGCATAAATACATATAGGATCTTCCGCTCCATGAATCGGCAGACACTTGAGCGTTTGGGTATCAAGGTTATAGGAAACTATACGTCGATCAACATTCACCATAAGAATCTCGTTACTCTTCCAAAATACTAACGGAATATCAACTTCTATAGGTTTGATAGTGAAGTATTTTGTCCATGAACCTTTCAAAAAATCAGAGTCTTCATTTAGCCATAAATCGAAACATTTAGGAGCTTCTTCTCTATGGGTGATAAGAAGAAGGGATTCTTTCCACACAGCAAGATTCCAGTCACTTCCAAATGCAGCCTCCGGTGGATATACCAAATAAAATAGCTCATCACTCATGTCGAATGCAAATAAGACTAACTGTAGCTCTGTCGTAATATAACTAAACCCACTCCAATAATAAACTCCTTTAAAGTGCGTATGTAAAGAACGTTGGCAACAGATATTTCCCAGTACAAATGTCTTGATCTCTCTCCAACAATCTGCACCTAAGGTGTACACCTCTACTCTTGGACGATGTGACGAAGAAAAATCGACAATTCTAACAACCTTGTAAACCTTGGCTTTGGAATCATAGCCAAATCCCACGTGACATTGATGTACATAATCATCTTCATCTTTGGTGGGGAGATGAATACAGGATTTTGGGAGATGATTGAATTCCTTGATTGAAGGGTTGCATAAAGCAATATCCCTATCATCGCAAAGAAATGAACTAAGACAAATAATCCCATCACAATGACCTACAATATAAAAATTATAGGAATTTCTACATAGAGGAAAAGGAACAATAAGGTCGTCCTCAATAATACAATAAAGCTCTTGGTCATCACCATCAAGATTGTCGCAGAGAGTAAGTGATGAAAGCAAAGTTTGCTTCTTATCATTGTTTCCATACCCAAGGATATCAGAAATTTCATTCCTATCTATAATGCTACTATCCTTAAGAACAGTATGCTTGGTAATGATGCAAGTGGAAGAGGTGAATTTGTTGTTCATGGAATTAAAACGATTCTGGGCCACGAAACTTGGACTATTTATAAGATTGTACCACGACTTACGAATGCATTTGAATCGGATCAATGCTTTAGATGGTAATCTCGACAGGAATTGTGCGACCATCTCTTCCACCAGTTTGGAAGACTGCGCCATTTCTCCTCCGTTTTCCTCTTTTCCTCTTTCTACTTTCACTTATAGTTTAGTACAATATGTAAAGAGAAAGAAATAGATAATCCGATAAATAGATGAGAAAAAAGACAAAATTGAGGCGGGTCAAGTCCCAATTAAGCCGAGGCTGGGAGAGAGAGGAGGAGGCATATGCTTTGACCCAATCCTGGGGTCAGAAAATTCCAATATGGAAGGCCAAAATACATCGAGGGTGAGAACTAACCAAAATAAATAAATAAATAATATTTCAAGTTTCACCTCATTTTGCAGCCACACAACACTTGTAGATAGGTCTGGCATTTAAACATGTAACCCGCAAACCCGCATTATACCCGCACGCTAAAAACTCGCCCATTTATTAATCTGGGCCAAAAAAAACCCGCACGCAAAAAACCCGCAAATTAACGGGTTTTGCTGGCTAAACCCGTTAGAACCCGTTAACTCAAAATCCTTCCCAAAAACCCATTTCCCATTACCCATACGGGTTCCCCTTTTTCTTTTTCTTTTTTTCCAACCAGGCATTTTTATAATTTTTCTTATTCTCCATGAGGATCCGACAGTTGGATCTTCGTATAATTGTGAAAAGACGATTCAAAAATAGATCCGTGAGGATTCGATCGTTGGATCGTCGTATAATTTTGTGAGGATGATTCTAAAGGCGATCCGGGACGATCCAACCATTGGATCTTCGTATAATTGTGCAAAGATGATTCAAAAGGCAATCCGTGAGGATCCGACCGTTGGATCATCATATAATTTTGTGAGGATGATTCTAAGGGCAATCCGGGACGATCCAACCGTTGGATCTTCGTATAATTTTGAGAGGATGAACCTAAGGGCGATCCGTGAGGATCTGACCGTTGGATCGACGTATAATTTTGAGAAGATGAACCTAAGGGCGATCCGTGAGGATCTGACAGTTGGATCGTCGTATAAATCGGTAAAGATGATCATCTAGGTGATCCGTGAGGATCTGACTGTTGGATCGTAGTATAAATCGGTAAAAATGATCATCTAGGTGATCCGTGAGGATCTGGCCGTTGGAACGTAGTATAATTTTGAGAGGATGAACCTAAGAGCGATCCGTGAGGATCCAACCGTTGGATTATCGTATAAATCGGTAAAGATGATCCTCTAGGTGATCTGTGAGGGTCCGACCGTTGGATCGTCGTATAATTGTGATTTGTGAATTATTTTTTGTCAAAAAAGAAAAGGAAAAAAAATTCTAAAAAGATAGAAAATAAGAAAAATTCAAAATAGAAAACCAAAAAAGTTCATATAGAGAAAATAGCAAATGAGGGGTTATATACAGTCTTAATTGGTTTTAGTTATTTTGATAAAAAGTTATAAATAAAAAAAACAAAAATAAAATGTTTACGGGTCTTAATGGGTTTCCAACGAAAAACCCGCAAACCCGCTGGGTTTGGCCCGCAAAACCCGTTAAGCTAACGGGTTCTTACCGGGTTGGCCCGTTAAGAACCCGCACGTTGTCAGGCCTACTTGCAGAGTTGCCTATTTTTATATGAGGCCTCCAATGACGGACGTACAAATAGACTTAAGTCTAGCCAACAATTGTGAAGAAAACAAATGTGGTATGCCAAGTTGACCCGAACTACAAAGATCAATAAGGAAACGGTATTGAATACCAACGAGCCAAATTAGGAGAAGTTAAGCCTACATTTGTCAAAGCATCCGTAACTTTATTTTTTTCCCGTGTCTGCTTCATTGATTACATCATAGATGGAATTATGCAATGAATCAATTTAGTGCTATGTATTTAGGTGTATCTTATTTTTTAATTAAAATTGATCATACCAACGATGTTTACTCAAAACAGAACTAAGATCAACATTTACATGGATAACAATGAATACAACATTTCTATCCTCTTATCATTTGATGACATCATATGATGTCATCTACGTGCAAACTCGGTCTTAAATATAAAAGCTGAGGCGTGTAGAGCCTGTCTTCTACATGGTATTCACCAAGGTTAGTTGAAAATATGTATTGAAAGCGACTCTGTCATTTTGATAGCTGCTCTCAAAAGTGTGGAAAAGAATTTCTCAGTGGTAAGTCAGGTTTTAGATGATTATAAAGATTATATGACTGCTATTCAAATAGTTAGAATCCAGCATGTTTTCCATGAAGCAAATTGTGTTGCAGATCAGGGGCTGATCTATGCACAGACTAGGACGGGCTTGAGCCCGAGATTTTTGGGCTTAAAAAAAATTAGATGTATACTTCTTTTTTTTTAATTGGGTAGCCCGTCTAGATTCCAGAAGCCCAGTAGCCCAGCCCTTGTAACTCCCCACTCCCGACAGTTCAAAGAATGCCTCCATCAATTTCAGATCCAGCCTCAATGTCCATTTCCTAAAGGAATGACTCATCTCCCATTCTCCCAAGCCACAATCTCATTAGAAATCATTCTAGACAAGCATTTGTTTCTTAATTTCCTCTTCAACCTCTTGATTCAAGCAAATTCTGGTTCATGCTTCCACTCATCGACTATGGGCTATTCAAAATTTTGAACTGGAGATTGGAGAATCATCTCTCACAGTCTCACTCTCTCCTCCTCCGCCAGTGCCGCCTGCGGCTCTCCCTTCTCCACTTCTCTCAGAGTTTCAGAGATCAAGTCTTATATGGTATGCAGCATTCTTTCCGAGTCTCCGTCTCCTTGTTCTACAAATCTGCAATTTATTGTTTAATTGATGTGGGTTAAATGTGATGCACTGATGTGGGTCTTCTTTCTGCTGTGTAATTGTTGTGGGTTTAATTGATTTCAATACTTATCAGTTATCAAGGTCAGTGGGTTTAATTGATTTCAAAACTTATCAAGGTCGATCAATGGGTCTTCTTTTACGGTGCAATTGTTGTGGGTTTAATTGATTTCAATACTTACCAAGGTCAGTGGGTTTAATTAAAGTATAACTCAACAATTGTTGTGCTAATAAGTAATCAAGTTTGGGTTTAATCAAGTTGTATATCGATGCTCTACTAATCAAGTTTGGGTTTAATTAAAGTGTTGTGCTAATCAACTTTGTGCTTCAAACATGAGGCTTCTTTATGTTTGTTTGTTTAATTGTGAATGGCACTATGAATTGGAACTACGAACTGGAACACAAAGTGAATGGCAAAAGCTTGAGTCCATTATTAGAGTAGCTAAAATCTACTGCTTTCCAAGGTACTTTTTTCTTTTCTTTTCATTGTGTTGTCTTGTGCTTTCTTTTCATTGAGAAGGAATATGCTAAATCTATTGACAATGAATCGGTGATCAAAGAGTTTAAAGCTTGTGGAACTCGTAGAGTTAGATTTAGTTAGTTTAGGCTCTTGTATTGCATTGCACGTTTACTTTGTTGTTGATTTTATTTTTTAGTTTTGTATAGATATGCATTTAAGGGGTAAAGCTCACTACGTACCCCCTGACTAGATGTACCTTTTTTTTTAATTAATAAAATTCTCTCGCACCGTCGAAATTCTCCATAATATATATATATATATATTTTTTTTGTTTAAGAAATCCTAGCCCACTTCAATCCTGGATCCGCCACTGTTGCAGATAGACATGCTCACCTTGTTAGTTTGTTTGCTATTGATGATGTATGGTTAGATGAGACTCCTATCCAAAGTTACTTCCTTTGTTGAACCATTCTTCCAAACTTGAAATATTCCAAAGTTACTTCCTCCTTTGTTGAATTTGATCTTGCAATGAAGATTGTTATTTAAAGCGTCTAACACCACCACAATCTACCATGAACATAGTAGCTGCTCTGTACTTAAAAGTCCATTTCCAAACTGAATCAAAAGTCGACTTCAAATATAATGAAGGGTTATCACATGCTCCAAATTCAAACTGAGGCTAGAAATAGACGAGAAACAACCTACCACCACGACGGCAAACAGTGAACCACGGTGGTTCAGTAACTTCAAAATTCCAATTTCTTCATAACTCAACCAAAATGAAATTCAAGTACACAGAGAGATAGAGCTCGACGAGAGGATGTAGTTTAATACCTTACTCACCGTTGGAGTCGCCGGAAAAGCAAGAAAACTTGCCGGAAAACCCAAACATCTTCTCCCCTTCGATTCTCTTTCTTGGCTCATCATCTCAGCAAACCAACACCATAGAAACATTGCTAAAGTCGAGAGGAAGCTCCACCAGTCATGCGAAGCGGTGAAATGGCCGGAATCGGAAATCGTCATTAACAGCCGAAGCTTCTGCGCTTCAATTCTCCTCCGTTGGAGTTCGTTTGAGGAAACCAAGAGCACAAGTATGATGACGATGCTGAGACGAAGCTATGGCCACCGGTACGACACCAAGAGAGCTCTGATATGATCCGCTAAATATATAACCAAAAATTTAAAGGGAAAAAATCAGTATGAACTTTGAATGATTCTACGCTTTGATGTATTAACCTTTAAAACTATCAAATTGATATATCAATTTTGTATTTCGTCTATCACTTTAGTATATGATGTTTATTCCTCCGTTAAGTACGATCATGTGGTCTTTCTTGTGTCATTTTTCAGGGTTATTTTCGTCTTATTATATTAACATTCAAAACCCTTTCGATAGAAGAGGGAAAAAACTGGTTCTGCTTTTCTCTTCTCAAACCATATATCAATAGGGAAACAAAACAATCATGTCAAAACCCAATTCTCTCTTGCAATTTGTTCTATGAGATTATGAGAAAACTAGGGTTTACCGCATTGAGATTCGATTCACGAATCTTACAGGTAGGTCAAGTGATGATGGTGAATTATTACAAGTATTTCAGACTTGATGGAGAAGCACTGTGTACGGATAGTAAGTGATTTTGCATCTCTTATTTTTAAAGAATAATTAAGCCCAGGAATACTTTTTCTCTGAAAAGTGGCAACAGCTTCTCTATATCTATGATGATTATGATTAGGGTTTACGCAATCTCTTGTTCCGGGTTGCTTCATACACCGGCTCTCTTGGTCCAGAGATAGCCTCTCTTGATTTTGTGCTTTGGTGTTTATGTTTTCCTTTGGTCTTGTGGATGTGTTTGTATCGATGTGTTGTGGTTTTAGCTAGCTATTCAATTTTGTGATTGCATTCAAGGTTTTATTCAATAACAGAAATCAACAACGGAGGTTTAAGAAAAAGAAGGAAAAAAAAAAAAAGTCTTTGTGTCTGCATTATAGCCAAAAATCCTATTTTGATCTTTAGACAAAAATAACCCTGAAAAATGGCACATGACAGACCACGCGATCATACTTAACAAAGGAATTAACGGCATACACTAAAGTGATACATGGAATGCAAAGTTGATACATCAATCTTACAGTTTTGAAAGTTAATACACTAAAGTGTAAAATCATTTGAAGTTCATACACTATTTGTGATTTTTTTTTTTCTCTTTATAAAATAAGCGCAATAGACTTTAGCTCAAAGATTTTGTTTTTCTTATTTTTCCAAAAAAAAAAAAAAGCATTCATTTTTCGTATTTGTTACACTATTTAGTTAACAGTAGATACGAAAACGACGAGTGTGGAGGAGAGCCACATGTTTTTCCAAAACAAACTGCGACGAAAATGACAAAAAAAAGAAAAGAAAAGGAATTTGCTTGGTTTAAAAATGAAGCAGAAGAACCAGTAGAAGAAGAGCCAGAACTGAAAAAGCGAATCCACCACCGCCACCAAAATGAATTCCGACTCCGTGTTCTCGACGCTTCCGGACGACGTCGTCCTGAACTTGTTCTCCAAGCTGGAGGACGACCCTCGCAACTGGGCCCGCCTCGCGTGCGCCTGCACAAAATTCGCCTCCCTCATTCGCAACGTCTGCTGGAAGACCAAGTGCCGCAACCTCCTCCCCTCCGATCTCGTCTCCGCCGCCTCCTCCTCCGAGCCCCCCGGCGGCTGGTCCTCCCTCCACAAGCTGGCAGTCTGCTGCCCCGGCCTCCTCCACTCCGGCGTGCTCTTCGAGAATTCCGATTTCGGCCTGGAACGCGAGCTCGGCCCCGACGAAAGTTACCGCCCCCAATCGGAGCCCTCCTCCTCCAGCCAAATTCACCAACCACCGTCGCCGCCGCCGCCGGCTTCCGATTGCGCTTGGTCTCTCTACGACGATCTCTATTTCGATACGGTTTACGACGAGTCCGAATCGGATGCTGTTGCTGCCCCCGAGAACGAGAACGAGAACGGCGTCGTTTCAGTGGGCGGTGAGTTTCCGATTCGAAAAAGGCGAAAGATCTGCAGGTCGATGAGGTCGCATTTGGCTTCCGGGGTCTGGAATCTGAGCCGCGAGCAAGGCAACAAGCTTCTCCACAGCCGGTTTCGCGGCGATTGCCTCTACATCTGTGACTGGCCTGGGTGTGTTCACATTGAAGAGAAGCGGAATTACATGCTTTTCAGAGGGGTTTTCAAGGACTTCAAGGGCTCTCAAGTGTGGAGGAACATCAAGGATGCCAAGAGGACCAAAGTCGACCTCAATTGCGCCTACTGCGCCTGCAAGCAGACTTGGGATTTGCACTCCGCCTTCTGCTTGAGACGCGGTTTCGGCTACCATGACGATGGCGAACCCGTTGTCAGGGCTTATGTGTGCGACAATGGACATGTCTCTGGGGCCTGGACCGACTTGCCATTGTATGCCTAATGGAAACCGACTCTGCCCCTTCCCTTTTGTATCAATCTCAGTTTTCTGTTTTTCATTCTAGAGCATTGTGTCTTTGTTGTTGTTATTTTCGTTTCGTTCCGTTCCGTTCCAATAAGAGTGTTGTGATTTGCGTTTGTTCCTCTTCGATTTGTGTAGGATGCAGAGAAATGTTGTAAACCCTTCCGTGTTTATTCTTAATAGATTTGAGAATTCAATTATTCTGACTGATATATATGCTCTGTTCTTGCAATTATGGGACATGCCAATTGCCAATGGTTAGAGTGTTATCTCAAATAACTAATCACAGGTTCAAATCTTACGGAGATTGTGAATCGATATCTGGGGCAGAAATTAGAACAGGAACAGCCCTCTTCTTTTAAGATTGGCCTTCTCTTTTTTCTTTGAGAAAAAACCAAGATTGGCCAAGTGAACACAATAGCTGCAAAAATGGTGTTGGATAAGAGACTCTTTATCTCTCTAGTTTCTGATATTGATTGCCGTCAAAGAGTTTGTTCTGAAGTTGAAAGCCTCGAGTCTTTGTTAAGATGGGCCTGCTTTGGAGTGGGCCCAAGAAGAAAATTGCGTGGGAAGCAAGAAGAGTGCCAGAGAGGATAAGAAAGAGTCATAGAAGACTGAAAAAGACACGATCTTTGATCCTAAAATTACAGATTTCGCACGCAAAGCAAATCAAAGCCTTGGCTCACCAAATTCAAAGGCCCGGCATCACAAAGATTCGAGCTTTCAGGTCGGATTCAACTCTTTCAATCAGGTTCTGTTCTGGGTATCGCTTTCTCTTTTCAATTTCGCTCTTCTTTTTCTGTATTTGTTTAGACGGTGAATTTGGTTGTATAATGGATAAAAACGGCAATGCTAGTTGTGATCGTGGGGAGGCTTTAAAGTATGTGTTTGATTTGGGTGCTGAGGATGACATTATAGAAGATGAGGAAGAAGAAGAAGAAGATGATGATGATAGTGATGAAGAATCCGAAGAAGAGGATGAGGAAGAAGAAGAAGAAGATGACACCTTTAATCCTTTGGATTCTGTAGACGATGGTTCTTTTGCTGACCAAATTTACCCAGATTTTGTGGGGCAGGAGTATGAGACTTTAGCTAAGAAAAAACGAAAACCACTTGGGGATAGTCGCCCTAAAGGTTCCGTTAAGAAGGCCAGAAAAGATGAGGGTTCTAAAGAAAGCTTAGAGGAGGAATTAATGGCGTTCATGATGGGCAGGCCGCGAAGGAGATCAAGGAAGCTTAAGAAAAGAGGTAGAAGAAAAGGATCAAAGAACCAATGCAGCCCTGAAATTAGCAGGCTTCTTAGTAAGGCTCGAAATTGCTATGCACTTGGGGATTACAAAGAGGCCATACCCGTCTTGAAAGAAGTGATTAAGCAAGCACCGCATTTGCCCGATTCCTATCAGACACTTGGAGATGTCCATAGTGCTCTTGGCGATAAAAATAGAGCCTTAAATTGCTACCATGTTGCTGCACATTTAGCACCGAAAAATCCTTCTTTGTGGACATTAATTTTTACAAAGTTCATGGAAGTAGGGAACATTTCTGAAGCTTCGACTAGCCTTTCGAGAGCAATATCAGCTGATCCTGAAGCCGAAAATGTTGTTTCTCTGAAGTTGGATCGTGCTTCACTCCATGTTCAGCTTAAAGATTATGAAAAAGCTGCTGCATTGTATGAAGAAATAATCCAAACCTGTCCTGGTAATGTTAAAGCACTGAAGACAGGAGCAGAGATGTATGAAAAATGCGGTCAGCGTGAGCGCTCTATCCATGTGCTGGAGGAGTATCTCAGAGCACATCCAACTGAAGCTGATTTGAGTGTCATTGATTTGTTAGTTTCTCTACTTATGGAAAACAATTTACATAATGAAGCTCTTCAGCATATTGAGCATGCACAACTGACACTCCATTCGGGAAAAGAGCTGCCTCTTGAGATGAAAGTTAAAGCAGGAATTTGCCAAGCTAACCTCGGAAACATGCGCAAGGCAGCAAGTCTGTTCACTGAATTTGCAGAGAGTAACACTGAATTTAATAAAGGCTTTTTACATTTGAAAATTGCTAGATGTTATTTGTCCTTGAAGTATAGAGTACAAGCAATTTTCTACTTCTACCAAGCTTTAAAGACACTTGAAGAGCATATTGAGGCTCGATTGACATTGGCTTCTGTTCTCCTTGAAGACTCTAGAGATGATGAAGCTATATCTCTGCTGTCTCCTCCAAGAAATCGAGACTGTGTTCACCTCCCAACTGATAAAGCAACACCATGGTGGTGTGATGGAAAAGTGAAGCTGAAGCTTTGCAACATTTTCAGAGCTAAAGGGATGCACAAGGAACTTGTGGATGCAATCTATGATTTGGTACAAGAATCATTACAGATTATATCACTTGGGAGAACAGTGAAAAGGAAGCTCTTGAAAAAGGAATTGTTAGAAAGAGTCAAAGCCTTGGATGATCAGCAAACATGTAACGTTTTTTCGGGAAATAGATCACGAGCACTTCCTTTACCAGATCATCGGAAAGTTAACAGAGAAAAGAAGCGTCTTGAGGAAAAGGCAAAACTAAAGGAGGAAAAGAGAACTGAGGCAATGGCTGCTGGACATGACGGACAAAGTGATGATTATTCAGATTCAGATGATGATCCGGAAATTGATCCACAAGAAATACAGAAAGAGCCTCCCCTGCCGGATCTAGTCAAGGAAAAAGAGAATCATGACCTCATATTAGATTTGTGTAAGTCACTCGCTTCCTTGAATAGACATTCTGAAGCGTTAAAGATTCTTAAGCTTGCTTTGAAATCAAGTAAAGGCATGGCAGCTTTCCGTGGGAAACTTCGGAATCTTGGAGCTCAAATAGCATACACCAATCCGGATCCTGAGCAGGGGTTGAACTATGTAAAATACATTGCAGACCAGCATCCATACAGCAATGCTGTCTGGAATTGCTATTACAAAGTAATCTCCAGATTTAAGGAGGATTGGTATCGTGACAAGCATTATAAATTTGTGCGCCACAGGCGCCATAGGCGCAACAAATTAAAAGACTGTGCACCACCCAGTATCATAAGTGGCCATCATTATACAAGAAAAAGTCGCCATCAGGATGCCGCAAGAGAATACCTTGAAGCTTATAAGTTATTGCCAGAGAATCCCCTGGTTAATCTGTGTGCTGGTACTGCCTTAATCAACTTGGCCCATGGACATAGACTTCAGAATAAGCACCACTGTATTGCTCAGGGCTTTGCATTCCTCTACAACAATTTGCGGGTTTGCAAAAGCAGCCAGGAGGCTTTGTACAACATAGCCAGGGCATTCCATCAAGTTGGCCTTGTGACTCTGGCAGCTTCCTACTACGAAAAAGTTCTTGACATTCATGTGAAGGACTACCCCATACCAAAACTTCCCCATGAAAATCCAGACTACAATCAAAATCGATTACCAGGTTACTGTGATCTTCGCAGAGAAGCAGCTTTTAATCTACATCTTATCTACAAACAGTGCGGATCATTTGATCTTGCTCGACAGGTCTTGAGAGATCACTGCACCTTTTGAGTTTGCAACCGACTTGTTACTGTTTTGTATCCCTAATCAGGGAAGTGGTAAGTCAGAGACACTTACCATTCAGGCACTTAATGTGTTCAAAACATTGTGAATTTATATGGCAATACAAGATTAAGATGATATTGTTCTTTTAAGTTGCCGGTACATACAAACCATTTAGGGTACTTTCAGCATCAGAACAAGCAAAACTTTTGAACGAAATTTACGAATTATATGTTGATAAGCAAATCATCTTACTAACAAAGTTGAAGATATATGCTGATTTCACTGAGATATTTAGCAAGATACAATCCTTTATTATTTTGGCGGACACAGCAGCTGCTGCAATATAGTAACACTATAATCTCACAGCAAGATGATCACCACAGTAGCCTCAGCAATAAGGATGCACATAGGCAATCCTTACCCAAAGGAACTATCTGGAATTCTTCCCCACAAGAGGAGGCTACTCGTGCACTTGTATCAATAGTACAAGAAACCAGTTCTTTGTTGCTATATGTCAGCTACCACACACTTCAATTGTACATCAGACAACTCCTTTAGATAGCACGTGATCTATTGTCTTGTAGTAGCTAGGTCTTCATCAAATGTTGTAAAAATAGCATCTGTACATGAACATATCAAGCAAATATACAAGAGTCATTAGTTATTACCTTTATCTTCTCTGTTTTCAAAGTCTTTCTCTTGTCAATTTCTTTCTCAATATGTATGTGTTCACTTCTTCTCAGGTATTTGAAGCAGGTAGCCGGTGTCCTTTATTTGATCTTTGGCTTCTTCACAATCCTGATGGTTCAATGAGCACGATGAGCACAGTAATCACTTACGCTACCCAAAACAGCTCTGCAATAAGAGGGTGAAATACAGAATTAGGACATTACTGCTTATAATTTAGAAATAATCGAGCTTTACTATTATATTGTAAAGACGTAAACATATAAGTACCTTTTGATAACTCCATAGCCATGGCTACCAGAAACTAATATGGATGCCTTGTGTCTCTCTACAGCCTTACAGAAAACATCCCTAGCACCCCCAGCAACCACCACATCAGTCACCTACAATATCATGAACGAATACAGTCAAGTAAAAACTAATTTTGTTTGTTCTAATCAATCTTCAATTTGCATCACTATACCAACTTGCTGACGCAAATTTTCTTGGCCTTGTCTACAACTCGAAGAGCTATCTTCTTCAGGTCTGCCTCCAGAGTTGGCAAAACTTCAGGTCCCCATACAACAGTTCACCAAAGACACATTATATACTCTTCCGATAATGTTTTATGGTTTAAAAAGTAGTTAGCATCATATTACGAAATAAAGTGGGACACTTGAACGTACTCACTTGTATACACATAATGTTTAAACTTTATGTGAAGAGTTTGTGAAAAGTTAATTTCTCATTTTTATCTGTTTGTTTCTTCAATTAATCAATTGGTCGCAAATGAGGGATCTCAAGGGTGCACCGTGTTCTTGAAAAGAAGATGTTACTATCAAAATTTAGAGTGAAAGCTCTCATTTCATCAGAAAAAGAAAAAAGAAAAATATGCAACAGGGGAGGGAATTCAGTTTACAGCAGAGTACTACTGGAGTACTGGATCTTCTGCATAAAGAAAGCAACTTCATCCTTGACAGGCAAAAGATAAAATATTATAAGATTTCGTAACTAGATTATAATTTTACTACAATGTGACAGATGGAGCTCCTCCTCTGCCCTGTCCAAAAATCCTTTTTCTCTATTTAAATGTCTACATGTTTTGGCAGCATAGTCTTGGTGTTTACCGACCACTGACAGTCACTTGATTATTTTCGATTATTACAGTCACTTGATTATGAAAATGAAAATTTCTATTGTAGTTTGGTGCGACATAATTTGGAAGTTTTCACCATTGAATTTACTTTTCGAACGGATCATACAAGAAAAATCTGGAGTACGATAGAACTTTTGTATGTAAATCTCCAACTTTCGGATAATGGTTTGAAAGGAAAAAAAGTTATCACGTTAATGGTAAACCAGTTTCACTTATTTGCAAAAATTAAGATTATGCCATCACATTGTATATCAATACTCCATCGGAGCAATGGAAAACGGTGCTTCTCTGTAATGAAAAAGGTACTTTATTACTTGTGGGACGTGCTCATTATGTGCAGCAAGCCATCAATCACAACTGTTTATACAAAAGTACTGATTAAACAGAAGTTTGAGCTTCAATCCTCAGCTACATAATACACGCCAATGCTATATTTTGAAGTCTAAACAATCAAACTATTTAAACCGGAGTGATCCAATTTATTGTAGGTATCGTAATATCGCGAACATTTTGAGCAGGCAATCAGCTAGGAGGCTTTAGTGTTTGGTCTTAGGCCTCTTCACGATCATAACACTGCAGTGAGCGTGATGAGCACAATAGTCACTTACACTTCCCAAAACCGCCCTGCACCAAAATCAAACACAGCATTAACATTTCTGCACAATGATGTACACAATTTTTTGCAGCTAATAGATTGAATAAACACTTGAGCTGGGTCATCTGTTAATAAGCAGTTGAACTTCTTGTTTACATCCTCAATAAAGTAAACTAATCAATCACAGATGATACCATACAACTGAACTCTCAAAATTGGCGACATTGGAACAGGGTGTGACGAATACCTTTTGATGGCTCCATAGCCATGACTACCCAGAACCAAGACGGATGCATGGTGTCTTTCCACAGCATCACAGAGTACATTCCTGGCATCGCCTTCTATCACCTCTACGACCACATCTTTTATCTGCATAGGGTATGAAAAGTTCAGAAAATCTCCATATCACCCAAGTTCTTGTCAGACTAGAACACAACCTCATTACTGTTTTATTATAGGAATAAAAAAACAAAGAGTAACTGAGAATGTTAACATGAACCCTTTCTTATTCAGAAAACATTAAAACTTGGATTCAACACTACGTCCATTTCTGCTTAAACATGTGAACAGAAAAACCCTACCAAATACAAAACCAAGTCGTGCCAAGACAAAAAATGGAAAAAGGAAAGCATGATTAATTCCTCTCTTGTTCTTCTCTTCTTATTTTTTTTTTTTTTTTGGTCTGAAGAGCATGATTGATTCTTTGACTATCAAAGTGAAAGAAGTCGTATAATGAATTCTATAATAGCAAATTAAATCCCCCACAAAAACAAGGGAAAAAAAAAGCAGAGACTTTCCGAAACTGCATCATTATGTTATCCAGGGATATCACATCTATACAATAACAATCATATACTGAAAAAGTGCCAGCTCAATTTCAGGAACATAAGAAGGGATAATCACAAAAACACAAGACCATAAATAAATCTGTGAAATACATACCGATTTAGAATCACAAAATTCCTTGGCCTTCTCACTAACGCGGGCAGCCTGCCTCTTCAAATCAGCATCCACAATCGGCAGAACCTCCGCCGCGCCTGCAGTTAATTCCACCAACTAATGATCAGATAACCAAACACCACAACCATAATCAATTAATCCATGAATTATTAGCCTTAATAAGTTACCGGGACCGGCGAGGCCGACGACAGAGGAAGGCATGGGCTTGGCGTGGACGATGACGAGCTTGAACGGCGTGTTGGGGCCGAACGGGGTGACGAAGTGTTCCAGAGTCCACTCCAGAGCGTAGGCGCTGTGCTCGCTCTCGTCGGCCGCCACAACCATCACTTGCTTCTCTGCCATGGATAACTTCTCTGTTTTTCTCTCACTCTTCACAAAAACAAAACCCTTCGATCTTTGCTTCTTCTTCTTCTTCTGGCTTGTGTTTGATTTCGATCACTGTCTAATATAAGGAGAAGTGTTGGAATGAGGTTTCTCTTATTAGTAGTAGAAACGGTGACAGCGACGGCGTCGTTTGGCACGTGGCGGTTACGAAGTTAGCGTTAATCCTAATGATTCGCTTCGCCTCTAGAAAGGGCGGGAAAGTATCACAAGCCCGCCCACTGATTTCTACGGACAACGGGAATGTAGGAGGGAATACTACTGTATTTCGTAAACCACAACGCGCAATTTACCATCATATCTGTTTACCATCATATCTGTTTTGTAAGCTCTTAACGAGCTCTTTTAATGACACATTAAAAGAGCTCTTCAGTTAAGAGTTTTTCTGTGTGACTCACTTTTCGATCATGTTTCTGCAAATCAACAGTTAGATATTTATGTGTAGATCATTTATACAATTTTTTAACCAAATTAAAATTAGTTAAGACATTCATAATCGTGATTTATCAGTTATGAACATGAACAATTCATGTTTGACAGATTTGATTCGTCTATTGATTTAATCTAATTTTGTACCTTAACGATTAGTAATTTGGAAAAAAAAAACTTTCATAAAGTGATCTACTCATACATATATAACCATTTAATAGTTGACTTACCCTAATGTAATCGAAAAGTGGGTCTCCCAAACCGTTGATTAGAAAGTCTTCAATTAGTCTTCATTTTATTGGTTCTCATTAGAAAGCTCCTTGAAAATTAGTTCGATTCTAGTTAATTAATATATAAAGTCAGACTATGAATCAGTGTATTAATATATCTTAAAATTTTATTAGTTTCTTAAATAAAAAAGTACCAAAAATTTTATTGAACAAATTGTTATGCCAAATCTGGTTTACTAAGTATTATGCTTTTTACCAGAAATGTTTAGCAGTAGTTTCTTTTTTATTCTTCTATATATGGAGTAGTGGATGAGTGGATGACACACTTCACTGATGTGGAGTTGCATTAGATGATCTAGTTAATGTGGAAAAGTTCTCCGACATAAATATCCCAAATCATGATCTACAATGCTCTTGGAATTTCATACTGTCTTGCATTAGACCTGCTACCTAAAATGTTCTACGATTTTTAACCAAATTGTCGGTCGGTTTCATTTACAAAAGATCTCACAATATTGACAAATGTTGGGCAAGAAGATATTTTTTTTTTTCTGTAGGCAAAGTAACTGAATTTTATTCCCCACGTTAACTTGTCCAGGTCTCAAGCTCCCCTGCCTCCGCAGACCAAAAAAAAAAAATAAACTGCCCCCTGCCTCCTCCCTCTTTGCGGCCATCTCGAGCTTTTGTTTAAGCACGGAACTAGACTCATCTAGTTGTGCAGCAGCTCACTAAAATTCTCTTGAAAATAAAATATATGTAGGTATTAGAAGAGCCAAAAATAAAAAAAGGATTGAGGTAGAATTTGACAAGGTAAATTTAGCTCCCATCAATCTAATTTTCCAGTTTCGGCTTTGCTTTTGTTGTAGGCAATTGGCGGTCACCTAGACAAATGACGGAGCTGATGAGCTGGTGTCACTTTTGCGGAGCCATAACCACCATTCTTGCACGGAACTAATATTCAAAATGTGAAATCAACGGAGATGGTGCCATTTTTAAACTAGTAAACTGAGTGCAGTCCCCAAATTACATTCTTCACTCCCTCTTCTGTTTTTAATAATTTCTTTTGTTCTCCTTATATTTACTTCCCACATTATCCATACAATCATAACTGACTCCTTCCATCTCTCTCCTCTCTTCCTCTCGGTGGAACTTCTATTCCTTCTCATCATCTTCCCATTCCACGACTTTTGTCATCTGATCTGGGAATTACATCAATTAGATCATTTTTCTCTGATTGTCAATCTCTATCTTGATTTGTCTCATGATTAAACAACCAAACATCTTTTCTCTCCTTTGCTCTCACAATCTAGATTTGCCTCTAAATAAAATAGATTTCGTGTTGTTTCGACTGTGATTGAAACTCAAAGATCGAAGAGGAACAACCCATAAAACAAAAGATTTTTTTTTTTTTGAAAATTTGAGTCTCAAATGTGGGTACACATCTAGGCTTGGTTATGCATTTTGATTTCGAAGAATAAAGGTATCCTCATACCATACATTGGGAAATCTAGAACATGTTGTTCTATCTTCTGATGATCTTGCAGTTAATGTAATTTCTCTCCCTCCCTTATTTAATCCGCCTAAGCCTAAAATTATACAGTCCAACCAAATTTTCCATATTTGTTTGCCACAAACAAAGACCAACATTAGTTTGGTTCTTTTGACTCGGACGGGTGGTCTCCCTCCTCTCTGGTCTCTGATGAAGGTGGTCTCAAGGTTGTTGTGCGTTGGATCCTCTTGGCATTGGGAGGCCTCGGCCTCCTTCTTCTTGTTTCTGGCGCTCGGTGCTCCTTTGAGTCTCCGGCGATTGGTTATGATGGCCTTCCTCCGGCATGGAGTGTTGTGGGTCCAGATCTAGCAGGTTGCTCTGGTGGTTGGGCTGAGGGGGAATTGAGCTTCCCTCTTGTGTCCGCCAGCGTCAGA
This sequence comes from Rosa chinensis, assembly GCF_002994745.2. NCBI lineage: Eukaryota > Viridiplantae > Streptophyta > Magnoliopsida > Rosales > Rosaceae > Rosa > Rosa chinensis. Next base: position 56,351,651 of record NC_037093.1, on the reverse strand, counting down.
TCTGGACCCATATTTGATGTGTAGCGGTGGCGCATGCGGCGGTCAAGCGATGATGGTAGTGTAATCAGACGGGATGCAGGGCTTTCGGCGTATGGCTCCTCTACTTCATGGGGGCAAGAGTTTGCTTCTAGAGTGAATGCGTCTGCCTGTGATGACAGGTCCTTGAGGTGGAGCGACGCTGGGGCTACCGGTGCGAGGTGGTCGTCGGGAGGTTTGGGCACTGACGTCAGCATGGTGGATCAAAGGCTGGATCTAGATCTTGGGCTTGTTGTAGCATGGGCTCGTAGGTCTTTTGGGCCTCGAGTTGTTATCTTTATTTTTTATCTGTTCATTGAGCCCGGAGAATCCCCCGCCTAGGGTTTTCTCTGGAAACGTGAATAATATTAGGGTAGGGTCTTGGCTGTGTTCGGAGTCTACCCTGGTAGTGTCAAGGTTACTTGAAGCATTGGAGCCTAATCCTATGGTTACATTATGTTTGAGTAGTCTAGGGTTTTAGATTATTCATTCATGACTCTATTCTGTCGTTGCCCGGAGTCCGGGTGAGTCATATTTGTAATGTTTCCTACTTTACTATTAATGGACTGACACCCCACGCATTCAAAAAAAGACCAACATTAGAAAAGCAACAAAAGAGAAATTAAGTGAATCATTATTGTGAGATTGATTGATTTTGAACATCTGTATTCATAATTTTGGCCTTGTCGCTAGGTTCTAATCTATCGAGAGAGCTGGGGAAAATAAAGTGACTGGGAAGGGATATTTTCAGATTAACATCTAGATTTATCCTTTTTTTTCTTCAGTAATCAGATTATAATGCTGTAAGAGAATAAAAATATCATTTCTAAACTCAAAATTCCGTACAGGCTGCTTCATATTCTTCAACAAGAATGAAAGACACAATTACTGAACTATGAGCACCTGAACAACCATATACTCATAAACTTACAACCATGAACCATCCCATGACTGAAGAACAGCTTGAAATTCCATCTTTATATTTTATTTTTTATAGTTCTTCTAGCTGATAATGGCATGGTATTGGAGCTTGTAGGCTATGTATCAGAACCAGGTCGACAGGGAAATCATCGCAAACACAAAGATGCACCCAGGGATATTTTCGGAAGACAAGAATTCATCAATCAACTAAAACTATTAAACTATTAAGAGGGAGTGTAGTTTTCAAAAAGGGGAGTGCAAATTTCACTCCCCTAAACTGATTGTCACGCTCCTGATTTTAAACACAAATAAAAATCGATATACAATCTCATAATTATGTATGCGTGATCGTTCAGCCATCAATACAAAATACCTGAAACTTTTTCCCTTTTAAACCAAGTACAAATTGATACCCTGAACCCACTATGTCAATATTGACCCGCTCCACAGAGTCATATATTATAAATGCTTACGAATTAAATTGTCAACAACAAAATAAAACGTAAATGCTCCTCAGAGCTTACTATACAATGGAAGTCTTAACAACGGTAAAGTCACAAAATTGGCTTCCTACTGTAATGCTGCCAGCAGGCAACCCCAGCTTCAGCCACGATTACCCTGACCTACAGGATTAACCCCTACACCATTGAATAGTGCTCCGGGTTGCCACACAACAAACCCGGTAAGCTTATGAAAGCTCGTATGAGTAAACTCAAAACTACAAAGCAGAAATAGATTCTTAAGTCACCTCAACCTAAACAACGATAAGCACATAACTCACAACCATAACCATCTGTTTCATAATCTTCCATAACATGCTTACGTAGGTCAACTAGTGACTAAAGCCTCATGCTCAGATTCTTAACCTAGCATCCATTACACAAATTTCAATCAAACAAGACTTCCTCAAGCAATGTTTGATGTCATTCTAACATACTACGGTGAATTCCAAATCACACTAATTCCCTCCCCACTAGGAGCTTTTGTCATCAACATGACATCAAGGATGAAAATCAATGAATCATCTTCCTATCCTCACCACAGAGTATAATTCATCACCACTATGGCTCTTAAGATAAATCAAACCATCAATCAATACAATCAAGAAGAAACAAGGCAATCACATTTCAAAACAAGCAAAACAATTCATGGTAACCTCTGCATATAGTTTAGTTCAGGAGGTCACACTAAGTCAAGCAATTTAAATCATAGTAGTCATCGTAACCCCACACTCTGACGTCCGTAGGTAGCCCCGGCCATCACAACAGTCTTCTCGATTATTGTTAACTTAATAACAATTCAGCTCCGCTACCGAGCAGTCATCACACTGATCATCACACAAATTCCACCGATCATCACACAGATAGCCATCATCCTACTGATCATCACACATATTCCGAGGGTCATCACACAGATAGCAATTGTCCAGCTGATCATCACACAGATTTCGCCGGTCATCACACAGATAGCCATTGTCCAACGATTCATCACACAGATTTCGCCGGTCATCACACAGATAGCCATTGTCCAGCGAGTCATCACACATATTTCGCCGGTTATCACACAGATAGCGAATGTCCAGCGGGTCATCACACAGATTTTCAATGATTCATTACACGAATATTCCTACACAAGCGTTACATGGCAATCATCACAAAGATTCATCACACTAATTTCCACGATTCATTATACAAATATTTCTACACAAGCTTTACATGACAATCATCGCAAAGATTCATCACACTGATTTCCACGATTCATTACACAAATAATCCTACACAAGCTACCATATCTTAAATCATCAATTAAGATGGTCATACAAGACCCATGGTATCTCAACAATTGCACCAATACATATATATTTCACATAAATATATATATATATATAAGTAGTCATTCACTCAGGAATGCCACTAATACCAACTATAGTCATAGTTAATCTAATAACTCCAAGACCACATGGTAATTATGCTCATAATGAATATCGTGAGATTTACTCACCTCAGAATCCCGCTACGTCTTCACACGTTAACCAAAGCAAGCACAATCGCCGCAATCGGTACAACAAATCCAACAAGCACCTGAACACATAGGGTCTCAATTGAGTGCACGAATCACAAAGTGATTAAAGTTCGAAACCCCCGTTTTGAACTAAATCCCCAAAAGTAACGCCAATCGAGGTGGAACCACATCCGAGACCTCCCTAAGTCTCCAGAACACTTCTACTATAGATGTGACAAAACCACAAGTCGATCGGATAGTCGGATCCTCACAGATCAAATAATCGAACGGTTCGAAACCGTAAAAACCCTAACATGCTCGTACGATCTCCAAAAATTAAGTGTTGTATATCGAAATGCTAGTATCGACGAGTAGATCAAAATTAGGGACAGACACTATCCCTGAGGTGGCTGGAAACCGCCAGAAAACACCACCATAGTGGCAGCGCCGCCGCTGGCCCAAAGTCAAAATTTGACCAAACTTCCAACACAAAAGTTCTTCATCTCAACTCCAATTACAACTTTCATAACTAGCACAAAGCCTAGATCAAAGCCATTTGGCCGGAATTTACCACGAAAGCTTTGAATTCCGATGAACCCTAGAATCCCAAATTCCAAAATTCGATCTACACAAGTTGAGTCGATGTAAACCACCTTAAGAGAAAGCTTCTACGACCTCTGGGCTCCAAAAGCCCCAAGAATCACCGAAAAAGGTGGCCGGAATTGCCGACTCCGATCAAGGCGATTTTATTTCCACAGTGGCTTCTTCTCGGCCTTTCAGCGCCCACAACAGCTCGACTCACGCTCGATGGCTTCCACAGATGTGTAAAGGAGGATGAGGCGAAGAGAACCCACTTTGAATCACGTCCAAAGGTGGCCAGACGAGGGAGAACAATGCCGACGAAGTGGCTGGGTGAAACCGAACTCGGGACCGAAGAGAGAGAGAGAGAGAGAGAGAGAGAGAGAGAGAGAGAGAGAGAGAGAGAGAGAGAGAGAGAGAGAATTCCCATTTTCGAAACTTTCCAATTTTCTTATATTTTTCCAGAAAAATCCCATATATACCAAAATGGGAACTTTTTCCTACAGCCATAACTTCTTCATACGAACTCCGATTTCCGCATTCCGCATTCCGCATGTCTCCGAACTCGTATCGACGCGCTCTACCACTTCCGTGAAGGAAGTTTTCAGAGAAACCTAACAAGTAAAAAGTCAACCTTTACATGTCCCCTAAAACCATATTCTTTGAATAAAAATCCGTCCGAAACACTTCCGCTCCGTCCACGAGCCACGAAACCATCCAATAACCATAATTTAGATTCCGGAAAATAATGGTGAATTTCGAGGGCACTACACTGATTGTCAACAATTATGAGGTATTTTAACTATCAAGTCATGTCACTAATAATTATTATAAGAAGGTTTTATCTTGATAGAGGTGTATTAGTCTTAAAACCTTCTGACGACATGCCTCACGCACTCGAAGACCGAGCTGTCTTCTGCAATTTCCTTCTCGTCCGGTGGCGCTTCGACTTTGCCTCATCGATGTTGTGATGTGTGTATAACATAGCAATTACTGACCATAATCTACACTCATACTTAACTATGTCACCTTGGCGAAGTAACTTCAATGGAGTAATCTCCGGAAACATAGCTAGACAACCTTCACCTGCAAGCCAGCTCCAGGCTGAAATATGCCTTGACGCGCCGACACGCGCCACCCAAAGTTGTCTTTGCAGAAAAAACCAAAACTCAGCAAACTGAAGGATATCAGTCCCACATCAAAAACAAGAGTGAGGTAACTCACTATTTCAACTATAAAATGTCCACTTCTCTCTCTTCATTGATTACACGTTCAATAGCTATTTACCGCTATATTTGTCAATAACAGTACATCGTTTAACTTTAGCATCAGAGGAGCGAAGACCGCCAACCGCGGTCTCCCCTCTTGACGCCATTGTATTTCTCTTGACAAATTAGCGGGATTTCGTGAACTACACATATATCGGAAGATTGGACCATTGTCCACGTTATCGGAAGCCGACATCACATGGCGATATTCTGAGCATTAACATGCTGTTATCGGACGGTAATGATTTGACTATGGTCCTTTTGACCTCTGGAATGGCTAATTAGTTTGAGGTTTTGATAGTGATGGTTAAGTTTTGTTTGGGTCGAGGCAGGCTTATGACGGTATTTGTGTGTATCGTTTTAAGGAGGGTGAGGTGACGGCTTGGGTTCGATTCCAGACGAGGACGGTTGTGCGAGCACCATTGATAGGGCTTATTGGTGGCTTGGATGCAGGGGATCCTTACCTGGTTTTGGGTTCAAGTTTGTATGTGTTTGTTGCAAGACATTCTTGTTAGTCATCTTGGGAGTGACGTGTGACTGTGGTCTTTCCTGAAGTGGGATGGCAGTTTGGGGCGAGTCGGTGTGGTGAGGGTCTATGGAGGGTTGTGGCGGCAGTCGGTGTACGTGTCTTTCACAGGCTGTGGAGAATGGGATGAAGCTGGGCCTTGCTATTTGGCCTACAGCTTGCCTGTCCTTTGGGTCTTGTTCTTTTAACTAATTTTTTTTCCCCTAACAACTGTTAGCTAAAAAGTCACCCTCAAGTATAAGGGGTATAAGTAATAGAATAGAGATTTAAGAAAGGTTGTCGAACCCACGAGAATTTGATTCCTTTCACTAGCTAAGGTGTTAGCCTAAGGAGAGCTAGAGTTGCAAATGTAAAATCACAAACCTAAATTCACAAGAAATCTAGGCTCATGGTGAGTATGTGTACGTATTGTGGTGATAGTGAGATTGTTTGTTAGATAGAGTGGTGAATCAAATTAAAATAAATGCTCAAATGTAACATAAACTACTCTAAACTAAACTAGTAATATAATGGATGAAGTTAGGGGTTGGATTGTGTTGAGAGAAAATCTGCACACAGTGAGCGTAAATGTCACCCAACATAATTTCACTCGTATTCATTTAGTGAATAGAGTTTTTATTATTTTGGGTTCGACCCATTCAAGACAAAATGTGTCTCTTAATTACAATCCCTTGTTACAGGGAAACACCCTTTGATTCCATTTATGAAGAAACCAATTGATGGGATGTGTGTTTGTTTGTTTTTGCGGCTGCACCCAGATATTTGAATGGGTTGCCTACGTACCCTTGGAGAGGGATCAAGCCACTCGTAGTTCAAGAGTTCCAATGGGTGAATGACTCATTGGAGGCTTTTGATTTTGGAATGAGAGTAGTGTTTGGGATGAATTTGGTGTAAGTGAACCAGGGATTCGATTTTGTGTTTAGGACGCGGTTGCATCTAGATAGATTTGATTCTAGATTGCCTACATACCCTTTGCGGGATCAAACCACATGTAGTTCCGGTATTTGAGATTTAAATGGGGAGATGACCCATTTATTTTGAATTTGTGTTTGGGAGAGGATTTAAAGCCCTTGAATTTGGTTCGGACTTTATTTGTGTGATTTGGAATGGATTTGATTTTTCTGGTGTTGGGAGAATTTGACTGGAGTCAGTGATTTATTTGGGACTGGCCGATTTTGACTGGTGGAGTCAGGGATTCTGTTTGGAGTTGTGGTTGCATCTAGTGGGTCGCTAGACTGCCTACATACCCTGTGAAGGGATCAAACCACTGTAGTTCATCGGAATGAATTTTCGGTTTTGTACCGACTTTGGGTTTGACGGATGTGTATATTCTGAAACCATCAAATAGAGTTTTTTGAGTGAGCACCCAATTTGGTAGAGTGTCCGCCAATTTTGATTTGGACACTCATCTTGCCGAGCTGGGCAATGGGCTTATGACTCTTCGCCGGAACCATAGTTATTTGCTTCAAGTGAGTAATTGTTTTTGGACACCCATCATGTCGAGATGTGCAATGGACTTTTGCCGTATTTCACTTGTCGCCGAATCATACAATGAAACCAGAATAATTGATTTAGACACCCGTCTTTAACTAGCTCTAAAATGGGCTTGCTTCCCATTTTTTTTGTAGGAGGCCTGGCTGAGTCCGCACCAATTTTCGGGGGAGAACCAACTCGTTTTTAAAGCCAATTATCCCTTGTCTTGCTTTTCATTTTTGTTTTTGACAATTATCCTTTGAAAGAGGCTTGAAATATAAACTATGAACCACATGCTACTGATCATTTCGTTGGTTCCACTATGTGAACCACATGTTTAATCAAGCTTTAATTAGCCACCTATTTAATTGCCTTTTCAATCAATACAAGTAGAACTGGAGGTGTGTCACGTTGCTAGTCAAGGCTTCTTTATGATCATTGCCATGCGTTTGTGAAGGCTGTGGGTGAGTAGACTTAGGACGGTGACTTTGACATATATGCTTCTTTGTCTTCTTACTGATCACATCACCGCCTCAAAAGATCTTTTAATTAAAACTTGCCATCTTTTGTCATACAGCAAGTTCTAGTTTAGATGCACCACCGCTTCAATTACACAATTAAGTTTGTCATATTTTGTCCTTTTTTTATCAGGTCACCGCTTCAAGAAAGAAAGTTCTCTTTAATTGGTTTCAAGACCTTCTGTCATTTGTATGCAGGAACCGTTCTTTAAAAGACTTTGACCCGCTTCGCTCTTGTCCACCACGTAGCTTTCAGGTGGTCTCAAGATTGATTGTACGAGAACAATCCTCGATGCATGCTGGGGTAACCCACAAGAAGGTAGCACAATGAACTTTCCAATGCTATCTATGACTGTTTTCACCACTTGAACTTGATCGAACAACTTTACATTTGTGATGCTCCTGCAATTATGTGCTTGCCGTAAGCATCAGATAGTTTGCACTCCTCCACTTTGTGTTTCTGCAGTTTAGCTATCTCATGTGAACATGCTGCTGACTTGTGATTGAAGGTGAGCTAAACCGAACACTCTGAAGTCTTGCGGCTGGAGGTAGGCACCCTTCTGTGGAGAGACGACCACTTTACTTTGGGCACCATTCTGGTGACGACTTCGCTGCAGGTGAAGTAACTTCTTACATCTGGCGCTGCACAAAGATCCCTCCGGAGCAGTTTCTTTGCTTTGTGAGTCGAAGCATGATTAATTTGTACTTGGCGTGAACCGGCAGCCCCAGGTTTCACTTGACACTCATCTTTGCCACCCATATGCAGGACGCACCGCGATACAGGCATCAAAAACAAGCGCAGTGAAACCCCCTTGAGTTGGACCTTGCTTTCGCCACCTATACGCAGGACGCACCGCAATATAGGCATCGAAAGAAGGTCGAGAATACACGGGTGAGCCTCTTCCCTTGCCGAAATATCTTTTCCTCCTCCATCTCTGTGAACGTGCTTTTTTTTCTTGGTCTCTTTAAACCTGCACTGTTTGTTAACACAAAGGCAAATGGAGGTGTTTTGTTTTCTGATTTTGGTGGGCAACAATGAGGGATTTGAGGCTTTGTGAGTTGTGATGGTGTTGTTGGCATATTTGGCCGGAGTGGTTTGTTTTCGGAGCTGTTTAAGAAGGATTACAGAGCCCACATGGAAATAGGCAGAGGCAAGTCTTTCTGCACTCATGGAGATATTAGCAACGATAAAGGGAGAGTAGCAAGGAAGACCATGAAGAAACGACCAGCAGGATACCTGAATATGAAGCTCTCCTGTCGTCGGGTTGTCGTCTCCAGGTAACTAGAACTCTTTACTCTCTCTTCCTCTTGAACGCTGCCTTCCTTTGATGCACAAAACTTGACTCACTCTTTTCTCTATTTCTCTCCGTCTCCCCCTTTTGTTGCATGTAAAGAGCTCTTTAAATAGGCACGTAGAAGAATAAGAGATCATGCAGGTTAACCCTGATTTTAAATTCGAAATGATCTTCAGATGATGATAACCACTCCCGCATTCAAACTTGCAACCGTGGGAATTATCCACAACTTCTAGTATGGGATTTGAATTTGAAAACTTGATACAAAATGAGTCATCTGATTGCTACCAGTTCAAATGATATCAAGTCGTGACTTTTGTTATCCTCGTTGGATGGATGATTTGAATATTCTTGACTTGGTCTTGAATACAATCACGTGATGCATGCATGATCTTCCTTTTCTTGTTTTATTTGAACTTTGAAGACAACTAGGACTCTACCTTCTTTGGCCATAGCAAACTTGTACAATTATCTACTTTGGAGACAATTAAGCTAAAAATACTGGACTCTCACTTTTGCATCGAACCAAAATTTTTTATTTTGGGTTTGTGAAATTTTCAGTCTCAACAGATTGTCTACCACTAACCTCCCTTGCAAGTATTGAAGTTCAAATACAAGTGATGTTATTCTAATTTCCCAAGTACCCTCTTTGCATCCGGATAAGACTACAAAGGCTTAAACACCTTTAATGGTATTAATTCCAACCGGATAAGTCTAGAATTAACTACCTAATAACAAATCATATTACCGGTTAAATCTCAATTCATTGTTCCTTGATGCATAAAGCTTGAGTTTAAATAATCATGCAAACAAATCAATCCTAGATCTAGGTGATTTTAACTCACAAGCTTCATATGCACATAGAGGATGCTATCATACTATCAATGCTCAAGGTTGACTACTCCCTAAATATTTTTTCATGCCAAGAACCCAGCACGAGACACCTCGGACTGGGTAGGCGTCCGCTGAGAGTCGCCCTCCAGAAGTCCGCCACTCTCCCCGCTACCCGAGCAGGCTCCTTCAACCTGACCAGGGGCGGTGCTTGTTGTAGGCGGAGCTTCCTTCGATGGCTGGACGACCGGCATCAACGCTTTCGCCCAGTCGATGGCGCCCTTCTGCTGCAGCATTTCCACATTAGCTAGGGCACCGGCCTTCGCTGCTTTGGTCAGCGCCTTCTTGTACTCCGCCGATTGCTTGTATGACTCAACAGCGGCGTCTGCAGCACGGCTCCCCTCAGCCTCTAGGCGAGCGACTTCACCCTCTAGCCGCTTAACCTCGGCCTGTTTGGCGGCGGACTCCGCGCAGCTTCCCCTCAACAAACAATTTGCAGACCATCCGGAGGTCCGTCTTGGCTAGGGAGTGGGGGACTCCCTGGCTGGCCTGGCAGGGGCCCACCCGAAAGGGTATAAAGCGTTTGCTCAGTAAATCCATGGTTGACAACGCATTGACGCTAATTATGCTGTTGCAAGTCTAGCGGAAGTAACGCTTCACACCGCCGATCAACTCCCCAACCAAGATTGCCCTCCTTGACTGGGGACTTGGGGGACTTGTACCTACATGTGCCAGAACGAGCATAATTAGCTATAATGAGCCACGCTCATTGTACCGCCAGAGGTACCAACTCCCACCAAAGGGATGACCCGCGAAGGCACGGCCAGGCAGGCTACCGCTTAAGCCCTGGACCGCCCCCAGATCACCGCTGGGGTTTTTTGTCACCCAAAGCCTGTGTGAACTCTTCTGGTGTAATGCCTGCTGCATTTACTGGTTTTATGTTGTAATTGTTGGGGACTGGAATCAGCTACATGGGTATAATTGTTTACACTGATGAAGACAGTTGTACCATTTGAGCTGTACTGTGAACTTGTACGGGGTAACTGAAACATGTGCATTACTGAAGCAACTACTATAAAAACAAGTAGAGTGGTGATGGATGCTTTGGGTTTTCGCATATGAAGATGAAAATAACAAATAACATCAAATGTAAACTAAAACATCAATTCATACAAGTTTGGCTAGGGCTTTCAACCCTAGCCCCAACAAAGTAACTACTCACTCATAGTCATACAAATTGGCATCAAATCTATAAAGTACATCAAGGTAAATTAAAGAGTTAAGGAAAGAATGAACTAGTTGAAGCTTGACAAATCAATAGGTAGCTCCTCCTTTGTTTTCCTCCTGCAATGATTCTTGAATCCTCCTTGATGATGGAATGAGTGGATGATGAAGTTCTTGTTGATGATTAATGAAAAGGTGATAAAGATATGATACTTCTTTGGCTAACTTTAAGTGGTAGTGATGGAGGAGTGGTGGAGGTGATGGAGTTTTTGGTAGTGGAAGATGGTAATTGTGGTGGTGGTGATGGAGTGGTAAGGGGAGTATGGGTTTTATGGATTTGGATTTTGGGAGGTGGATATGGAGGTTTTATGAAGGAGATGAAGAGAGAAAGAAGATGTAATGGGATAGAATGGGTGATGCTTCAAGAGTGTAATGAAGGGTTGTTTATATAGAGAAGAGAGAGAGAAGTAAAATGATAAATGAAAGCAAAAGGGAACAGCTCAAGCATTGAAGAATCATGGAGGTGGAGTATGAGAGTGGTAATAGATCCTAAAATTAAGGGAAATGGTTATGGAAGAGATGGAGTAAAAATAGGGAAATAATGATGAGCTATGAGAGTGTAGAGTAGAAAAAGATTTCTTAGGAGAAGATAGGAGCAGCTGCTTTCTTTATTGTGCATGGGAAACATGAAAATGAAGAGTGTTGGAGTGGTTTTGGGTCACCAAAGTCAAGATGACAAGCATGAGAACTTTCTTTTCCTTTCTTCCTTCAATTAAATCTCCACCAAGATTTTAGACTTTGCCTTTGACTTCTTCAAACCAAATGTTCATTGATAAGTGTAGATTATCCTGGTAAAATTTCAGAATTTATGGCACAATGGTTTTTCCGGAATTGCTACAGAAATCCATACATGTCCTCCTTTGCAGCTTTTTTTGTCTTTTAGGCATAAACTTGGACTGATCTTTTGAAGGCTTTCCACTCCGAAATAACTCTTGAGCTAATTATAAGAAATGATCTTTAGGATGTTTAGAATGGATCTGGAAAGTTTCAACTCATTTGAAGCTCGTTTGATTAGGCTGCCGCCCCTCCTTCCTTGTTTAGCTCGGTTTCTCCTAGCCGAAGTAGGAAAATGTGCTAAAGTTGACTTTTCATTTCCATGCTTCTCCATCATTTCCTAGTATGATAAAGAAAACAGAATAAATATTTATATAAATAAACACAAAGTTTAAGAAAAAGTACAAGATTAGGAAAATAATGGAATTGGATTAATCAATATTAAATTGGACTTTAGAACAAGTAATTTCCATGTTTTAGGGCAACAAATATGTATATGAATTATGATCCAACAACAACTCCCTAAACTCTTTAAGGGAGCTAGTTTCAATGAGCACCAATGACTTTAGTTACTTTGTTTATTTGCTATCATAGTTTATAGACTCATTTTTATTAAGTGAGCATTAGATAATTAATGAGTTGTATATCCCTATTTATCATCGTGGTATCACAACAACTTCTTGCGTATCTATTGATGGCAGAAAAAAGATATGTAATAGCCGTTTTGAATTGAGTAAACGATCGTTTTAGAATTTATTGAAAAAAAAAATCATGTCACTAATATGAAAGTACATTGGAATATAATTATTCTTTTTCTTTTCTGTTTGGGTTTGTGTGAAAGTTAACATCATGTTGTTGTGTTAGCTCGGGATCATTCGAGAATTCTGGCCCAAGCCAAGATGGTAATAGGCAGATTCAAATAACCAAATAGACCAATACCTACTTGGTTTGATTTCTACGAAGGCCCAACATTTCTTGTATGGGCCATCTGCTTCTTTCCTTCTTGGGCTCATTTGCAATGGCTCCTCAATTTGGTTACTTGATGTGATTGTGAGATGTGCACTGTACTATATACATATTCATTGTCAATGTCAAATGTGCATTTGGTTAATTGACTAAATCAGAGTCGATACATCAATCCATGTAGATAAAGAAAGAAAGAAAGAAAATCCACCAGCATATATATATGAAATAAACAAGCAGGTCACACCACTGATGATGGCTTAGTTGCAAGTGGGAGGATATCAGTCTCTTGGAAAAAGATTGAAATGGTCTAATTAATCAAACTTATGGATCGAGCTAGCTGGTTAAGCTTAATTACGCAAACCAAAAACATGGTCAATACATTAACTAATAGGCCTGCTTCCTTGTCCCTTATGATATTGTATCTTTCTAGTTATATATGCATCTTTCTAGTCAACTACGTGCACAGTGTTCTTTGAAGAAATAAATATCTACCTATAAAATGAAGAATCTCCTTTTGCAAAATGCACTGTGCTTTGGTAACTCACAAGAACCAAACTCTACGCAAGTGAGTGCTCGACAACACCTAGTGACCATTCCACTCGTAAATGCTTTTGTAAAGTGAGAAGAAATTCCCAATATATACTATATGCGTTTGAAATTCGATTCATAACCACCCATTATGCAATATGCAACATTTGAGTTGCATATACTTGAATAAGATAAATATGAACTGTGGAGCTATAAGCGTGAAGTGTCTAAACAGAGAAATCGATCATGAAAGGGAAGCACTAATTAATACTAGTCTACAATCACATGCTCTGCATGTGTAATGTGTAAGAAAAATTTTAATTGTAAAAAAAAAAAAGTTATGTGCAAAAGAAAATAGATTTAGTGGGTAGTTATTGCAGAGAGAAAATGGGAGGTTGTGGGATAATTTCTTTTCAATTTTCTTAATAAAATCTATTTTATAATTGTCCTATTTACCCTTGTGATTTAATTTGTTGTCAAAATTTTTTAATCTTTCAGGGTTAAATCTGTCAAAATTTTCAATTTTAGCTAACAAATCCTCTTCTCTTAATAATAGTATAGATATACCATTATGCAATGCATGCATCATGTTCCTATATGAACAGATTCAGCTTGAAAATATAGTGGCAAACTAAATATTATATAGATTTCTATATATTATTAGATCTCGAAGGGCATGTTATCATTCCCAGTTTTGGCCTTTTGATTTGGTGTAAAGAAGCATTTTATACATTAAGACCTCGTTTGTTTTGCGGATTTGAGGACTTGAGAAATGAAAGTTATTCATTTCCTTTGTTTAGTAACCACAAAGTCCGGAAATGCTTTCCTGACATAGGGGAAAGTTGAGAGTAAACTCATTCCACTCAAACTTCATGGGATTGAGTTTCTCATCCCATTTCCCAACATTAATTGCAATCATTTTGGACAATAATACCCTAGCATTAATTGCTTGAGTACCCTTGGTAGTGTTGAAAATTCATTCCAAATTGTTTTTATTTTAAAAATAGAACGGTATTATTGAAACATTGATATATTTTTACTTTTCTTTCCTGCACCAACTAAACATCGGAAGGGAAATCAAATGATCTTTCTTAGATGCTTTCCCTGCTTTAACTAACACAGGGAAAAAAATCTGACAGGAACTTTAGTTTTCCTTCCCCACAGGAAAAACAAGGGAATCGATTTCCATTCCGTGAACCAAACGAGGCATAAGTCACAAAGTTAATTCCGAAGCTAATCTGTTTGGTTTAATTTGTACTCTTAAGAATGGGGCTGGTTTGGTCAATAGATTAAGCTGCCCCATAAATAATATTAATTTGACCTAGTTTTACTCAATTAACTTATGATAAGCATGCATATATGCAACATCGATCTCTGTACTGAATCCTCTCTAATGTAACTATATTTGTAATTTTTTAGAAAATCGTGAGTTTTCTTAATTATTCTTGTGTTTTAGGCTTGAATGCTTAATGCTAGTCGGTTTAACGTTTTCCCCTGTAATTTTATCGTGCTTAACGTACGGTTTAAGAGTATGATGGACGTGTAGGAAAGACATAAAATATGATCATCGCTAATTCAGGTCAGATTGCGATAGCCCGAGTGCTTTGATAAATGATAAAGAAAGTTGTGGTCTAGGGTTCTCGAGATAAAATGGGTTGGTCAGATGTACTTGGGTTGATCTATACGCAAAACCACGCGTATATTGTTAATTAAGTCTTGACTTTCGCTTTTAACATCATCATCATACAATTAACGGCGGAGATGGAAGGCAGCCATTGTTGCGGTGCTGTCGTAGACGACAAGCAATGTTGGTGTGGAATCGCTTCCAGACCGCCAGAGAACCCTTTCTATTTTTGGCCTCTCTCTCTCTCAAGATGATGATCCGCCGTCATCTGACCCACCACAGAAGCAAAAGAAGGCGTCAGCCACCAGCTTTGATCCACAGATGACGTCGGGGGGCGAACTAGCTGGCTGGCTTTCGTTATTGGACGCTCTTATCTGTCCGGTGAAGAAATCTGCTACTAGTATATAATGCTTCGACGGTGAAACATAACGGAAGGTGCGATGGAAGGCCGGTCACATTTATTAATATGGATTGTATGCATGTGTACGTATTTGGATCCATGAGTAAACCAGTGTTATCTAGATCGCGGGTCGGTATGGATACATAGTACTTTAGTTATTTATGTAAGATATATTTACAAATATATATTATCCCCTTAACGTGTGTTCCGCACATGTCAATTGTTTTTTATTTTTTTATTTTTTAAATTAAAAAAGTTACAGTAATTTATCTCCTGATTTTGGAGAAGTTTCTCATTTTTTCATGGAAGGTATTGCAAATTTTTCAAATATGATATAATCTATTGACTATATTATCTTCATATAGAAATAATTTGTTTATTAATATTTATATTATGTAAGGGCATATATGGTAATTCAAAAATTTAACGATTCCCTTAATAATTGGCTTCAGTATATACGATATATATTTTTTAATTACTATATTTTAAAAATTAAAATTTAGATATTAGTCAATTATGTAATGAAGTAAAAAATTTTAAATTAATGAAAATAAAGTACACTTCCTTATTTTCTCCGTATATAGAGTTAGTAGTCAAATTTGTTTAAAGAAGGGCCAGTGCAGCTGCCCTTAAGCCTTGATTAATGAAATAGAATGATGCATGGGGGGGGGGGGGGGGGGGGGAGGTGCCTTAACCCCAACTTACAACTAGCGTCAAGAGAATATCCCGCAATAATAGCAGGAACATCTACAAAGATAATGTATCCTAACATGCAACAAATAGCAATGGTTGCACCTCTGGCAACTGCATTTGCTTGATGGTGACAAACCGGCAAGATCAATCTCACGAAAAGGATCATTAGTTGACAAATGAAATCAGCTGTCTCACAATATTGCCAATAGGAACTAAGACCGATGGCACTCTGTTTCATTGTGTCACTAGAAGGTTGCGTCCAGGCAACAACAACACGCCTCATAACTAGGACAGACAAGGCACACCTAACGTGCAAGCTGGGACAAAGCCCACCTAATTCTACTAGAGAATGGCATAAATTTATTTGAAAAACAAACCTACAAAGACTGAAATTGGCAACAATACTTATTATACCTGACGAAAGATCACAAGCCCACCATGAAAAGCCCAACAACCCAACTTCCCTTGCATCCTCCCCCGCGTGCTGTCGTACACGCACCACCATCACCATTAGCCGGACCACGCCTAGGTGGAATAAGTCCGCCGCCAGGCCCGCTACCCAAATTGTCCATGACTGGCAACCTTACCCGGTCAGAATGGCCACACCGTAACCAGCACATCACCGAGCCAACGAACCGGATCGCCATTGATGTCGATAGAGTAATCCACCAATCATCATTGTCCCGACCAGATCAAGGCAGGAAGTATTACCAGATTTGGCAAGAACCAAGCCATCGAACCTCCACCGAACCGCCACCGTAGCCGGAGCACCGTTGCCAGATCCACTAGCCATCATCAACTGTTGCCTCCTTGATTGACCGATCCGGCCATCTCCAGGTTTCCTTGACACTGGCGATTGCAGATTGTTTCTCGGTGGCAGACTGGGATATCTCCACCAACGCTCGTCCTTGTCCAAGCCTAAACTCCACAATGGTCCTTCACCGGTGGATTGCGAGAAACTACCTACCCGTCAGACAACGACGTCCCGAAGACGTGTCGCCGGACGGAACATGGAAACTGGAGCGGTTTACTCTTTCTTCGAAAACGAAACTTCTCCTCCGAAAAGTGCGGAGCTTTCTCACTAGTAGTCAAATTCTTATGACGCTATGTCTGTATGAGTATATGACCAATTTCTATCAGTTGGTTTGAGATTATAGAGCTTTAAACAAAACAAAAAAAAAATAGCAACAATAGAGAATTAATTGATTTAGATTAGTGTCATCAAATCTCAAGCAAATTGATTTTTATGATTGCAGAAGATAAAGCATCAAGTTTAACATTATTCTTATTTTGAGGCTTTCGGGTCACTGGATTATACAGTCAGGTTCGCGTATGCACCGCGTTGTGGGTCGTGCGTTCCGGATTGTGGGTCATTGGCAAACTCAACGATCCTGATAACGTTCGAGTACACGTGTTAAGAGTATTGTGTATGTAATTGTATCAAACTCTTGATCTTATACTTCTTTTGGAGAGCGCATTCATATGGAGAGCACAATTCAATATATTCCGAAATGAGCTATCTCATAAAAAATACATGAATCTCTTTTTTTTATTAGTCTTTACATAGAACAATTAAGAGATAAAATAAAAATTGGTTAATCAGACCAAACCGGGTGAACTGGTTCAGAGAAAGATGAAATTGGATATATTATTCGATATGGATAAGCATTGCAAGAATATCGATACCAACTTCCATTCAAATTCTATTTTGCCTTTCTATTTGACTTTGGCCTTCAGCAACGATCATGCTAAATTCTAAAACCATCATAGATTCATACTATTTGCTTAATGCGTAAATGTTAACACGGTTGGACTAATATGTCGACTTTGGTCGCATTAGGATTGAAATTGGAACAAACTTCAAAAAGGTTTGAGTTTTTATGATTAGGGTAAATATTGCATACCAACCGAACATGTAGTTGAGCTGGTTGGATGTGACTCCAATAAATTTCCCATTGGTAGCAAATTCACATGATCCTGGTTTCTCACAGTTGACTTGCAGACTGAACATTACACCCAAACACATGTGATGCTTATCCTCTTTTTCCTTTCAAAATTTCTTAATAAAGTTTACATAAGTATAGTAGATTATAAAATCAACTTCAAAAATATAGAACTCTTGCAACAAAATAGGTTTCAAAAAAACCTTCAGATATAGTGAAACACACGAATGGTGAAGAAGGGTCGCATACTCGCGTCCACCCTTCGTGTGTACTATTTAGTACAATCTTGATTTGGAACCTGCCCAAAATAAATAATAATCTCTTCATTAGGAAATGTGAATCCAACTCGGATATTTTTTCCCAAAAAGCTAAGAATGAGATCGCAAAATCTGGCCCGAGTCAAATTGGTATTCTCAAGTTGGTTTAACTTTCCGAGAAAATCTTAATAACTCGACTTTTATTTTTTGGGAATTAAGTATTCAGAATCTGATTTGTCCTTTATATACATCTTCATTCAGATGCGTGGCAGAAAGCGTTACATCCCATTGAGCTTTAGAGGGAACACAGACAAAACCAGAGAGTTTTCAGAAAGCTCATCTCAAAATCAGTGATATATCATTTCTTGTTAGCATCGTGGAGTTCTACGTTTACTTTTTTTTTTCTTCTGAATCTCCCTGAATTACAAACCCATCTCAGCTTTTTCAGCAAAGTTTGAATTCCGTGTGAGATTTTCAACAAAAAAGAGAGGGAATTGAAGGAGATATTGATGATCAGAAAATGAAGTTCTGCAAGAAATACCAGGAGTACATGCAAGGCCAAGGGAAGAAGCTACCTGGGGTTGGCTTCAAGAAGCTTAAGAAGATCTTGAAGAAATGCCGCAGAGATTTTCAGTCCGGAAATGACATTAATAATCATGCCGTACATGATCCCAGAACATGCCCTGACCATTGCCCAGGTCCAAATCTAATATAAACTCTGTTTTCTGATATTGAAGTTCTAAACTTTGATCCATTTCTGATATTAAAGGTCTTGTTGGGTCTGTTTGATTTCATGGTTATGAAATTTTATGGTGATTTGATTTGAAAATTTTGTGTTGTGCAGTGTGTGATGGGTCGTTTTTCCCTTCACTGCTCAATGAAATGTCTGCAGTGGTAGGCTTTTTTAACCAGAAGGCACAGAAATTGCTCGAGTACCATTTGGCTTCTGGGTTTCGCAAGTACATGCTTGTGTTCAAAGGCAAGCCTCGAGGAAACCATGTTGCCTTGATCCAAGAAGGCAAGGACCTTGTCACTTATGCTCTCATTAACGCCATTGCGATTCGAAAAATACTCAAGAAATATGATAAGGTATAGAGATTTTAAATCCAAGTTTTGATGAATGTGTCATGGTTTGTTTTGTTGTGTTATGCTTGATGTTTTTGATTGACTTTTTGGTAACAGATTCATTACTCAAAGCAAGGGCAGGCCTTTAAGTCACAAGCGCAAAGTATGCACATTGGAATTCTTCGAAGTCCTTGGCTTTGTGAGCTTATGGCTTTCCACATCAATTTAAGGCAATCGGAGATCAAGTCGGGGAAGAGACCGGCATTGTTTGAGGGATGCTCTCTTACAATGAATGATGAGAAGCCGTCTCTCACCTGTGAGCTCTTTGATTCGGTCAAGGTTGATATTGACTTGACATGTTCTATATGCCTGGTGAGTATCCAAGGTTTCATTTGTTTTAAGAATGTCCTGCATATCATGCATTCTTGACTGCATATTTTTCTGGACTTGACTTGTTCTATATGCTTGGTGAGTATGAAGGTGGCTTTTCTCGTTTGTTTCCCCTTTTGCAATCTCTGAGGCATTTGGTCGTGTATCTCGGAACGCATTGTTAGATTTGTGCTCTGTTGAAAAGTCTTAGTAATTAATGTGGTCAAGTTGCAGGACACAGTTTTTGATCCAGTTGCTCTCACTTGCGGTCATATATTCTGCTACTTATGTGCTTGCTCGGCTGCATCAGTGACCATTGTCGATGGGTTAAAGGCTGCTGAGCCTAAAGAAAA
The DNA here is from genome assembly GCF_002994745.2 of Rosa chinensis. Lineage (NCBI taxonomy): Eukaryota > Viridiplantae > Streptophyta > Magnoliopsida > Rosales > Rosaceae > Rosa > Rosa chinensis. Next base: position 56,331,968 of record NC_037093.1, on the reverse strand, counting down.
ATGCCCTTTATGCCGAGAGGTCAGTAATTCTTGGAAAATGCCCTTTATACACTCATTTTCCAATATGTAATTCTTGGAAAATTTACTGCCTCAAATTGAAATCACATATTGGTCTGTAATGTGATTGTGTTTTCCATTTCAGGCAAAAGTTTACCAAGGTTCTGTACACCTAGAAGAGCTTAGCATTTTACTCAGCAGAAGGTATGTTTGTGTCCATTATATGCAACACTATGCATAAATATGATCAATGGCATTACAGTTTCAGCCTATGCCTAATTGCCTAATGCAAGAGTCTCATCCTAGTTCTGTTGAAAATTAAACAGCTGCCGCGAATACTGGGAGCAGCGGATTCAGACAGAAAAGGTGGAGAGGGTTCGGCAAGCAAAGCAGCACTGGGAATCACAGTGCCGGGCATTCATGGGCGTTTGATGTGATTAACTAGTTAATTCATTTTAGAGCTAGGCTTAGCTTGTGAAAATCCACTAACTTCTTGTTTTTGGATGTTGCTCTGCTTACTTCTTCCCCTGTAGTCTTATTGATTTTCTTTTATCTCAATTGTTTTTGAGGTGCTTAAGGTTATTCCCATTTGCATTACTTAACATCTGTACTTCTTTCTGTCGTGTAATGGCAACAAAAGAAGCTAGCTTCTTGTCCCGACTTGCAAGAATCGCAGGTTCTGAAGCTGTCATAGTCATCCTCAGTAGTCCTTTAATTTCAGCGCCCTTTTGATTGTGTAATTGTACTGTGTCATTCTAGAGTTAATTATCTAGCATATGATTTTGTTCTATGTGTACAGTAACAACATTGAGCAAAATGCTTACAATAAATTCTTATTCCCCTCTGAGTTCTTTAATTTTTAATAGGATTTCGAAAAAAAGATTACAAATTGACGATAGTTTAAGATCGCTCTCTTTTTTTTTTTTTTTTTGGTCAAATAAATTCATTCATTAGATGAAACCCATATTACAAAGGTAATACAGAAAAGTAGGAATCCTAGGCCCGAAGACCCAATAGACAACCCATAACCTAAACTAGAACTAACTGACAAGCCGAGGCCCAAAATACCAGAAAACCTAGATCTAAAACCAAAGTCTTCGCTGCAACACAGGCTGGCCGCCGTGAGTACCACCATGGCCAGATGAGCTCCGACAGAAGCTTGACTTCCAGAGGCCAAATAACTCTCCACCATCATTCTCCACACTGAAATTGCATGCACAGGAAGAAACAAGAAAAACAGAGAACTTAGTAAAGGTCGTCATGGAGGTGGAGACCACCATGCATCACAACACCACTGGTCCGGCGATGTCCACACACTGCGGTGGCTTGCCGGTACTGTTGCAATCATCAGGTGTGAAGTTAAGTGAACAGATCCCTGTCGAGACTCCAAGGGTTGGAAGTGAAGATGGGGTTGTGGAAAAAGAGAAAAGTCGGATGAAGGTGAGAGGGTGAGGTGTCTGAGATGGAGGAGGATGGGAGGTTTGAGAATAGATCTGGAAATCTGATGAGAAATTGGGCAAGCACAACGAGAGATAAAATGGAAAAGAGACATGAAAAGATTAAAGACTGAGACCAAAGCTCAGAAAACCTCACCACAAAAGGGTGGAGACGCACCACTGAGGGCGGAGAGACTGGCGTTGCCGACTCTGAAATCGGCAGAGAGAGCGAGCTGAGAGAGAGAGAGACCACCCCCAACTCTCAAGCCGTCGATCTAGATCCGGAGGGATCAAGATCTGGGCAAGAGAGAAGGGGGAGGGGTGATGGTGTTTTCAGATCTGTTTTCTCTCTCTAGATTTTAGAGAGAGAGGCTCTCGGGTGTTTTCTGTATAGGGTTGCTAATATGGGACATGTGGGGAGAAAATTACTACTGTAGTTTAAGATCGCTCTCAGATCTTTTTTGTAATTTTTTTGGTCGAAAAAAAGAAAAAGAAAATACAAAAATATAAAACCACCCAGAAGCATTAGCCACTGCTCAAATTTCTTCAGTAATCAAGAAAATTTCTTGATAAGAGCCAGGCCTCTTAACATGTTTTGAATTGCATCATCATCATCATGCATCCGTCGACCTTTGGTCTTCAGAGTTGGCACCATAGCAATAGCTTCGTCAACTGTTTCAGTGCAGAGATTGCCAAGAACACAGAGCTCAAACTCAGTCAATTGATAATTACTAAGGGTTTCTCGCACTTGTCTGACAGCATCAGGATTCTTGTAGCGGCTAAAGCGCTTCACATACTGCAGCGACTTGTCAAATACTTGAGAAACTGGGTTGTTCTTGGGATCATCAGCTATCTGTTGAAGCTGCGCCAACCTGTGTTCAAGAATCAAAGAAACTTCGCAGTTCATTAGACACTTCGCCTTTAAGAACTCATCCCCGATTTTGAGCTCGGCAGCGTTTTCTTCCTCCATGTTTGCTGATAAATTTCAATTTGTGGTTAGACATCGATCCATGTTCTATTGTATGTTTATATATAAGAGTACAAGAAAGGAAACCTGAATATGCCCCGAGAGTATTATAAAACAACTAGGAAACCTACTCCTTGTGAGACACGGAAGAACTACAAGAAAACTGAAAAAGAATAACCACAAGTTATTTCTGTTGATCATAGATGGGCCACGTGGCTTCTTTGCTTGTATTTTCCATTTAAGTCCTGCATCATTTAGAATAAATAAAAAATAAAAGGTTTAGTAATGAACCATAAATAAAACTAAACCATTACCGAAGACTTGTTTGTTGGCAAAAGTCTCCAACATAGAAAATAAAAAGACACATTTACCTATAATATGTTCTTCGGCAACAATCGCCCATAAAAAGTTAAAATTAAAATAAATGCACCTCTATTTAAAGCCTTGAAAGAGGGAAAGAAAAACTTATTACTTTTTTTTCTTCCCCTTTTATTGAGATCACACGATTCTTTAAAGATTTATAAGTTCCATTGACTAATCTGTACCGGAGGGAACACGTCAGCCTACTCCCTGGTTACCAACTCCAATCAGTGTTAGCGAGATTTGAACTCAGGTGTGGGGCCACACTTAGAGACTCTTACCAACTCAACCATCCGTAGTGGTTAAAAAAAACTATTACTTAAACATACCGTAAATCTGTCTTTGCTTATTAATGCTTTTGAAATAATTTTCTTTCCATATTATTTAATTATAATTGGTTGTGTGTCTTGTTACACCAAATAAATGAATTTTGGATAGAATACAATTACGAGCATTGACAAAAGAAAATTCAAACTTTTTTTTTTTTTAATAAAGGGTTGGTGCGACTGCCCTCAAGCCTCGATTAATGAAATTGTCGAATACAAAGGGGGGGACATTGAGCTTAAACCCCTGATTACAATAAGCATCTAGAATATTTTCTGAAATAATATTAGAAATCTCCACAGAAGACTTGTTTTCTAACAAGAACAAACTAGCAAAGAGTGCACAAATAGCGACTTCATTTGCTTTAACATAGTAGTGACATAGCGGAAAGATAACTCGATATGTACCCCGAGTACAACATAGCATAATTACCAGCTTTAGCACAGCTTTCCTCCTATGTTGCCGCTGAAAAGTAAATTCGACGACACTTAGTCTCACCATGCCACTAGGCGGTAGCGTCCATTTGACAAAACAAATAAGTCACCGCTGACCTAGAGCAGACAAGGCGCGTAGAGTGCATACTCAGGCACATAGCCCGATTAGGCCTACACAATATATGTAGGATTCTATTGGTCGCATAAAGCGCATCCAACCTAGATAACTTAACAAAATAAGAATTGTAAAAAATAAAACAGCTTAGGCCAGACCCAAACAGTGGGCCGGACCCAAACAACAATAAAATATAAATATAACATTAAATAAATTTAAAACCAGAGCCCAAGCCCAGGCCCAACAAGGAATATGCAGGGTTCCAGCCAAATCCAGCTACACCACAGCCATACCAACACCGCGCCTCCGTCGTGACCCGATCTCTGTCCAGAGCCCAGCCACCATAACAGTCAGATCGTCGACCAATCTGGCCCCCAGAAACCCAAGCACCGGTGAAGACACCGAACCACAGAACGACACCATGGCCTCAACAACGCAAATCCTCCACCTCATCCCTCCAGACCGCCTGTCCCCTGCCTCCCTTGCCAAGCCATGCTGTCTATTCCATCATCCAACACACTCAACCCTAGATCTGAACGGATTCGATTGGGATCGAGTGGTTCCATCTCCTCAACAACAGCCAAAACTCGGCCAACACCATCTGAGAGAAACATTGCCATGAAGGCCAGAGCCCGGCCGGCTAACGCGCCGAAGAGGCCAGAGGCTCGGGCCTACTAGGGTGCGCCGCCGGACGAGAGAAAGTGTTAACGAGGGGAAACCTCCAATAACCTTAAATGTTGATGTATGGTTGTTTACAAATTCAAACTATTTTACTTCGTGTAGGATGAATTGTTTTTGCTCATGTAAGCTTTTCAATAAATAAACTTCAATGTAATATTGAATGATCCTATAGTGTAAAGTTCTTATGTAAATTCCGTTCTTGGCCTTACTTCTAATGAAATCTGTATGATTGTATTTTTTTCTCGAGAAAAAGAAATATTATACAACTTATACTCTGATTCAAATCATGTATTTTTCTATAAGTTAAATATTTAGAATATTCATGTCCCAAAAAGAAAATTAGAAATAAAAATAAACCGACCTTTGATAACCGACTCTAAATAAGATTTTCGTTGTTTCTTCCCGTTATCGACCAGAACCTTCCCAGTTGGGACAGAACCCTAATCCCCAAATCCATAGCAATCCCTAAATCCTGAAAAATATACCTTTGGCTGATCAAAATGGAACAAGACTACCACGGCTCCAGAAAACGCAGGAGACAAGACGGCAACGTCGATGACCTCACCAAGCCATTCAATTTCAACAATGGCGATGGCCTTGGTCTCACTGCGGGAATCGGGATGAAGATGCTGAAGAACATGGGCTACAAAGGAGGCGGTCTTGGCAAGGACGAACAGGGAATGCTCAACCCCATTCAACCCAAATTGAGGCCAAAGAATTTGGGCATGGGCTTCAACGACACCAAAACCAAGCTGCCCAATTTGCAAGAAGAATCGGAGCCCACAAAGGCTGATGTTCCTCCTCCCACCACCACCACCACCATGCCAACTTGGAAGAAGAACGTAATTAACAAGCAGCAGAAGGATTTCTGTTTGGCAGAGTTCTTGGCCCAGAAGATGGAAGAGGAACAGAATGTTGAGGCCGTCGAAAATTCGGAGAATTTGAATGCTCAGGAGGAAGATGGTGATGATGTTCCGATGCCCGATTTGAACAATGAGATCAGTGCTCTTTTGAACCGACTGAAAGAAGCAAATTCCATGGGAGAATTGACACTGGAAGCGCTGGGCAAGGAGTTTGGTGACATTCGGAGGAGTTGCACTGACCATTGTAAGTTAATTAACTCGTCTCGAATTGTGTTTTCATTTGCAAAGCCTCTGTTTAACAAGATGTTTCAGGGTTGGGATCCTCTTCAGAATCCATGGCATGGTTTTGACATTGTGTCCACCTGGAAGGGTTTGCTTCATGGAGAGGGGGAGAGAGAGGAATGTTATTATACCCAATTGGTTAAAGAGGTTGTGTTCTCTGAGGTGAGGATGTCTGGCCTCAATAGTTGGCAGGCTGAGGACCCCGAACCAATGCTCGTGTTTTTGGAGTCTTGGAAGGAGCTACTGCCCACTTCTATTGTTCATGACATATTGGATATGGTGGTCTTGCCTGAATTGAAGGTTGCTATACAGTTGTGGGAACCAAACTTGGGAACTGTTCCTATCCATTTGTGGGTGCATCCATGGCTACCGTTACTGTTTGAATTGGGAGACAAGTATCAATTGGAGCTGGAGGAGTTGTTTGGAACAATGAGGTTGAAGTTGTGCGATTTTCTTAGCTCATGGCACCCGAGAGATGGGTCTGGTTATACCATAGTGTCACCGTGGAAAGCGGTGTTTGATTCTACCACTTGGGAACTGCTTATGCGTAGATATGTAGTTCCCAAGTTGGAGCTCGTGCTACTAGAAGATTTTGAAGTGAACCCTTTAAATCAGAAGCTTGATCAGTTTAATTGGGTCATGAGGTGGGCTTCTGCTATTCCTATGCATCTGATGGTCAATGTGATGGTGAAGGGCTTCTTCCCGAATTGGATAAAGGGTTTGCATTTCTGGTTGAAAGCCAATCCGAACTTTGAAGATGTTGCGGATTGGTATAGGGGTTGGAAGGAACTTATCCCCAAAGAGTTTCATGCGAATGAAAGTATTCGTTGTCAGCTTGAGCGTGGTCTTAGTATGATGAACCGGGCTGTTGAGGATATGGAGGCTGCTCAAGCTGATTTGAAAGAGAATTTTAGGGTAGTTGAAAAAAGGCAGGGGAAAGCAGTACCAGCAGCCCAAGCAAACTTCGGCGGCCAAACCAACATGGATGGCATTGATCATGAGATGAATTTGAAAGAGAATGGTAAGATTGATCAAGTGCAATTTGAGGCAAAGAAGAGAGCAGCAGCTTTTCTAGCCATTGCGAAATTGGGCAGCACAACTGACGTGGATGACATTAGTCATCAAATGACCCTGAAAGATGTTATTGAAGCTGAGGCGCAGGAACATGGCTTGCTATTTAGGCCTAAACCTGGGCGAATGTTTGATGGTCACCAGGTATACGGCTTTGGTAACATAAGCATAATGGTGGACTTTCTAAAGGAGAAGATATATGCCCAAACAGAAGCGACGTGGTCTCTTGTGTCCCTTGAGAGGTTACTTGAGTTACACAAGAACAAGGAGACGATGAGTTTCTGAACGAGGCCTCTAAACACTTGGAATAGGAGGAACTCAGTTTTTGTCGACACCAGCATAGATTAAGAGCTGCTCGTTTAACATGGTGGTGTAAAACCTACATAATATGATAATGCTTTCGTAATTTCAAATGATTTTGGAGTGATTGTGCCCTGCCTCTGGCAAATACATGAGAATTGATTAACTGTTTACATTATTTGGTTTCTTGATCTGTTCATAACGTGTGAAATCAGATTCTGGAACCCACTATTGATTGACCTGCCTACACATACTACTCGAATCATGTGTCAAAATCATACCGGCCTACTTCAAAGTATCAGGAAGCTTGAGTTTGGCCCTCTATTGAGGCTTCTTACTTTTGCAGTCCCTGATGAGCAGCTTCAATCCTCTGTTCAAACTAACTTGCTGCTAGTGGATGGAAAATTGACTATCTGGCTCAAATTTTTGACTCAAACGGATTATTTATAAAATTGCATGCACTCATATAGGTTGCTTTTAACAATAATAACCCTACATAGTACATGAACATGCATATTATTTACCCTCCTAGAAGCAGAGCACTTAGAGGGGCACAAGTCACTACAAATATGTATAAGCCAACTAGCCAATACACATAAAATAGATATGACTTTGCTTCAACTTACTTGCATGAGAACCGAAAAGCTTATGGCTGTTAAATAGGTTTTCTTAGAACGAAGCTAAGCAAACGACGTAGCTTTCTGAGCATTTTGTTAAATGGAGTTCTGATATTACCATTATTATAAACATATATAAATTATAAATATATATATATAAACTAATGAAGGCTTTCCCCCATTATGAATGTATAAGATCTAATGGACGAAGGCCACTTCAAAAGGAGCGCATAGCAGTTTGACATCTAATTGGCTACACTTCTCACGGAATACTATTTTGCAATGGCCAAGATACGTGGGCTTTTTAGAAGTTATCTGTTTCAAGCTACCATGTGCGTCCAATGAGAAGATTGTGTGAAGTGCTTTTTTTTAAAGAGGATAGTCGAGCAGACAAAGACAAGTTTAGATGAAGTGTTCCTCAATGAACTAGAAGAGGTGAAGCTGTTCCTGTTTGAAATGATCAAACAGATGTCTAGCTTGGGTACTGTAGCATTTGACGGAATTAATGAAGGCAACACAATTTTTATTTGAATGATGTGCAGAGTAAGCTCACAGAGTTGAGGTAGGTTGTGACTGCTATGAAAGAAGCATGTGCAGCAGAGTCTAGGAGCAGGGGACATCAATGCCCCTCAGGTGCTTAGTGAATATCTTAAAAACTTTCACACAGTGCTACAATTCAGGCACATATCCCAACTTAATTGATGTATGAATAATGCTTTTCGTACAATGCACACCGCTAATTAACTACCCGAATCGTATTCGAACTACCCGATTTAAAATTTTCTTTCAAAATTGCCAACAACAATTCATACGTCTAAAGAAACTCAAGGAAAAATCATTATTCCAGTCTTTCTTAGAAGTCAATACATTTTGCTTATTCTCTATAAATTTGTTGCAACAGAAAGAAACAAGTATTGCAATTGGTTTTGATACACACATACGTACCTGCGAAGTGACCAACCAACAAAATAGATATTGGATCATTATTCACTACCATGAAGGCATGAATTCATATCTTCCCATATGCCGGTGCATTCCACATATATGAATTCACTTCAATGCAATTATAACAGTCATACACAATAGATGATTTCACTTCAGTCTCCTCACATGAGGGCCAGATATATACTACGATACTGTTATTGTCTCTTTAGAGAGTGAAGCCAGCGACCATGAGTTTTTGAGAACTATAATTACATGAATTTAAGATGTTGGAGAAAACTAGTTAAATTGTCTCCCAATCTCTTAAAACCATTAGGTGTTCAATAGATAAAGATCTCACTAGCAATACTGCAAAGAACATGTTCATAAATTTTCAAAATATTAATTTTGATAAACAAATCAAAAGGTATGATTTGCGTTTGTATATTTTGGGTTTGTTAAAGTGAAGTGGTACGACCAAAGTTAAATGGTACAATTGAAAAGATATCTTACCAATTGAAGGGGTACATACACAAATATATAAATGATTATTCTCTATAATGAGATAGTCCCAAGAAGATCCTATTATGATTTAAGACTCCAATATTCACCATTTTTATGTTTTCTTATACATAAAACTACTAAAAACTAATAGTACATAAGGATGAGGCTCTCATGAGGACCTTAAATGAGCACTTTGTAAGGACTTTTAAATCATCAGTTGGAGGACATATGTGTTGTAGAATTAATATTTCAACTAAAATTGATATCACATTGTTTGAACCTATATTTGGCAAGGTCCATATGTAGCAGATAGGTGGGCCGGCCTGCAAGGCTTAATGAAGGACCGCGACCAATTAGCCGCGGCACATTAAATGTTTATCGTCAAATTTATGACCGAAAATAACGTGTGCAGAGAGCTGTTATTAAATCGAGAGAGATCAAATGAATCATAAGGCGTAATGAATGACCGCGAACCCACAAGTCGTAATGAATAACCGCAATAAATGACCGCGGACTCACACGTCGTAATGAATGATCATCAAAGAGGATTGATTGTCAGGAGAAACGTTACCGAAGTTTGTCAAATTTAACTTGAATGAGCATCAAGAAGTGTTATTGCCAATCATCAGTTACAAGACCTGATTGATTGTTCATGAAAGAATCGATCATTGCTAACGTCAAAAATATCACAAACATGAATACTGTTCTATTTGTAATCAATGCGGTCTTAGCTGTAAAGGCTGAAATTGTTTCTTTTCCTTCATTCAGTAGTTTAGCTTCACTATAAAAAGGATCATAGGATTCATTGTTAGAGGTCCTCGACCAAACGTTCTACGCGATTACACAAATTTTATCTCAATACATTTCAACATTTCAGCAACACTTATCAATTTTTACGTGTTTATCTTATCGATTTCTTTTCCGGTATTTATCTCTCCTGCACTTTACATTGTTGTTCTTTACATTTATGCAATTTATCTTTTCGCTATTTACTTTGTCTGCACTTTATTTCCCGCGGTTTATATTCTTGTTGTTTATCTTTATTTGCTGCACATCTACTTTGCATTATTTACATTCTTGCGCTCATAAAGAAAATCACAAAAAGAATCATCATCACTTCACTTTCACCTCAATCACCAAGTTACATAGCACGAAGATTGCGGCTAGGTAAGGCCGATCTGTGCTAAAGTCCTTGCATTCAAGGCAGAGAGAACCCCGCGGCCAAGATCGATCCTTCCTCGGCCGACAATCAACTTATCAGAAGTCAGATCGGCGCAAAATCTACAATCTAGAACAAAACCTCACTTGGCCTACCGGTCGTGAGTTGGCACTCCAGCGCACACGTCACCACTCCAGATTGACACGTGTAAGCCAAAGAAGGCCTCAGCCCAATGACATGTGGCCGAGACAATTTTTGAGCGAACACACATCTCAAACTATTGATTCGAAAGTCCTCATTTTAAAGTCCTTATTAGAGCCTACCCTAATACATAACTAAATAAATTTAAGATATAAAACTAGTCAAAACTAATTTCTTATGTGTTGACATCGATCAATTGAGACTCAATGGATAAGCGGCTAGCTAAAGAAATCACAATTCATGGTTATCATTAACAAAACATCGCGACTCGTTGTAAGGTGAAGACCTTCTACAATATGCATTTTCCCCTGCTGTTCAGTTATGGCAGAATGATCTTACTTGTTAGTTTTGTTTGTTCTTTGGCATCTTAGCCTCTATGTAACAAATATATACACAGTCCGGCTGCGGTGCGGACGTCCGTCCCGTGCGGATGGTACGGATTTCCCGTTTTCCCCTACTTTCCGATCACATTTTCACATCTTAACCATTCAGTTTTTATGTCCTAATGTATAGATCACCTCTGCAAAATTTCAGCCAATTTGGTTATCGTTAAGGCATCCAAAACTACAAATTACAACAATGTACACGAACGGTTCCGGTTCGACAGATTCGGTTCGTTCGTGTAAGTTGCAGTTTTGGAGGCCTTAATGATCACCAAATTGGCTGAAATTTTGTAGAGATGATCTATATATTAGGGCCTAAAAACTGAACAGTTAAGATCAAAATATATGATCGGAAAGTGGGTGAAAACAGGAAATCCGTACTGAAATTTCGGTACAGACGTCCGCACCTGAGAAAAATCCTACACACACATACATGTACATACATATATATATATATATATATATATACAAAACCGTTCGAGAGAGGACGTCCGCAACCCAGAAAAAGTGCGGACATCGCTCATACGGCCTCGATTGAGCAGTGACGGCGGCATTTCTGTCGCCGGATGGAACCAGGCCACGACGTGGAGCAGTTTAGAAGTGGCTGGAGTCATCGACAAAGGGTTCGACGTCAAGCTCAATGGGCTTCCATGAGCTCGCCGGACACCTTTGAGTTTCCAATCACCTTCGCCGCTTGCTCTAGGCCTTCCAGGATGTCCAGAGGGTGCGTCCGGCACTTGCAGCGCTGCCATCGCCGCCTTCCCGATGCAGGAGGAGCGACGTCCGCACTTTTTCTAGGTTGCGGACGTTCGCTCTCAATCCAGCCTGTGTGTGTGTGTGTGTCTATATATATATATATAGAGGGCTTCCACTAAGGGATCCCTTTTTTTGGTTTTTTTTATAGGGATAGGCATTAGACCAACTTTTAGATCATATTTTCACATCTTAACCGTTCAGTTTTTAGGTCCTAATGTATAGATCACTTCTGCAAATTTTCAGCCAAATTGGTGATCGTTAAGGCATCCAAAACTGCAATTTACACGAACGGACCGAATTTGTCGAACCGGAACCGTTCGTGTTTATAATGGTAAATTGCAGTTTTGGATGCCTTAACGATCATCAAATTGGCTGAAAATTTGCATAAGTGATCTATACATTAGGACCTAAAAACTGAACGGTTAAAATCTGAAAATATGATAAAAAAAGTTGGTATAATGTCTATCCCTATAAAAGACCAAAAAAAGGGATCCCTCACTAGAAGGGCCCTGTATATATATATATATATATAGACACACACACACAAAAATAAACTCTGCTTCATTATCAATTCCCAACTTTTATGACAATAATTTGATGAACTTTTTGGTATTTGGTATTTCATTTCCATTTTTTAAGGTAGTGACTCCTTGTTAATTCATATATAGCGGTGTTTGTTTTAGAGTTTAAAACAATCTTAGAGAACAAATTTTTGTGGTCAGTAGATAATTTCTATCTAACAGGCCTTTAATCCATTTATAAAACTTCTGTTCTGAAAAATATGTGAAGCTGAGCAAAGCTCCACACCGTTGGAAATGCAGATCCAGTGCCCTGGTTTACAGTCATCAACAAACTAAATACATTATTATTAAACTACATCTATGCATCATTATACACCAACTTGCATTAGGATCATTCCACTTCCATCCGGAATAAGAATAGGTCCAAATAAAACTATTGTCATATTTCTGCAATAACATTGCAGAAAAGACCATAATCCTGCCCTGCCTACAGATACAGCGCATATAAGGGTAACCTGCATAATTGCATTCCCCATATAAAATTTCCCTAGAACTTTCAACAAGACTATTACATTAAAAGAAAGTCGAGGAAAACATCAGTGAGCTATTATATTCTGTTCAACTCCAAATAAGCAAGGAAGACATCACTAATGAACCAAAGTTTCATATAATCAAATGATTAGTCTTTCTTATAAGTATCATACAAAATACTGAAAAGGATAAATTATCTTGGTTTTGAATGACTACCAACTTATCGTACAAAACAGAACCTCTCTCAACGCGTCAATATCAGGGGATTTTTATCTTTATACATGTGATACCTTCTGCATAACTTCTCCAAAGTTGCAACAGAATGCTGCATTGCATTTAGTTTTGTATCCATGAACATCCTCTGCAAATGCACAAGTCAAAGTTAAGGATAAGAAAAGCTATTTCACAACTTGAACTTCAAATAATTTGAAATCTTGTATCCCATTCCCACCTGATAGTCATCTCCATATTTCTCAATAAGCCGACTGACATGAACACGTTGGATGGTGGTTAACGGTAGTAACGATGCAGGTCTCCCATCTCTCCGTTTCTTTCCTAGAGTAGTTTTCAAATCTGCATGCAGTCACAAATACCAATCATCAGTTTCACAACTTGGGAAGAGAGGAATAGAAAAGGCCAAGTTCCACAACATGAGCAGAGACTTCAGAGTACTGGTAAACCCTTATCAAACAAATGCAGCAGTCTACAAGGGCAGAATGCAGAAAATTTTGGTTCTTAGAATCCAGAACAGCCAACACGTTCTTATATGCTAAGATTCTTTATACATCGGTCAATGTCGGTACCAATGGATGTCCTAAAAGAAGTTTACCACTCAATATATTTCCTAAATTAAAGACGTCCTTACCATAGCGACAGTTTTGAGCTTATAGAAAACGCCTATCCACCCAATTAAGTAACCAAGTTTTCAACATGAACTTACATGCAGAAATGGATCAGAAACTAAAAAGGATTGCAATTTTACAGAAGAATCTATCTTTCATGCAAAAAATTCATATTACAGTCTCCCCATTTTAATTTTTGTTAATACTTTTTGACATTGTTGAATAGCCAATAATCCAACAAACTGTTAAGACCACTTCTCTCATCTTTTCCCGAGAGAAAGAACCGTAAGAAATGAGGGTCTAGCTCTATAAGCCAAATTCAAACTCAAAAATCCGTCAAGCAGAAATCTTTATCCTAAAATAAACCAATTCGAACTTCAATTACAACTATTCAACATTCGCTATCATCAAACTATGGATCATACCATTCAACTACTTAATAACAAAAATCAAATTCCCAATTCGTAATTTCCAAACAAATTACACAGTGAGGTAAACTAACCGTCTTCTTCGAGATCGCTACCGTCGTCGTTGGGGTCGAGCTCGGCGGCCTCAGCCTGATCGGGAGGGGCCCGGAGAGAGTCGCTTTCGACGATGTGAGAGCGGACGTTGAGCAAGTTAGGGTTGGAGAGGACGCCGAACGACTTGTAGTTTTGGATGACGCTGGCCTCGGGGTCCCACTTAGGGCGAGAAGCGGGTTCTGCTTGGTCGATCAAGGCGCGGAGCTTGGGAGGGAGACAGAAGGCCGGCTTGAACACGTTGGGCTTCCGCTTCGGCAGCGCCACCCGGACCTTGGTACGAGACCGCTTGTACTTTCTTCTTGACCCTCCCATCTCTCAAACCCTGTGAGTCTCTGCGTTTGGCGGCAGATTGATGATGAGGGTTTGTGTTTTGGGGTTTAGAGTAGCTGCAAAACCCTGCGTCTCTTGCCTAGATTTTATTGCCTCGAAACGCTGCGTTTAATGCCTTTTTGTTTTGTTTTTTTTTTTTATTGTTTGTTACGGTGAAAGTCTCAAGTTCGAAGTTCTTTTTTACGTTGATAGAACAAAAACAAACAAAACAGTGGTCATTTATCAATAGAAATATGACAAATTTGCCGTATGAATCTGTGAATTTTGTCACATCTCATATATCAAATGTTTCGTGTGAATGAAAACTTATTTGTAAATTGCAATGTGAGAATTAGCAATGTGTCTACTACTATTTAGTGTTGAGAATATACACATCCCACATGGGAAAAATGGAACTTTGTTTATGGGTTTATAAAGGTTTGGGTCACTCCATCCATTGCCAATTGGTTTTGGATGTGAACCCTAGATTACTTTATCATGGTATCGAGTTACCCATTTGTGCATGCCTCATGGCCACACAGGCTCCACGTCACCCAAAGTTAAATTCGCCACACGAAGCCAAGGCTTTTTATTCTTTTTTCAAAATTCATACATTAAGCATCACCGCAATCAAGAAAAGCCAAAATTGTTACTCCAATTGCTTGGAAGTCATGTAAACAACAGAAACAAACAGAAAAACCAGTTGGGTAGAACATAAGACTGCATCCATAAATTTCAGGTTCAGTACACTAATACAACTGAGATGTCCTTGTCACTTACCTAGAAGCATTTGATTTATAATTCTAGACAACAGAAGGTCCAGGACATGATATATGTTTTTCTAATCTAAATACATTCTACTCAAAATACACTAACGTAGGTGCTACTACATTTTACTTGGCTAGTAAGCTACAAGTCTAAGGTAGGCAGGCTTGACTTGAACTTTCTTCTTGTTTATGTTGATATGTCAACGAATATTGTTATTCTTCCAGCAGCAATGCAGGCAGTGATGTTGAAAATTTGCCAAGATTAGTATCAATGCAACCACCCGAATCGGCAATAGAGAAACCAAAGAAATGCACAGTTTCTTGTTGCTTAAATTCCTGCTGAGCGGTTGGCATACTCCTGAACCAATGCCCCAAACAGCGATGGCCTCTCGAGCAAGTGTGTTGGTGAGTCAAACTCTTTAGCCCTTCCTGTTAGAAGAACAGAAACACATGAACCAGTCAGAAAATTTGAACTTAGAACCTTCTTTCTAAACCAAAGCCAAGCATGACACTGATTTATCAAACTCACCTGCATCTACTACTAAAACTCTATTGCAGTCCATCACTGTTGGTATTCTGTGAGCAATGCTGATGATTGTACATGCAGCAAAGTCCTCTCTGATGATCTTTTGTATCGCAGCATCCGTCTGTGAGTCAACTGAAGCCGTGGCCTCATCCATGAACAACAGCCTGCTGCGCTTTAACATAACTCGTCCCAAACAAAGAAGCTGTCTTTGCCCCACGCTCCAATTATCTCCATCATCGGCCACTATTGAGTTCAATTCAATGGAAATGTTCAGTACGTAATACTAACAGTGCTAGGATCATTTGTTAAGTGAGAGTCACATACCTAAAGCATCGAGTTTTTTGGGTTTTGCAGCAACAACATCTTTAAGTTGGCAGCGCTCCAAGCTCTACAAGGAAAAATAACATTGATTCAAAATAAGCATATAATTTTATTAGCTAAAAGAGTGAATGATGAAATAATAAGCATACAGCATTTTTCAAGTTACCTTCCAAATCTCTTCATCTGAATACACCCCGATTGGATCAATGTTGCTTCTCACAGTTCCTTCAAAAAGGACAGGTTCTTGAGGAATGATCCCAAAGCTAGACCGGAGATCATGAAGCCCTATCGTGCATATGTCGATGCCATCGATGATAATTTTTCCCGCTGAAGGTTCCACCAGCCTAAAGAACACCTGAATTAAAGTGGATTTCCCACTCCCCGTTCGACCAACAACACCGACCTTCTCACCCCCATGAATGCTCAGACTAATGCCTTTGAGAACCAAGGGAGTATTCGGACGATATCTGACCTGCTCACCACAAAATTAAAACATCATTAAAAAGGAACAAAGCCAGTATGCATTCGTCCAAACCACTCATTTGCCTATCGTAGAAGATATAAAGAAGTAAATGTGTTTTTACCTGCAAGTCTTTCAGCTCAACATTGCCATGAGTTGGCCAATTCGTAGGAGGGGCACGATCTACTATCTTCCATGCTGCTTCTGATGGAATGTTACAAAACTGCTTTATCCTCTCAACTGACACCATCCTATTTTCTACGAAGCAGCTCATATATATGGCCCAAAATAGTACACCGTTGAGGGACAATCCATAGGAGAGTGATAAGCCAATATTCTCTGCATCATATAGAAATAAGATGCTATGTCAAAATAAGTACTTCATATGGAAAATCTTATCAAGTGTTGGCACAAGAAAAACAACAGGAAGATTTTGGTACCTGGCTTTACTATACTGCTTGGCAGCAAGATCATGAACAAAGTGGAAATGCAGAGGATTAAGCTCCCAAGCAGTTCTAGACGGAATCCCAACCACTCATTGGAGCCGTTATTGTGGAAATCCATACGCAAATTGGCATTCACTCTCCTAACATTTTCCTTGGTAAACTTGTTCTGGTTTCTGAAAGATCGGATTGTCATAACCCCAGATATGCTTTCTGAGAAATGATGGATAACAGGCGCTTTTGTGATTGAATCAAGTCGAGTTAATTCACGAGATGATGCAAGATAGTAACCCTAAAATCAAAACAGCACAAAAGTAATCAGTATATATTTGAGGCCATACCACAACTGGCAGATATTTTTATTAGTATAAAAAGGTTTGACATCCAGTTTGACATTTTTGCATTCACTTATGTCTGCATTACGTTGTTCTTACACTGATAATGTTAACAAGAGGATAAGATGAATGAACATACCCGGTACCAGATATTCAGCCAAAGAAGTGGTATGAGTAAGAAGATTGTTGGCCATGAGTTTTGACATACGACGATAAAGATACTGAGCACAGTGATATACATGGCAATGGTAATGCCCAAAATGAAGGGAAGAAATAAGTCGATATTCGTCTGATCAGTTGATGCCTGGTGGGGAATAAATCCATAAATTAGCAAGACTATAAACCATGAATTTAGATTTCTATGGATAAAAAAAAAAACCATGAATTTAGATTAAAAAGAGAATAGTCGTGAGTTCTTACCCTACTCAAAATTCTTCCAGAAGGTGTAGTATCGAAAAATGACATGGGGGCATGAAGGATGCTGTGAAGAATCTGCTTGAAGAAAACTTGAGCTGTTGTAAGCCCCACAATTGTTACAGAAAATGCTCTTACCAATACCACGAAGAATGAAACAGCTGCGATAATAGCATAGACAGTAATGAACACAGAAGGATCGAATGACAATGCTCGCTTTGCTGAAGTTTCATAGGCCAGCCAATAATCACCAGCCATTAGTGATCCTTGCCACAAAAGAGAGAGAGACAACACTAGCACCACACCCCACCATCCAAAAGCCTCTGTGCAATAGATTTTGTAATTCTGCAAGCTGACTTTGCCTGATTCTTTCTCCTCTTCTTTGATGAGCTTAGATGTTCCGTCTTTGGACTTGGGTTCGACCAGCTGAGAGTTGTTTTCGCCATTGGCTTCTCCATGTTTTGAAGAGGACTGCCGAGATATCTGTGGTTTGGGAGAAGTACTTTCACCAGGCATAGCTGTGCTCATTTCTACAAGCTCCATGGAGCTTTCATGCGCAACTACAAGTGCTTTGAAATCGAGGCTTAACAAATCGTTGTACTTTCCTGCTTGTACTATCATTCCTTCTCTCATGACCTATACATACATGTAAATTCACATTAAAGTTCGTCAAGCAGTTAACAGGCAAAGATATGACAAAAGAATGCTCTGACTACTTACCATAATAAGATCAACATTATGCAAGAAGTCAACTTGATGGGTTACGAGCAAAATGGTCTTGTTCTTAAGTACTCCCCGTACACATTCCTGCAAAAGAAGCATATACATGATAATGATGAGATCAAAGAACCAGTTCAATGCAAATAGAATTAGTAACCATCAGGCTCAGAACAAATGTATAAGAATATCTCTAGTAATGTTACCTTGAATATTTCTGATCCGGTATGAGCATCAACAGCACTGAAGACATCATCAAGAAGATATATGTCACAGTCCTGATATACTGCCCTGGCAAGCTGTATCCTTTGTTTCTGTCCACCACTTAGGTTGATGCCGCGCTCTCCTATTTCAGTTTGATCTCCATACTCCATCATTTCCATGTCCTTTTCCAAGCAACAGACCCTCATAACTTCCTGGTATCTCGCTCTGTCCATTGGCGAACCAAATAGGATGTTTTCTTCAATTGTCCCATTTTGAATCCATGATGTTTGAGCCACATAGGCAGTTGTCCCGCAAACTTTTACCTGTCATTGAAGAATGCTTCTTAGTTCAACAAGTACTTGATTAAATTGAGATTTTTTTTTCTAAGAATGCTTCTTAGACATTTCTAGAGCTATTGAAAGATGCATACCTTTCCGGATAATTTGTGCATCTCCCCAAGGATTGAGGCCAGCAGGGAAGACTTTCCAGATCCTACTGTCCCAACAATCGCGGTTAGCTCACCTTTGTTGATAGTCAAGTTTATATTCTTCAAAACCTCTTCATTACTTTCATCATCCCAGCTAAATGCACCATTCTTAACCTCCACAGCAACACTACTATCACAACCTTCTTCTCTCTCAACCGAACCCTCCACCAGTTCCCTACTACTCATATACCGGTCCAACCTCCCAAGCGAGATCATAGCTTGAGAAATTGAAATCATAGATTGTGGGAATGTCCTAATAGGCTCCTGCAGAATTTTGAAAATGGTTGTGGTAGTGAACACGGTCCCAGCATCAAGTTTGACACCCAAATACAAGGCAGTGGCAAATGTGAGGGTTGATATAAGTATGGGAGTGCACCACATGAGCACAACATTAGCCGAGATGGAGTACATGAACTTGGTCAGCCAGCTAAACTCCGACTGACGAAAAGTCTGAATCCTCTTGTTGAAGTGTTCCTCCCAAGCCTGGAACTTGATCACCCTCATGTAGTTAAGCATCTCGTTTGTCGCCTTCATCCTCGAATCCCTTTGCTTCATCAGATTGAACTGAAACCTGTTGTTCCTTCTCGTCCCAAACACCACAAACACAAGCACACCCATGATTCCAATCACTGCTGTGATTGTAGCTGCACCGAGGTTGTTGTACAGCAGGATTAAAGCAATGGTGAGCTGGACCGGCATCATCCATATAGCATGAAGCTGCAGCATCATGTCAGAGAGCTGCTGAGCATCCACAGCCATGTAATTCACAATCTGTCCAACACCATGAGCTTGTCGTGCCGAGCAGGTCAGCCTCAAGCCCTTCCTGTACAGAGAAGTTATGAGAGTTGATCTTATGAGCATGCCGAGTTTCTGTGAGTTGAAGTTGAACTGGTGAGTGCTCAAAACCTCAACGAACTTGGCACACAGAAGAATCAACACAAGGTAGTATCCCTCAAACGGCGAGCTTCGTTTCCCATTAGTGAAATCCACAAAGCTCTGGATAAGCACAGGCCCCACATACATGACACACAGCCTGATCACCGCAAGAGAAGCTGTGAAAGCAATATCTTTCCAGAAGCACCGGAGCAATGTGGTTCGAACCGGATGCTCTGACTTCTCCTCCGGTTTAGGCCAATTGGATTCGAAAATCACCGACATTCTTTCGGCTCTGTGTTGTGGAGCCAGTGTTGGAACGTCATCAACCTTCAAGGGGGATTTGTACCCTTGACTGAGCAGAGGATTCATCCAAACCCAAAAGGTTTTATTAATGAATGAAGCTGAAGCAAAACCAGTCACATTGGATTTGCTCAAGAGGGGCTCATGCAATTTAGTCTCCACACCGTTTTCTCCTCCATTAGATTGTTCTCTGTTCATCACTCTAATGCCAGTGGATCCTCTAACCGCAACAACAGCAAGAACAGCCGATAAAGGAAAAGACACAATGGAAACTACATCATCCAATCTCAAACCTCCTTCACTGTAAACCAAACGAATCACTCCAGAAGCTGCAAACAGAGAAACCGCAACGGAATTGGCCACCCAGTAAATACGAAGCGAAAGCGGGTGCTTGACAGCTTCAAATCTCTTTTCATGTGCCACCAGTACCGTAATGAGTCCATGAGTTATAGCTTGCACCAGCCAAAACAACCCATCTATGATCTTCCATGGGAAGTCAGGACTTCCTCTTGTAAACACGAAAATGCACACTACGGTGTAACAGAGTGTCAAGAAAACGCTGAGAGTCAGAGAGAGCTTGAAACGGAGCGTCGTTCCGGGACGGCGAGCTCTGCTGTTTGTTATCAACGGCTTATCGAGTTCCGAGCTGCCGCCGCCGCGGGGGGAGGTGAACCTCGAGTAGAGCTTTTGGACTGAGAAGGCGATGAGGGCGAGCAGGAACAAGAGATCAATGGAGGATAACAGAGCTCTCTGGGGACAGGGGGAGAGGAAGACGAATCTCAGCCATTGGAAGATGGCTGGAGCTGAGGTGTCGTCTTGGGATTGAATCACGGACGAGGAACACGAGGTGGACGTGATCCAAGACCCAGCAGCCATCGTCTTGCGAGGCCAAAGCTACACTCTTTTGTGGTGCTTAGTTTATAACATCTTCTTCTTATATCCCTGAAAAATGAAGCAGAAATTCAGAGACACGTGTTGAGAGAACAACCAAATTCAAAACTTCGACGTCACTAGGAAAGCATCAGGAAAATCATAGAAGGAAACTAGCGAGGAGTCCCGTTTGACCAAATGAAAAAAGAATGAGGAGGAAATTGATGATGGCAAAACAAACAAGTTTCGGTGATTGGGCGGATTTGAATTTTCCGCCGTTCTTGTCAAACAAGAAGTCATTAAAAACAGAGACAACAATGAAAAGGTACATATTTAATAAAACAATCTTTGCAAAGATTCACTGCAATAATTTATAATTCACTGTGCTGCTAAAGACGACCAGTACCCGACAAAAATACTGTTTCCAATAAGATATATTTCATTACGGGGAGAGACTAAAGGGGCAGGAAATTGCAGAGCGATTAAAGAAAAGAAAGATTCATACAACAGCAGAGCAGTTAGAGAAAACAAAAATTCATAATAATTAATAGCAGAAATGAAGACTTAACGCTGAAAGGCATTCAAAAAGCAGAGGACCCATGAAAGAAACCTCTGATTGAAGCTTACTGGGGTTGAAGGTGATTATGTGGCACTTGGTGAGTACTGGTTGGTGCTGCAAGGAAACCCAGATAGAGAGAACATAGAGAGAGAGAGAGAGGCGCTTATGTGATTGAAGAATGAAGTCCTGTGGCCAAGCTCTGTGTCTGGAATTATATACTAGACAAGTAGTCCTAGTTCCTGGACCAGAATGAAATGGCTTGAGCGAAGAGACGTGGAGAAATTTTTTTTTTTTTTCGCTGACAAGACGTGGAGAAATTGTAATTGCAGTCTGCATTTCAAGATAGAGAGGTACAGAGAATAGACGCAACATTTTTTTTGTTTCTTCTGTCTTCTGTATTGAATCACTTTGACCATTGCACCATTATTATTAATTATTGTTCCCTTTTCTCGTAAAAACTTGGCTCTTCCCTCTTTTTTCACCTGTCCAAATCAGGCTCCTCCACCGTTAATGCGTGCGGAACTTACGCACTCCCTCAAATCGGGTTATGAATATTACAGTTGTAGGATTGCTCACCTAAAAACAATAGTTTTAAGGGACTACTGTACTTATTTTCAGTCATTATATTCACTTATATTTCACAATCTCTTAAAAACTGTCTCTTAAATGAGCAAGCTTTTATGCAGTTATATACACAAATATAAAGTGGTGTTAGCTCAGTGGTTAGAGCACCTACTACCTAGTTACGAAGTCATGAATTCGAGTTATAGGGCAGGAGTGAAACACTTTGATCCTTTTTTTTTTTTTTTTTAAATATATATATATATATATACACACACATACACAAATACTCATTAATTATGTTCTTATGCTGTGAACCCTAATTTGAGATCTAACAATAATGAAACACTCACTTCTATCCCTCTTGTACTTTTTGTCTCTCTATTCTCCATTTATAATACGCAAAAATTAATTTCAAACCAAAGACTCAATCATATGAATGTGTAAAATACAAGAATTTCAATTCTAGTAGAAAGTGAATACTCAACTTAAAATAAATTTCAACATAAATGTAATAAAATTTTGACGTAACATAGTGCTACAGACACCAAAAAATTATGCCAAAAAGTAATACTAAATGACATGGCGTATGAGTTGGTGTCATGACTCAATTTAATAATTTCCAGCAAATTTAATAGATTTTATCTAGAAAACTAATTAATTAGCAAAAAAGAAGAACGTGATTCACCAAACAACTAGATCTGCTACCGCCCTTCCTCAAACAAAACAACCACATCTGCATAATCAAAAGAGCAAAGAAATCTAGAGAATAGTGCAAAGAAATTACATCAAATCTGGGAGACTGTATATATAATAGTACAACTATTTCTTTCTCTCTCTAACAATATGAGAATTCATATTAAATTTGATGGTCACCATTTCTCATTTACTCCATCACAACATATCTCTATTTCCAGCAGGATGAAACCCACCACCACTAACAGTATATAATAGATCATTATTCAATTGCCAATGAACTAATGAATTAAGCCATACACAACTTTTTATTCTATTTACTCTGTTTTGGTTGATGGTCTTTTCCTACAGTTGCATGTTAAAGTCTCCATGATTTAAGGAGTTCGTTTAGGGTTCTTCATTCCTTTTGTTGTTGATTATCATTTTTTCTAATTAAACAACAATAACTTTTAATTATTGATCTTTCCATTTTAAAGAATAAAAATAAAATATAAAAATACATGCTAAAAATAGTTTGATGATATGGCACCTGCCACATCATTTGGTATTGATATTTGGGATCTCAAGTATTTTTGATATAATATCCCTCTTAAATCGGAATAAGTTGGTGGTAGATCTTTTTAGATGGAGCCATGGAGCGGCATTTAAGACGAGAGTGGTGTGACAAGAAAGGCAAGGAGCGAGTGGAGGTGGTTAGTTTTTCTTAAGGGAAAATATCACAAATGGTCACTCAACTTTTACCTATTCGACATTTTGATCACTCAACTTTAATTATGTTATTCACTTTAGTCACTTGGTTAATTTTTTTCATTAACAAAAAATTATTTGCCACAATATTAATGATATTTTTGTCCAACCAATTGTGAAAAATTGAGAAATATATATTAGAATGATTGGGATAAATGATTAAAGTGAGATAAAATGCTATTTGGGTGATTAAAGTGATTGACACTGTAATAGTTGAGTGAACAAAGTGATATATTTGAAACTTGAGTGACCAAAGTGTTGAATGTGTCATAGTTAAGTGATCATTTGTGAAATTTTTCATTTTCGTAAATGTTATCTTAAATGTGAACTACAGTTTGGCACCTGCGCCAATAAATCATTAAATTTTGAACAATTGACAGATTCGGCTTGTGGTACATGAATAGTTTCGTACCGCCATGCCATTCCCCAGGAAATCTGGCCCAAATCCAAGGGACAAGGAAAGGTTGTCTTCAACTTTAAAGGACACATAAGCCTTTTTCTCATAAAGAAGAACAGAACTAGGACATAATTGCCATTAAACCAAATGACTATTGACCAAAAAATAATTAAGCACTAAATCGTTCTTGAGTCGAAATCAAAATCTCTAATTTACAATAGTAATACCAAATAATCATGCCATGATAATGAAGAATTAAAATTAAGATATACGACAATAAATGAGTTTCCAATTTTAAGATATATGCGGTAGTTTAGGCCAACTTATGTTTCCTTTTAAGTCTTTCTGGCATATTAATTTACATTAATTTTACATGACTTAATTGAAAGATTATTTTCATATAACAGTCAAAATAAGTAAAGTGGATGACAAACCACTTTAAACTATGACATAAATTGTTGCTTTTAAAAACCTTGTGAGCCAAAAGTGGATGGTTCTCCCGTAGGAATGTTTGTATAAGGCCTCAAGCATTACATATATCTCATCTCAGTGTAAGAGAAGTCATTATAATTTCCTTTCTTGGAAATAATTTTAGAATCTTTTGAGTAAGCATGCAACGATTACTTTAAATGTCTTCGGTTACGTTGGCTTACCAAAATAATGGTCCCACAGACCACAACTTATTTTATTCGGATATCTATTAAGTATTATTAATTTTTACATGAATATTTTGACTATTTTCTCATAGTACGCTGCACCTCACCTATTGTGGGTATCCCCGTCGTACACTCATTTATATTTCCTTCGTTCCAAACACTGTTTTATATTGAAGCTGCCAAGATTCAGCAGAAAATTTATAAACCAGCCCCACCTCTTACAAGTGAAAAAGCAGAAGGACAGGAATTTTTAATTTTGTTTTGGGAGAAATATCACTTTGGTCATCGAACTATGGCTCGCTCGACACTTTAGTCATCCAACTTTTAAAAACTTCATTTTGGTCATCGAACTATATCACTGCATATCACTTTGGTCATTCCGTCAATTTCCTCCGTTTTCTCTGTTAATTCCAGGGGTATTTTGGAGATGAAATGTTTTACCCGCTATTTTTATAACTTAATCCAATTTTCCCCGCCTAAGCATAAAACTTCATCCAATTTTGCCAACTTTTCCCTCCTTTTATTAATGCATTCATCATCAGTAATCAAAGCATACAACAGAGAAAAATAATAGAGTCAGAGAATGATTTAAAGTGAGGGAATATAAGAGGAAGAAA
The DNA here is from genome assembly GCF_002994745.2 of Rosa chinensis. Taxonomy (NCBI): domain Eukaryota; kingdom Viridiplantae; phylum Streptophyta; class Magnoliopsida; order Rosales; family Rosaceae; genus Rosa; species Rosa chinensis. Next base: position 56,306,920 of record NC_037093.1, on the reverse strand, counting down.
AATATTGATTTAATAAATCAAGGAATTATAAAAGGAGGGAAAAGTTGGCAAAATTGGATAAAGTTTTATGTTTAGGTGGAAAAAGTTGGATTAAGTTATAAAAATGGCGAGTAAACCTTTAAATTTTCAAAATACCCTTGGAGTTAACAGAAAAAACAAAAGGAATGACCAAAGTGATATGCGATGATGTAGTTCAATGACCAAAATGAAGTTTTTAAAAGTTGGGTGACCAAAGTGTCGAGCGAGCCATAATTTGATGACCAAACTGATATTTCTGCCTTTTGTTTTCATCACAGAAATACCAACTTTTGTCCTTGCATATAATCTGCGAAAGCTAAAAGGGTCCACCCAGAAAATTGTGGTTGGAAATACTTATGTTCTTGGATGCTTCATCTTGAATCTAGGTGGGGTACTTCATCTTAATTCACGTGCTTAATTTGGGAATAAAGGAGCTTAATGATGACGAATCTAATTCTTTTGCATTGTCAAACATTGATGTCAATAGTCTCCAAAAGTAAACAAATATGGCTCAAAATTTACTATAATGTTTTTCTGTTCTCTTAGGTGGTGTTTGTTTCACAGAACTGTCGTACCTCTCCTTATTTTCTATAATAGTTTTAGACTCTTACAACCTGGGCCATGCTATACTAAGCCATGATTCATGTTTGTTGCTGCATGGGACAAAAGCTGTTGTATTGCCTTGTTTTATCAAAGAAACTCATCAAACCTCCAACCTTCAATTCTAAGTGTAGAGAAAACGGCTCCATATTACCTACTAGACCTGTGAAAATGTAACAATCAAACAATGCAATCACTCTTCTTAAAATAAAAAATCCCAAGAACCAGTAACATTTATTCCACACTAGATTGCTGAAAGTTATAGCACATAGAACATAGCTCATAAAGTTTGAATTTTTGGCATTGTCAATTGAGATTCCAATACTCAGTAATGCCATTATAACAAAATGTTTCAAATTGGGTCAAGTTCTATTTATTTAAGAACAACATTTTGAAACCGAAGAGGAAAACTTTTCTCTGTTTTCAAAATTCACTCAGCAACCCAAACACCTTACATGGCAATGCCCAGCTTATCATACTCATTTATCAACACAGAAAATGCATCATACCGAATTTGAATCTCGCAATCTATGTACTCCTCCAAAGTCCTCCAGAAAATTTCATCCCTCCAGAGCATGTTAATCACTGTCGAATGACTCATCGACGCAAAGCTTCAATCTTTGGGTGGCCCAGATGAAGAGTCGAAAATCCAATTAACAGTTTGTCTGATGTTCATGGATCAAAGAGATGATTTTGTAATCAGAGAGCTGTGAAACCAAGGATTCATCAACGTCCAATTTTTCAAGGATGGTGAAGAGGCCATTGGCGGTGGGAGTTGGGTCTGCTTGGGTGTGGGAGCAGCGGCGCCGCCGTGGGGGTTTGGGAATGAGGCAATAGATGGGGTGAACTGAAGGGAAGAGCAGAACGAGTGAGATAGGCTTCCACAATCCCATGGTTTTTGATGTCTCTATGGTAAAAGGTGTTAGTGTTTTTGGGATTGTGGAGTCTCATTTAAAAGAGCCCATGTTGTTGCCAAACATGGGATAAATTGTTCTACACTAGATAAGACAGTCCAGTGCCATCGTATCCCTTGTAACAAACGTGCCCTTAGTGACATGATAAGTATCTAATGTAATATCTTATATAATTAAGTCAATTCTTCTTTGAATGGTTAGGTTTTCGAACATCCTGTTATGAAGAACAACATTTTTATCAAGAGAGAGTAAAATTGATATTAACCATGTAATTGAAAATAACTACCCACTATCCATTTCTTTTCTTTTTATTTTCCAGTTTTTATTTATTTTTCACAATTTTTAAAAATAAAAAGCCAAATGGCACCCACAAAATACGTGTCAAGAGACTAGTATACATACTTTAGGTAACATTGTTCAAGAATATGTTCTATTATTCTAGTTGTGGAACAAACATATGCGTGAATATTGTTCTATGGTTCGTGGATATGTTGTCTTGTTTCCAAATTATCTTGGTGGCATGATAGGTAACCCTATAAAATATATACCTTAGGCCAAAGGAGAAAAACTACAACATATGCCTGTGGTGGAAGAAAACACCCATCATATTTTCAAACCATCAATAAAAATAAGTTGGTTTTAAATCACTTTCATCTCGACTAGTGTTTAGTTTTTTTTTCAAAGAAAGGGAAATGAAGCAGTTTCGTCCTCTATTTCTCTTACACTAATCATACTATCATAGCACAATTGGACGACAACATTAATATTTAAGTATTCAAGGATAGTGCGTATAACCGACTATAACAATTGACAACAAAAGATTGATGAAACATATATGAAGAGGAACTCGTAAAATGATTTTTCAAAGACTATATATATGCTCATGGAAATGAAATCTCTATGTTAGCCGTTTATATCCACTCTTAATTTCTCATAAACCTAGTGATTTTTTTTTTTTTTGAAAAATAATAATTCTTCTTTTAAAAATAGAGAAAAGTTAAAAAAAATAATAATTCTTCTTTTAAAAATAGAGAAAAGCAAAAGAAAGCTTACAACTTCAAACTCCAAACCCACTAACAACCCCAACCCTCTAGATCGATGAAGCGCAATAGGAGAAGATGAAGGAAAGAGTATGAATAATATCTTTGTTCTTATTCTTCTAAATATATGACTGTTAAATCATTATAAGATATCATTGGACATAAACTTTCTTATTGTTACTTACTGACCAAAATTCATGATAACCTTGAGAAATGGTAAGCATGAAAGCAGTACTATTATTATTAAACAAATAAAATAAATTTGTCCATTTTCGGGGTCTCAAAGGGGCGTGAAATCCTTTTAATTTTTGTACAAAATAAAAGTTTAATCAAAATGAATATTAATCAAAGAATTTATAGAACAAATCACACTCTTACCGCTAAATTGTACGCGCTACGGTCCGGTTATAGAATCAAAATAAATCAACATTTTCAATCCTTAATTGTATTAGTGTTTCGTAAATAAGTGATTAAACTACACGTACAAATACATCGTACGCATGAAAGATATCATCTAATAGATCCACACACTCCTAAATTGTCAGGACCGGTTCTAGGACTCCATATTCCAAAATAAAAGACAAATCAAATTGTTTGATTGAGGGTACCGGCCACATGCATAAGCTGTAGTTTTTCTTCTTTTGTTGTTGAAGCCTACGGTGCTCCAACTCGTTCGCTGGTGTCCACTAATTCCATCCTAAATACTCCAATCATCGCAGACACCCAGCATGCGTGAATACATCGGAGCTGACGTCACCCGATGCAGAGACTTGGGACAAACTAGGTCAATTAAGAAGAACAACAACCAGTAATTAGCAAATGATTAAATGGGAGTGGAATTTTGAGAGCAGAAGAATTACAATCAGAGGAAAACAAAAGTAACAACAATATAATATAAGGCAAAAGGACCACATTGTTTTGGTCATTATATTGAAGATTTCACACACTGAGCTATCCATTATCTGATTGATTAGTATTAGATGGCTCGAAATTCGTCCTCATTATATTGGTGGTTGTCTGTTCCATGGAATTAGAAAAAAGTGCTTTTTGTAGAAGCTGGCAAGTGAGCAGATGAACACTGGAAAGAGTAAAGGAGACAAGAGCCCATAAGAGATGAGCGTTTTGGAGACAGGAGCCCATAAGAGATGAGCGTTTTGGATCTTATTGGTTTTCATTCAGCTTTGGGCCTTTGAACAGTACGATAAGAAAAAAAGGAAAAAAGAAAAGAAAAATCTCTAAAAGAAATTAGAATCCGCCGTGTGACAGGTTGATACATTGATAAGTCAAATATTGTCTGATTCAAGGATGATTAGTTCTATGATTAAAAGAAGTTAACATCGAAAACAGAAAGTAGTTTCAGAGAGGAGTGAATTACAGTTTTTTAGAAATTGATATCCACCATTAAAAACTGCTTACTGATTGGAACAATATTAATACAAGAGAGCACGAAGCGTATGGGCCTCGTAATTGACTAATTGTTAATATTTATCTGCTCTTATTTTTATATGTTATTGTTTTTTTTTTTTTTAAAAAAGGGGGCTGGTGCGGCTGCGCTCAAGTCTTGATTAATGAAATTGCAAAATACAAGGGGGGGACGTAGAGCCTGAACCTCAAATTATAATAAGCATAAAGAGAACATCCTGAAATAATACCAGGATTCTCCACAAAACCTATGTATTCTAACAAGCACCAATTAACAAAGAGTGCACGAATGGCTATTCCATTTGCTTTGACATAGCGGTGACATACCGGAAAGATAACTCTATCACGAAGAAGCATCATTACAAATAGCACAGCTTTCTCACTATGTTGCCGCACGGAAATAAATCCGGAGACACTCAATTTCATCCTGCTACTAGGAGGTTGCGTATAACGTTCTGTATCTTAATTTACCTGTTTACTAGTCATCTGGACGGTAACGACAACTATTTTCACTTTTTACTTTGTTTCGATACTTTTAGTGGCCCTAAAAGTTGACTTTTTGTTCGAGTCAAAATTTGAGAAAATGTTCTTCATGGAAGTTGTAGAGGACGTTAAACCGAGCATGTGCATATGTGGTACGTAAAAATCGGAGTTCGCATGCGAAAGTTATGAGTGAAGTAAGAAAGTTACTGTTCATGTTAGAAATTTGTATAAATAATAAAAATTTACTGGGTAGGTTTCCAAATCCGGAAACCCACATTTCTCTCTCCTCTCCCCCGATCTCTCCCCTTTCCTCTCCGGGCGATTCCTTCTCCCCTTCGATTCGTAGCCGTCCGGCCATTAACCAGTGGGCAACCGGCAACCACATGATCGCCTCTTCCTCCTCTTAACGCTAGTGCCCTTAGGTTTCGGCGATTTGGCCAGAAAACCCTGAATCGAAGCAAAGAACCTCACGGGGGCAGTTTGAGCTTTTCCGGCGATTCAGCCATTTCCGGCCGTTTCCGACCACCAAATTGGGACCGTAGGGGCGCCTCAAGCCGGTGATCATTTCCCCTAAGGCCATTCACTTCAATCTGTAGTGTGGAGGTCGAATCGATGATCAAATTCTAGGGTTCAGAGGTTTTTTCTTGGTTTTTTTCACCGGCCAATTTCGAGTGCTTTAAGGTAAAATTGAAATGTGTTGTAGTTGAGGAAATTGTTGGGTATGTTGTGTTGTTGTTGCTGCCAAAATTTGGTGGCCATAGGAGGTGGTGGCAGCCGGCGAGTGGGCCCCACGCGCCGCCACTGTAGGTCGCGCGTGGAGGCGCGTAGGGCAACTTTCTAATTTTGATTTTTAGCCTATTAAATCCTATAATTATTGTAGAGGTTGAATATGTGATTTTGGTGAATTTTTGGAGGAGTTTGATATCAATTGTGAATTTCCGAAGTTTGGGGTTTCGGAGGTTGATTTATGGGAATCCGACCTTCGGATTTCCCTTGTTTCCGCTATGGAATACTTTAATCTATGAATTGATATTAGTGGTGAAATTTGAGTTGAATCCAAAAAGAAATTGGAAGTTTGATTTCAGAGGATAAGATATTAGAATCGTATTTAATTGCCAAATCGTTATTCACGAATTATAATATTGTACAGGGCAATGTACCGAGTTCTTGCTCGATGAAGGAACTCGTATACTTGATTGTCGGAATAGTACTGTGAGTGGATTTTTGTTTTTAAATAATGATGCATGCATTTATTTATTAAAGTAATGCTCTAGTTATTTATCATATTACTTTTCGAGCATATAATTGTTTTCGGATTTTGATTTTGATTTATCTCGAGGAATTACTTTCATTGATGAGTTTCATGAAGTGATTATGAATTATTCCGGTTGTGATTTTCGGGTATTAATTTTGTTATGCCCGGATTCGAAATTATGATTTATGTTGTTTTTCAACAAAGTATTTTCCATGGTATTTTCTAAAATGGAATATTAGTTCATTATTGAACTTCCTTGCTTATTCATCATTGACCTGAGAATATTTTTGGCGTGTGGGACACGCAGTTGATTTATTGATATTTCATATTTATTTATCGACTTTCGGTTTTGGCATTGTGAATGCCTTGATGATGATTTTGGAATTGGTTTTGTTTTGGTTTACGGAGATCATGTTTTATTATTATTTCTCTTCTATTTATTTTTTAACTTGAGTTTATCTTGGCGTGTGGGACACGTCGTTGGAAATTCATTTGCGAGAGTTGGGGAAGCCTTATGTATTTATGGATTTATTTGTTTTCGGATTTCTTTTGCCATACTTTGGGTGATTATTTATCATGCTAGCATTGATGTCCGCCTTTGTGGCGCTGGTTACTGTCTTTGTGACAATAATGCTGAAGCCCAGTATCCTAATCGCTACACGTAGTGGCGTGTGGGTATATAACGAGAGTATATGGGAGTACTTTAGCCTGGGAGGCTATTACCCGAGCCTAGGAGGCTCATTTGTATGACTATCTTCTTCCCCTACTTTTATATTATTTCTGGGCTAGTGGGGTCTAGTCCGATGATACGATACTCAGCGGGTTTGATTTACAGTTTCCAGTTTCTTGATTTTAAGAAATAAAATTTTACAAACGTTGCATGCATCGAGGTTTTATAAATTTAAATAAGTGGGAAAATATTTAAGTTTGCTTCATTTAAATCATCTTAATTATTTATTTTTGTCCACTCACACTAACGTGTTTTTCAATACTTTTCCCCTGGGCCCTTCTGTTTCAAATGCCCAGTTTGCAGGCGAAATTAGTTGAGGTCGGGCGTACATGGAATTGAGGCATAGTCAACAGTAAGGCTTCCGCATTTTCCTTTGAATTAGGTTTTCCTTGTTTACCCTTTTTATTAGAATTGCTTTGATTACTTGTGGGATTATTGTTATTCAAGTTGCGTTTTGTGTGTTGTGATTTGGGGAGCAGGGTGGATCCAGGAGAATAAAGATGGATGGTTTAGAAGTGTAAATGTTTTTCTACAGGTTTTGGGTAGTCCATTTTTAGGGGAAGTTCTGCAAAATTTTTGGTAGAATTTCTTCTAAGGTGGGCCCCGCAGGGCAGGGGCGGGTCTTGTCATTGCGTCCATTTGATCAAGCAAATAGCTCGCCGCCTCGCTAGGCCAGACAAGGCACACAGAGTGTGCATACCGGGACACAGCCCACATCGCCCTACCAAAAGATGATAGGGATTTATTGCTGGCATAGAGCCACGTTGAATATTGAATATTTGATATAGAGGTTTTTGTTGAACATCACAACCAGTACCCTAAGGCCTTGTTTGGTTTGCAAAATTGAGAACTCAGGAAAGGAAAGTCATTACTCTCATTTGTTTGATAACCACAAACTCCGGAAATCCTTTCCTGACAGAGGGTAAAGTAGAGGGGAAAATCATTCCACTCAGATCCAATGGGATTGATTTTCCCTTCCCATTTTCTAGCATTTATTACAAAAGTTTTGGACAACAATACCCTTTCTTGCATAAAAAATTGGTGTACTTTTGAATTTTTATGATATTTTTATTTTAAAATACAAGTTTATTATTGAAACATTGATATATTTTTACTTTCCTTTCCTGCACCAACCAAACACCGGAAGGAAAATTAAATAGTCTTTCGTCTTTCCTAAATATTTTTCCTGCTTTACCAAATAGAGGAAAGGAAACCTGACAGTAACTTTAGTTTCCCTTTCCAATGGGAAAGACAAGAGAATTGATTTCCATTACTTGAACCAAACGAGGTCTAAATTGTCACATTTTTCAAGTTATCAATGATTTACTTTTCACTAATTAAGAAGAGACAAACATGTTTAGCTTCATGGATATTTTTATTGTAAAGTGGGAATTGGAAAGGAAGGGGTGAAGGATTCCCATTCCCACAGGCCCCAACTTTGGTACCCTACCTAATTACCCAAAATGGTAATTACTGAAATTTACTGCAATCCCAGGTAATAAAGATGCCATAAAGGTCTGGTTTCCAGTTTCCACTGTCAGAAAAGGGCCGAGTATATAACAGTGTCACAGGCCCATTTGGGATCAGTACTCACTAAAACAGGTCTCGAACAAGAAGAGGGGTTTTTATTTCCAGCTTCTAGGGTTTTACGCTCTCTTTCCGTTTCCAGCTAAATCATGAGGTAATCTCTTCTCTCTTCTCTGCAACTTGTTACGATTTCACCATCTGATTGCGTATCTGTATTTGATTCTACTATTTTCATTTTCAAATTTCGCTACCGTGTATGATCTCCAGTGCTCTCTATATGAATCGTAAAGTTGCTTATTTTTATTGAATGTTCTTGATTCGTGTTGGGCTGGTCCCTAGAGAAGCATAGGAATGTGATTTTGATTCGATTGTGAAGCTTTGGTATTTTGTGTTCTTCACCAAATTGGGCATGGATACTTTGCCCTTGTGGATTTCTTGCTACTGTGTTGTGATCGGTGCTTTAATTTGTTGCAGTCGTCTTCCTGAGGTGAAGTGGGCCCAGAGGGAGGACAAGGTTTTCCTTACTGTGCTTCTGCCCGATGCCAAGGATGCTAAGGTTAAGCTTGAGCCTGAAGGTGCGTTCATCTTCTCTGCTAGTGCCGGTGCAGAGAATCACCAATATGAGCTCAAACTCGACCTTTTCGACAAGGTTAATGTAGAGGTGAGAAGTGAGGATTAGTTTATACGATGGATTTGATGCTTTCTTATTCAGTTGAATGACATTTTTTCCATCATCGTGTTATAGGAAAGCAAAATAAGTATTGGAGTGAGGAGTATTGTCTGTATTGTGGAGAAGGCAGAGAAAGTTTGGTGGAGTAAGCTACTGAAAGGAAGTGGGAAGACACCGCATTATGTCAAAGTAGATTGGGACAAATGGGTGGACGAAGACGAGGATCCTCGTATGCAACATACTAAACCTGTTCCGTTTATTGGATTTTTTTTTTAATTTGACTAAGCTGGGTTGGTTCATGTAATTAATTTCTACCACTTCTTGTTTCTCAGCAGCAGCAGGTGCTGATGACATGGGTATGGGAGGCATGGATTTCTCGGTTAGTATATGTTAAATTGGGGGACATTTCAACTTCTGAATTGGTTTCTTGTATTGGTTCATGGTTCTAACTCGTCACACATTCTGCAGAAATTTGGTGGCATGGGAGGTGATGATGCAATGGGAGGGATGGGTGGACTGGGTGGTATGGGTGGAATGGGTGGAATGGGCGGGATGGATTTCTCAGTCAGTATATGAGCTTAGAGATTCTTCATTTTCTGAAGTAGTTTCAATCATCAGATCATTGTTCTAATTCTTAAACTGTATGCTGCAGAAACTTGCTGGCATGGGAGGTGAAGGTGGAATGGGTGGGATGGATTTCTCGGTTAGTATATTTTGACTTGTTGTATGTTCCACTATCTGAATTAGTGTTCAATTACCAGTTCAATTGTTCTAACTCACTTACTCTGTAGAAATTTGCTGGCATGGGAGGTGATGGTGCGATGGGCGACTTTGATGATAGTGATGATGGTAAGAGGAGGTCTATTAGCTTGATCATAAATTTCTTTGTGGCAAATTGAGAACATCATAGGAAGTATATGTCTAGAAATTAAAACACCAGTTCTAACATGGCTTCTTTAAGGCAACTCCCAAGGTCTGATGTGCCCTGTAATTTTCTGGTGCGTCACTTGGGGAACAAGCCTGACATCTTCCAAATTCACTATCTTCCATAACCAAGTCATGTTTTATAAAACATAGATTTCTAGCAAACATATGTAAAGTAGTTATCCTTCAAAGGTCAATTTACTGGTGTAACCAACAAAAAAAAAAGAGGTCAATTTATTGGGATTTTGGAGCATATCCATTGCATACATAGAGCTGCAAAAAAGGCATACTCCCAAGTGTTTTTGGTTTGTGCTAGTATATCTATAATCTGACATCAAATTCTGCAAAAAGTTGATTGTCAGTTTTTCTATTAGAACGGAATGCATAAGCATAACTACCAATGAGATTAGGTTTTGACATTAGATCTGTTAAAAGAAGCTTAAATACGAAAATTGGGTTTAGTTGACAGGATCTGATACTCACTACCAGGGTATGTAGGTGATTATTTTCTTGTTTGGTTGCAAGTATGTGTATTACACTATTATGTGTTGGCTATCTTTTGTACTTGATGAAGGTTCAGTGAGGACTGAGGAGTGTTGATCAGCATAGCAGCTTTGTTAGTCACAAGTTGTTAATACGTTGTCAAGAGCTTTTAAGTGTAAAGTAGGGCAGGGAGATGACTTCTATGTGGCTTAGGTTTAGACGTTTGAGTGTCTAGAAATTTGGAGTTTGGTTAAGAATTACTTGCAACATATTGGTATTCTTGGAAAATCTTATTTTTTCCTCGCCAGTGGTCAAGTTAATGCTATACATACTTTTCTATAGGGGATTATAAATTTCTTTAAGTTATCTCACTTGTTTACAAAGATGTGAATGAAATAGTTGCTGAAATTTTGGTTGTGTCCTTCTATTGTAGACCAAGAAGTGTCCAAGCCAGGAGATTCAGATGCTGGCAAGAGTGAAGCTGATTCCTCAGGAGAGAAAAAGGAAGCTACACCAAGCACATGATTTCCGCGTTTTTTTTTTTTTTGGGTTGGTTTACATTACTGATACCCGCGTCATGGTTGAAGCCAGTGGTTTTTCCAGCATTAGTTACTGTGTGTGTTTGATCTAACTATGTGAAGCTATTCTGCTAGATCATGCTTATAGACTGACAGATGCTTATGTATGTGAACTATGGATTTTACAAGTCATTTCTTTATCCCTTTAGATTGATCAATATCTGTCAACCTCCTAAATGATCTGTTAAAGCCTTGTTTAAAAAGCACAATGAAACCGATAGAAAGTAAAATGATCCACACTATCGGTTCAAGGCTCATGACCGAAGTCTGTAGTCAGCCCTATCTCTCAGCAATCACATTGACAAGGCGTGTATGATGATCTTTGGTTGGTTAGTGGGAAGCTGATAAGTTCAATCAAACTATCAAGCTGGTAAGTGCTTCTGCATATGCCGCTAGTAAATAGATTCTTTAGAAGAAATAGCTGCAACATGAGGTCATATCAAGCTCCTAGATGATGAAATGTCGTCATATGAATGAGATATCCATAGTGATTCCGTAATTTCGTAAACAACTAGTAGGACGACCACTGTAAAATGAGAATGATTCAGTGCTGCAATAACTTTAACAGCCAAAGCTGAGATTGAGGAATATACCGTCCAAGAACTTGAAGAAAATATCTGATACTTGATTCAGTGTTGCGTGTCAAATTTTCTGATTTTTCTTTTTTGAAAACATTAACAACTGAGAGTTACAATAACCACTCTTTCATGAATTGAACTCACGACCTCTAACTTACAAATGAAAAACTTATGTCATTACACCAAATGGTATTATCACTAACTCATGTCAAATTATACTGAAATACTTATGTCATTACATCAAATGATACTATTACTAACTCTTTCCTATCTTTTCATTGAGGATATTGTTTAATCTAACGAGTATATTATCAGCGATTTCAATCACATCTATTAATTAAAAGTTGAAGTTATAATTTAATATTATATTTTTATTGTTTTAGCTGTTAAAACTGTATGTTTTTTTTTCTTGCAAATGTTAAAACTTTATATTAAAATGAATATCATTAGAGCATATTTAGCAGACTCTTTATTATGGCTCCTTAGCTATTTTGTAGAGCATCTTTAGCTTTTTATCTATTTTAGCAGCTGCACTAAACTCCTAAGTGGCTCTCTATTATAACTTTTAGCTATCTCGCTCCTAAATATAGAGAGCGAGATGAAGCTCTCTATATTCTATAATTTAAAACATTCATTTTAAATTATTTTATGTAATTTATAAATACATTTAAACTATTTAATATTTTCATTTAAAAAATAATATAAATTCAAAACTAGCTAAAATAGAGAGCATTGATGCAGACGTAATTCTAAAGAGGCTAGCTAAAATGACTTTTTAGATACTTTAGTTAAAATTTGACTAAAAAATAGCTAGTATTGCTAAACATGCTCTTAATCACCCCACCACGTATTTAAACTTTTTTTTTTTACTTTAGCGAAGTAAAAAATAGAGTTCAGTCGCACTTGGAAAGGGCAAGAATCTCATACGGGGACTTGGTTCAGTAATAAAAACAAAAAAAGAAATACTAAAATGGGGAATGAGTAGGACTCACTCCAACTCCGGGTAATAAAGACAAAATAAAGTCGTGGAAGAATGACTCGTACGCTTTGCTCTCAGTCTATTTAAAAGAGTCACAGACCGTCGGCCCATTTGAGTCGCTCACTCAGTTAGGTCACAACGCACAAAAAAGAGGGTTTTATTTCCAGCCTTCTAGGGTTTTTCACTTTCTTTCTCTTTTCCCCTAAATCATGAGGTACATCTCTTCTCTCTTGTTCTGATTTCACAATTTCGCAATCTGATTATTGCGTTTGTGCGATTGGTTCTCTTCTCTTCGTATTCAATTTTACTTTTCCGTCTTACTATCAACTGCCTCTCTGTGAATCGTGAAGTTGCTTATTCATATTGAATGTTGTTAATTCGTGTTGGGCTGTGTACCCAAATAGCATACAAATGTGATTCTGGTTCGATTTTGAAGCTTTGATTGTGAATTTCTTTGCTTGAATTTGTTGCAGTCGTCATCCTGATGTGAAGTGGGCCCAGAGGGAGGACAAGGTCTTCCTTACTGTGCTTCTGCCCGATGCCAAGGACGCCAAGGTTAAGCTTGAGCCTGAAGGAGTTTTCATCTTCTCCGCTAGTGCCGGTGCCGGGAATAACCACTATGAGCTGAAACTCGACCTTTTCGATAAGGTTGATGTAGAGGTATGAGTTCTAGTTTGTGTGATGGTTTAGTGACTGGGATATTGTTTTGAAATGTCGGGTTTCTCGATGGGTTGTTATTCTGCTGTATGATGCTTGTTTGTCATTTCGTGTTGTAGGAAAGCAAAATAAGTATTGGAGTGAGGAGTATAGTCTGTATTGTTGAGAAGGCAGAGAAAGTTTGGTGGAGTAAGCTATTGAAAGGAGATGGGAAGACACCGCATTATGTCAAAGTAGATTGGGACAAATGGGTTGACGAAGACGAGGATCCTCGTATGTAACATCATATATAGCTGTTCTTTATTGTCACTATTTTTAATTTTGACTAATTTGGGTTATTTTGTGTAATTAATTTTTACCACCTGTTGTTTCTCAGCAGCAGCAGGTGCTGATGACATGGGTATGGGAGGCATGGATTTCTCGGTTAGTACACACTAGCTTACAGGCATTTCAACTTCTGAATTAGTTTTTTTTATAATGGTTTGTTGTTCTAAATTTCTAATTCTAACTGTGACCTGCAGAAATTTGGTGGCATGGGAGGTGATGATGCAATGGGAGGGATGGGCGGACTTGGTGGGATGGGTGGCATGGGTGGCATGGGTGGAATGGGCGGCATGGGTGGAATGGGCGGGATGGATTTCTCGGTGAGTACATATTAGCTTATGGGCTTTTTTATATTTTGAATTAGTTTCATTTATCAGATCAGTTCTAACTGTAACTGTAATCTGCAGAAACTTGCTGGCATGGGAGGTGAAGGTGGAATGGGTGGGATGGATTTTTCGGTGAGTATAACAGCTCATCAGTTTTTTTATTGTTTTATTTTTTATTTTGAAATAGTTTCATTTATCAGATCATTGTTTTGACTCTTAGCTGTAATCTGCAGAAACTTGCTGGCATGGGAGGTGAAGGTGGAATGGGTGGGATGGATTTCTCGGTTAGTATATATTGACTTGTTTTAGTTTCCACTATCAGAATTGGTGTTCAATTACTTTACCAGTTCAATTGTTCTAACTCACTTATCCTGTAGAAACTTGCTGGCATGGGAGGTGATGGTGCAATGGGTGACTTTGATGATAGTGATGATGGTAAGAAGACTATTAGCTTAATGATGAGTTTGTGCATGATAGGGTGTATATATTTACTATTTACTACTAGATCAGATTCTAATTTTTGTTTATCAAAAGTTTTTACATCATCGAAAACGTAAAATGTGAAGCATGGTAGTGAAATGACTCCTACTACTTGGACGTTCCTTAGGCTATGTCTAGAAAATTGGTGTTTGACTTTCATAATATTTCATACTTTCAATGGAGTTCCCATGTGTTTTCACACAAGTGCTATACATAATTGCCTATCTTGGGGTCTTATAAAATTTCCTAAGTTTGTCTTGTATGGTGTTACAAACGTGAGAATAAACTAGCTGCTGAAAATTGGCTCGTTCTTTTTCATTGTAGATCAAGAAGTTTCCAAGCCAGGAGAACCGGATGCTGCCAAGAGTGAAGCTGATCCCTCGGGGGAGAAAAAGGAAGCTGCATCAAGCACATGATTTCGTATTGGTTAACATTAGTGGTGCGGTCAACAAACAATGGCATTTCGGCTTTTTGGTTAAGGAGTGCTTTTTCCTGCCTTAGAAGCTAGATCATGCTCTAGACCTCTGACAGATGTTTTTTAGTTATTTGTTTCAATTTCCGTGGAGTTGAGCTATATGGATATCTATTGTTTTTTATCAAGTCAATTCCTTTTTCCCTTTTTCTGTTGTTGAGATTGATGGATATGTCATTTGTTTACACATCTGAATTTGGATTATCTGTTGCTGAAAGTAAAACGTAGCAAAAGAGACTGTTCTACTTTCAATATGATTCGGACAATTATAATTGGTTGTTCTTATTTTGTGAGGAATTTGAACGAAGATCAATTGTGAAATAAGTTGATTTTTTGATAAAGGCAAAGCAGGAAACTATGAAGAAAGAAGAGATTGGCCAAAATGGAGTTATCATCCGTCATATGTTTGATTTGCTTCACCCTCTTTTAAGTCTTGATTCTTATACATCGTTACAAGCTTGAGCTTCATATTTTCGCCCTGGCCCCAAATAAGTCTCTGAAAGCGCTTGTAGGCTTTCGAAGAGCCAGCGCCAGCAAATGCAATGGTAGTGGAGGTGGGAGAGGCAGCATTGGTTGTGGAAGAGAGGAAGAGCCATGGATATAAGGTTGATCAGTCTCGGAGAATGGATGAGCCGGACAAGCCCGCGGGCCTTTGGGCTCTCTTTCGCAGAGAAGACCTTTTCATCTCCTGGTTAAGGTCACCATGCGAGACTGGTAGTCGGGTGATCAGCTCTCTGTTAATTTCTTTTATAAGAAAACATTTTTTGTACTTGAAACCTCAATACTACACCCGAATCCTAATTGGTCACTTCTAAAAAAAAAAGAATCCTAATTGGTCGAACAAAATATCACTTTATAACTGGAAGAGGAACATAATTTGAATGCTCAAGATCCACCTTTCTTTTCTTTTCTTTTAGAATTGCATCCCACGCCACGCGTCCTTGTGTGTGTTAGGGCAGTGATGACATGGCAAAACCCAATTGATTGATCGACCGACCCAGTAAAACCCTAAAATTTCTGTTTTGACTCAAAGTAGCGCGAAAGAGAGGGAGGGAGATGGAAGCCATGGACTTGGATATGGAATCGAAACCTCAACCGCAGGAGTCTCACTCCAATCCAAACTCATCCAAGCGTTTCGGCCTCAAAACCTCTATCCCAACCAACTTTGGAGACGATTACGTTTTCCAAATTGTGCCCAAGTAAGTGTTTTTAGCTTCTCTCTTTCACAAATTCCGAAATTGAGACCCAAAACATTGACTCTGTTCACTGCTGAAAATTTCAACTGGGTTTTTCTTTTCTCACTGAACCCATCAATTTCTTTTGATTTCGTTACATTTTATGCTGCAATTGGTTTTTGTAATTTGCTCTCGGGGGGTTTAATCTTTGTGGGTTTTAAGGGATGATTGGACAGCAATGGCGGTGTCACTGTCAACCAACGCAGTGAAGCTCTACTCACCGGTGACTGGTCAGTACTACGGAGAGTGCAAAGGCCACTCTGCAACTATCAATCAAATTTCATTTGCAGACCCATCATCCCCACATGTTTTGCACTCCTGCTCTTCCGACGGAACCATTAGACTCTGGGACTCCCGCACATTCCAACAGGTTCGGTTCTCCATTCGCATTTGCATAGAGCAGCTTACTTCTGGGCATGTGTTTCTTGTTTTGATTTTGTTTGATTGTTTGTGCTGCAGGTGTCAGCTTTTCATTCTGGTTCGAGTGAGGAGATTTTCAGCTTTTCGTTTGGTGGATCATCTAATAATCTTCTGGCCGCAGGATGTAATTCTCAGGTACTGAAGGGGTTTAATCAAATTGGTTGTTAGTTGTTGCTTGTGATCAGTCTGGTGTCTATGAAGGAAGTTTCCATCAATGTGATTGTCCTCATTGTTTCAGATTCACCCTTTGGATTGCTAAAACTGGTTCCTTTTGTTTTACTTATTATACTCAGATACTAATGTGGGATTGGAGGAACGACAAACAAGTAGCATGCTTAGAGGACTCTCATGTGGAAGATGTTACTCAGGCAGGCTCTTATGCATTTGCGATCATGGAATTGTTAGTTTAGCTGTAGCTGTTGTAGCACTTTATTCTTTCATAAACTTCGAAAAGATTGTGTGTGATCAATGGATGCTGATATAGCAGGGCAGATTATTAAAGTTGAGCTACATTGTATATTTTGATAGGTTCACTTCATTCCTGACCATCAAAGCAAGCTCCTTTCTGCTTCCGTCGATGGATTGATGTGTATATTTGATACAGATGGAGATATCAACGAAGATGATCATCTTGAGTCAGTAAGTTCAAGTTTGAAGAGCTGTAAAGTTTAGAATCTTATATTACTATCCTAGAACTATTCTATTGAACTTTCTCGAAAGCTTCTGAGTATTTATCTTTTCAGTTTCAATATTCTAGGTGCTAAATGTGGGCACTTCCATTGGGAAGGTGGGGTTTTTTGGTGAGACGTATCAAAAGCTTTGGTGTTTGACCCATATTGAAACCTTAAGGTATATCTTTCCATCAAGTGATCATGATTTTACCATTGTGTTGGTTTTTGCACGGCTGCTGTTTGTTTGCCTTATAATGGACAATTGAGTGATTTGCATAGGCTTGAAATTGAGGGCTTTGAGCAACTGATCCTTGCATTTGAATCTTTGATTAGAGATTACTGAAAGTGATGCTTATATCTCTAGTTTTTGGCCTAACTGTTAACTGTTGCTCCTGATGTAGTATCTGGGACTGGAAGGATGCAACTGAAACAAATTTCCAGGACGCTCGTTCGTTGGCTTCTAACAGTTGGACTCTAGGTGAAGTGAGTTCTCTAACAGATTCTGCTCAATTTAGTCACATTACTAGACGTCATCAAATTTTTCATATTCTTCTTTTGAAAGTGAGTATGCAATAATTATGGTGGTGGGTATATTCCTGTTGTCGCATTTAGTACTCTGAAACCAAAATAGCTCACTAAATATCTTGGTAACACTGGAAATAATTCATAAGACTTGGTAGAGGCATATCAATGTTCAATCAAGCGTGCTTCTACTGTTAGCTAGGCCACTGACCAAGTAAAATTTGTTGGGCAGGTTGATTATTTTGTTGATTGCCACTACTCAAGAGAAGCAGAACGATTATGGCTTATTGGTGGCGCCAACACTGGCACTTTAGGGTACTTCCCTGTAACTTACACAGGAACGCGAGCCATAGGTTCCCCTGAAGCAATTATGGAAGGTGGCCATACGGGTGTTGTCCGAAGTGTGTTGCCTATGTCAAACATGCCAGGTCCCCAAGGCCAAAGCATTTTTGGATGGACTGGCGGTGAAGATGGCCATTTATGTTGCTGGTTATCAGATGGTTCTCTGGACACCATAAACCGATCATGGAGTTCAAGCGAACTGGTTTTGAGATCACCAAAGATCCGGAAGTCAAAAAGGCACAGTCCCTACTAGCGGAGCATGCTAGAGAACATATCTCAACTATATGTTTCTTCGCATCACCTTGTAATATTAAACTTTTTGCATGGGAATTGATTCCTTGTGATCGGGAATTTTTGTATGATGTATCCACCATTCCACCGTAATTTTTGTTTTGGGAGGATCAAGGATATCATTCCACCAAAGAAAAAGCAGTCCAAGCCTGTGAATTTCTTGCACCATTTTGGTATTATTATCCCTCTGAATAGAGTTGACACACAAAGCACACGAGTTGCTCAAAGTGATTAAGGTCCAAATTCCAATAAGTATCACCAGAAAAAGAAACAGCTATAATTTTTGCTTAAGACAAAAAACAATGTTCATCCGGCAAACTAGGAACATAGGTATCTCAAGCAACATGTGCTCACCGAGAGAGACTGAGAGGTACCAACTAAACAAATATGAATATATTGTCGGCATAAAACTTTCAAATCCAATAGACGAAAACCATTTCTTAAGAGAAACACCAGGCTAACAATGGTGAAAAGAACCATTCCAACATCACATTACCATACATAAAAAACTGTCATAACTAGAAAACCCCGAGATTCCACAAACGCATCGGGCCACAAAAGAAGTAGCAACTTGCCCATCTAAGTTGTTCCACATTATAAGCTGAATCAAGCTCGGCCTCGTCCTCCACCTGAAAGCAAATCCAGATATTGATCAAACTTCTACAAACACTTCATTTTATCTCAACAGCCGGCAAAAATAAGAACCTCTTACTACTTGATGAAAATAAGTAGATGGGTTAGCAAGTTTACCTCTTCCACCAGCCTTTCCACCTGGTCCACCTCTGCCTCGACCTCCACTAGCACCCTTAGCACCATCTTCCATGCCACGTCCAATGCCTTTTGGTTGTCGTCCACCAGGAGCGTCCTCCCTACCTCCTCTTCCTCTTCCACGCCCTACTCCCGGTGGTTTCCTATCTGGAGAAGTTTATCAAAGCACATAACATTAGAGCAATTTCTACTCATCTCAATGTACAAAAGCCTGACTGTAGAGGTATAAAGAACAACAAAGACACTTTCTTCCCTTTTGGTTAGAGAGAGGGAGCAGAACAAAACATCTACTTCCCAGCTCACAAATGATTATCAAGATAACTAACCAAACCCCAGTTTAAAAGAGTTCACTATACCTGTTCTCTTGGTTTCTTCCTGAACCTTGTCGATCACCTGATATACAAAGGCAACGGCACTAGATTAGACCCTATTGCAAAGTATTGGTACTGAAATCAGAACAAATAAAAGAATGACAACTCCTATTGCATTTTAAGACTATATGGAACTCCTGTATTAAAGAAGCCAAACTAATGACGTTGCATGGAGTAGTAACTTTGACAAAATGCATCCACACATTATAAAGGTACACACAGTTCTCCCCCACAAAGCATGATGGAAATCTATCAAGGCTTTACTATCATGAGTAGACAACATGGCAACCATGAACCAAATCAAAAGTCTGCTTATGGACGTTACAACATGATATAACTTCCCTCAGAAGGAACAAAGTAAAACAATAATCCCAAAGCATACCTCATCAGGAACTCGCAGATACTTAATAGTATTCCCACGGATGTAGCACTCGGGCATCCTCCAAAACCTGTCTCCATCCTACACAGTATTGTAATAACACTCAATGAGTATATACTACATACACAAACAGTTTTCTTTCTTTCTCCTAAATCCAGCTTAAAAACATACGACAAAAGACTCACTTTGGAAGTGCAGATGACTTCTCGAAGATGGATGTTCATCCAAGTATCGCAGTTCACCAAATGGCCATTGTAAGTCTCCCCATTCTTAAGCTCCACCAACTGTTATAGCATGTCAGAACATGCAAATCAAAAATCTGATAGAACAGCAAACCAAAACATGATGGTGCATTGACCCAGTAATTTCGACTCTAAAATTCACAACAGAGGACCACGATCTTACCATGGGGTGCCCTTGGGCAGTCTTGAGCAGTGAAAGCGGAAGCTGCAAAAGCCAAAATTTGACAGAGTCAAAACAAAACCCTAACAAAAAAAAGCCCTAAATTGTGATTGCTTTCAGCTTCAAACGAGAAATCGCACAGTCATCACAGCTCAGTTTCCACAATTCTCATAAACCACAAAGAGACGGTAACAGAGATTATACGAGAAGAGGAACGTACCATCGTTTAGGGCACGGAGCTGGCCGCGAAAATCAAAAGTCACCTGAAACAAAGCCAGAGGAGGATTTAGAGAAGGAACAATATAAA
The DNA here is from genome assembly GCF_002994745.2 of Rosa chinensis. Lineage (NCBI taxonomy): Eukaryota > Viridiplantae > Streptophyta > Magnoliopsida > Rosales > Rosaceae > Rosa > Rosa chinensis. The sequence goes on along the minus strand of NC_037093.1, from coordinate 56,286,752 downwards.
ACCCTAGAAAATTTGGTATTTGAAAAAACTATTCTAGGAGCGGAAAGCAGGAGAGGAAACCGTAGCTGAAGGATGAAGAGGATTACCGGAAAATAGCCTCGGAGGGATCGCGAAGGGGAGAGAGAGAGAGAGAGAGACCGAAGCTTTTCGCCACTCTGCTTAGCCCTCTTCGTCTTCTTTGCTTCTATGAACGTGGAGCGGGGCTCTGTTTTAGTCTTTTTTTACAAGGTTAAAAATAGAGTGACTTTTAGCCCTCTTCAGACACTTTATTCAGGGTTGGTTAAATACGATTTTTTTTCTCTTTCTTTTCTTTAGTGGCGGTTCAAATTAGATTGTTGATGCTCCCAGCTCAGAAATGTCTTCAGAAACTTTGTTTTTTTTTTTTTTTTTGATCGAAGTCCCTTTAGAAATCTATTATTTATGAGCTCGTGAAATATGAAATATTAAATCGTAAAAAAAAATAACTTCATAAAAGATTCAGCAATTCATGAATGGTAACACTTTCTTGTTTTATTAATTGTGAGATTAAGAAATGTGACAATTTAAATGGGAATGGGACTTGATATGTTTTGACATGTTGAGAGGTGTCATACAGATACTTGTATAATGCCGAAACATGCTAAACCCTGCAATCACCATTTTTTTTTTTCTCTTGAAAATCTTTTGTATCATTCGTAAAATTTGATTTTCAAACGTGTTCCACTTGATATTGATAAAACACTAAAATCTCAAACAATTTTATTTTGTTTTATGAATTTTATAGTTTTCTAACTCTAAAACAAATTAGAAAAATTTGCAACGTGACTTTTGAGTTCTATCAGTTTGATAAGCGCTTGAAAATGATTATATGAGAGGGGAATAATTTAGAGTCTAGAGATGACATTTTAAGAACTTACAGGCTTAAGAAGAACAAAAGAAATTCCGAATTTATCTTAATGCACGCCCCAACAAACATATTGCCAAAAAAAAAAAAAAGAGATGGCGAGAATGTGGGATAAAAGCCGAGCATATGCATATTCAAGGCATAACGAAATGGGGGACTGCCCAATGCAAAAATGCCAAAAGAGTTGATAGTCTCCAGCATCAAAATTGAATGCGCAGACCATACAAATTCCAACCCTCACATAGTCACATCGTAACCAAGGTACAGGGTTAAAACATTTACAGAGGACCTGCCCAACCCCCAGATATTATATGTACACGAGTGCCAGACTTGGAAGGGGGGCTGTTATATAAAACTTGCGAGGTCGATGCATAATAAGTTAGGCGTAACCATCACACGTCTGGAAAGGTTTGGGAAGATCCATCAAGACTCTGCATCATCGTTTTCTTCAGACCTGTGTATGGATTTCAAATCAATCAAATGTCGCATGGTTGGCCTGCCATGAGGGCAATTCCAAGGAGACTTCAGACCCGCCAGGTGCTCGAGAATCTGAAACAGTCGATTATTAAGTCAGCATTTTCAATTGTATTCACAACGACAACTTCCCCCAAAAAAGTGAGGACCAGATACATTGGAAGTTTAAAACTAGAAAGACCATTCATGAGAACTTTAGCATTTTAGAAATAAGGTTCACTATACAACAAAAACTAATGTGAAATGATAATTAATGATTCTCATTACCAACAAGGGCGGGTAGGAGTGGTTGCATATCAGGTGGAGGATCATAACATATACAAAGTTATGAAATGTGGTTACCTTCCGCATCTCATTTCTTCCGAGGGCATCTCCAATCATAACAGATGATCTGCATGCACGTGATGCCAGCATCGCGCGAACTCTAGAAGGGCAAACGGAGTCAACAGTGTCCATCTTGTAACTACCGATGATTGAGCATTCCCCATGACTATCAGCAAGAGTGGATATCAAATCCTTCACATCTGTTCAAACAAACAATAATTCACTGTCTGCGGAAAGAGCATGTGGACTTTTCACATTAGTATAACCTGTAATCATATAGAATGATTAGGCAGGATAAGGAATGTCCGATATGAACATGGGACATTCAAATGTACATATTAGTGCTCACATTTATGGTCCAAACTCACCGAGTGCTTATTACTCTCCAACTAGCAACATGCAATATTTGAAAACAAGGGATGACTCATACCTTCAACTCCAAAAGTTATGTTTTTACTGAAGGGAACAGCTTTCAATTTAAAATGGTGACCAGGCGGAGCATGTAGATCCTCTTCCAAAGAAAATCCATTTTTCCTGAGATTGGAACCAATCCACATAATCATCAGAAACAAACAAAATTAGATGTTAATGAATAAATATGCTAGGAATGAAAATGGTCGGACTCGGTTTGCACCTGATTACGTCCATGTGCATTGAAGCAACAACTTCTTCTTCAGGAGATAACTCCAACCTCAATGGCCTGCATACTCAAAGAAGTAAACTTTCAGAACTTGATGTTAAATTTAGAGAGAGTCTGCATAAGCAGAAGAAAATAAAGGACCAAATGAAAAAGAAAGGTTAAAAGGTCATTGCATGGACAAGACCATCAAGGTTCAAGCTAATTTTCAAACACCTAATCTGTCCCTTCTTCTCCCAAGAGTCTATTACTGACAACCTAGTTAAACTGCAATCTTCAACTTAACCACTTTTGAATTGTTAAAGCACCATCGGTTCCCATATTATACAATGCATGTGTAAAAATTTAGGGAAGAGGACAGCTGGACAAGATTCTCTGCTAGCCACACAAGAAAAATGAACCAAATGGTTCGACAAACAATGTAAATATTGCCTCAAAAACTTCAAGGGCATAGAAAATCCAGTTCAGAAGTGATTGGATCAGAAACTACTTTGAAGGACATTCAGGTCCAATTTTCCAGTTAAAAATGTAGACATAAGTACAGATTGATTTTCCTTCTCCCTAAAAGTGGCATTAACAATAAAAACAGGGTGAAGCCCACAAAAAAAAAAATAGAACTATACAAGGAATCCAAGAGACTATACAATTTGGAACCGTTACTAATGTGATGCTGCTAAACCACCAGAATTTAATGTCATATGCTATATAATAGGTGACAGACATGAAGTTTCTAGCATGGTTTGGCAGAGATGAAGTATATAGAGTTCTCCAGTAAACTGTTAAAAAATTAGCACACTGCAGTGATAATCCTACATTTTGATGAATAAGGATATGTCTAATACAGCTAATTCAAAACCATAACTCACCTAAGCAACGGCTGTTGGTTTAAGATGGTAGATTGTGACAGGCGCTCAAAATTGTACTTCTCATCAGCTGCATGCTGGAAACAGAAAAGACTTGTATCAAGAAGGTACCACTTGTCAATTAGGTTCGTATTTGTGAATGCAGAGGATAAATTAAGAAGAAAGAATTAACATCAACCAATAGAAAATTTAATGAGAACTTCAGAAGCACTGCTAGAAAAATACCTGATCTATGATAAATAAATCTTGATCTAATTTCCCAATAATGAAGCCAAGATTGAATTGCCCAATCACCTAAGAGTTGGGAAACAACTGGAGGTCAAGTGCCATCTAACATAATCAGAGAGCCACTTCATATGCAGTAAGTTTAGGAGGCAATGGATAGAGTTTAAGATATTTTGGAAACAAAGAACATTACATAAATACTCTTATCAAGAAACCGAAAGTAGTGCACAAAAATCAGCTAATGCAAGCAACAACCTTCATTCTACCAAAATCTTCTTTTCTGAAAAGTCTTTCCAACTCTGTGGTAGCTGCAGCTAAGGCCCTTGCTTTCCGCTCCTCATTTTCTGGTTGAGAAAGCTCCAGTGTTGCAGCAGTATAGCACCTGCTAGTGACCAGAAAAATCACTTCCATAAAAACAGGTTGCAGTGCTAGATTACAGATTAAAGAAGTTACGACTCTAAAACCTTTGTGCTTTTACTCCAGGTATGCTTGATTGCAATCTAGAATATATTTGCTGCCTCCTTGTCTTTAGGTCCTGGAGACTAAATCTCAAGGTCGAACACATCATAAGACCAGAAGAAGGTTTTGGAGTATTTGACAATATACAAGAAGAAGGTGATGCAGCTGGCAGATCTTCAGACAGACTTATATCCCTGCTGGGTGAAGCAGTTGGTGCCATATCAGCAACAGGCACTGCTTTCTGTTGAGCCTGTAAACCCTGTGTCCAAAATAGTCAAGGTGGGCACAAAAATTTCATCATCCAGGTTTCATGAGATGTCATGCACAGCAGTGTCCTGAAGATGATACTAAACAACAGGTCCCTCCTTAAAAGTGGAACCAAAAGCAACTAATCTACAGAGTTCATTCTTTTAGTAATTCCAAACTAAATGCTTGACACATTGCGCCTTGAGCAGCAGGACATTTAAGAACTCAAGAGTGTATAAATAAGAGATGCTCCTTGAGCAGCTCACTAGTTTTCCTTCTTCCTTTGTTTCAGTAGACTTTTAGTCCTGTTCTACCAATATCTCATTTGTTTACAATATAGATATACGCCACAATTCTACAAATTACAGTGCTTCCTATTCTGTCATATCTTCAAAATAAACATTTCCTGTAATGGTGTATAATAACCCTAAAGCCAATATCACAAAAAAGGCCATATAATGCAAGAACTTAGAGCCATAAAACATCAGCCATGATTTCCTTAACCTTCAATTATGTAAGAACTATGTCAACGGTTAAGCAAAAAGAAACCAAACATAGAAGAAGAAAAATGGTAGAAACCCACTTACTTCTCCATGTCCTTCACCCTCAATCTTGCCTTTAGGAGAAACTGGAACTCTAATTTTGTTGAGGATCCTATCTACTCTAAAATATTTGGATGGCTCATTCTCACCAGCTTCAGCAGAATTATCAACTTCAGTAGAATCGTTGATCTGCTGATGACTAAGTGGGGGTTTTGAAACAGCATTAAGTGAATCATTCTTGGATTGACAATGAAGACTTTGGTTCCTTAGGACAGGCATTTCAGACAGGACTGTGCTAATACTGTCATGTTTTCTTTTAGTTACAGTTACAAACTGGTTAATTGATGCTTGTACAGAGCTTGAATGACTACATGAATCTCCATTTGCTGCAATTCGATCAGCTTTCATACTACAGAGATTCTTTGTCAATTGACTAGTTCCATGGACCTTAATGCTGTGTACTCTTAAAGCAAAATCCTTCCCCATTGAATTTTCATGGCTAAACCCTTCCTTATCATGATTAGTTTCAGAATCAGTTTCCGCAGCTTTCAGAGGAGCATCGCCTTCTGGAGTGTGATCCTCAGGACTAACTTCTTTAGGTACAGAATCTATAGAGGATTGTCTCAGAAACATATGAGACCTCTGACCAGGAAAACACAATTCAGACCTGCCTCCTTCTTTTGTAGCCTCCTCAGCTTTATCAGCCGGACGAACTTCTTCAGGAACATCATCATCATCATCATCCCTAGCTAATTGTTTATGAGACCTTTGATGAGGTGAACACAACTGAGACCTGCCTGCTTCTTTGGCAGGCTCCTCCACTTTATTAACAGAGTAACGAGCATTACTAGTGGAATATATCTGCTGCAGACCCTCCCTTAAGGCAACAAGTATGGAGCTCTCATCAGAAAAGAACACTTTCCTTTTATCAGGAGTAACATTGACATCACACGCTCTTGTCGGAACAGTGAAATTCAATATGGCAATAGGATGCTGCTGGGAGTTTGCCCCTCTATACAACTCATTCACAAGCTTTGTAATTTTAGGCATATCCACAGGTCGACCATTCACAAAAAAGAACTGCCTATCTCCCATGTTCCGACCACTACCTTGTCCCGACTTGGAAAGGAAACCATCAACCTTGCAACTATCAGATACAGATATACTCACAGGCTCTAAACAACTGAAAGTGCTCATCCCAAACAATGTCACAATATTATCCTTAAGTGAACCACTTCCTTGCGTTTTAAGCACCACAGACTTTGCATTTCTACCTATGGCATTCGTGCAGACTAACCGAACCCCTTTCGCAATAAGAGCATAGGCCTAAAAATTCATACATCACACTACACAATGTAAACCATGGCATTCAAATTACGGCGAAAACAAAACGAAAAATTTGCTAGAACATACATACATTCAATAGAGAAACCAGCTTCCCATACTCCTTCCGAATGTTGCGACTGAACTCCTTGCACCTCACCGGTAAATTCACAAACAGATTCTTGACCGTTACGGTGGTGCCGACCTGCCGCGCCGTCTTCTTTTCCGTTACCAACACACCGGAATGGTCAAAAGTCAAGTGCGTGGCGACCTGCTCGTATTTGGTCCTGGTTTCCACCGTTAAATTCCCCAAAGCACACAGAGAACTCAAGGCCTCGCCGCGAAACCCGAACGTCGTCAGAGACTGGAGGTCAGGGAATCCGGCGAGTTTGGAAGTGTGGTGCTTGAGGGCAAGGACCTTGAAGTTGTTGGGCGAAATGCCGCAGCCGTTATCGATGACCTGGAACCACTCTTTGCCGTAGTCTTTGAGCGCGATCTCGATGGTGGTGGCGCCGGCGTCGAGGCTGTTCTCGACCAATTCTTTGACGGCGGCCGAGAGGTCGAGGATCACTTGGCCGGCGCAGATTCTGTGGACCACGGACTTGTTTATGGGTTTTATAGATGGAGAATCGGAAGGAGGGGTGGTCGCCTCCATTGAAACCCTAAATCATCAACCTCAGCTATTAAGCCATGAATATGAAGAAGAAATTAACCCTAGAATTGGAGAAAGAGAGGTTTATGAGACTGTAGAGTAACTATGATAAGATCATTTACTGTTCATTCCTGACTTTCCTTGCTTTTGGTCCATTATCTTATTAGCTTTAACTCTTGAGCTGGACACGTTTTGGTTCTAGTTGACAGTTGGTTCAGATTATAACATTTTTGTAAAGACTATATATATGTTATTGTGGGAACCCTGTCCTGATTATGAAATGAAAATGCAGTTTCTTTAGTTTTCCTTCGTTCTTTCTTGCTTTTGGTAAACTGACTCTACCAAACTATGAGAGAGCCCTAATCCCAAATCCCTAGATTGTAATTTTGCCGCCAAAATGAAGAGAACTGTTTTGGCGGTGACGTTATTTATATTGGGAAAACTGACGGTAAGATTTATCATCCGGTGCAGAATTTATTTTTTCTCCGGACTTAAAAAACGTTAAGTATTTGATCACTTGCACTGTTAGTACATAGAAGAATTTTAGTAATTTATCTTTTGGCAAATTCAACCGGTGCATACTCTAACTAAAAATGCGCTTTTGTTTCCTACATTTTAAGTTTGGATTGAAAATGAGCCGTATACTTATTTCTGATGTAACTATCTAGATTGTTTTTTAATGCGATTCTTATTTCTGAAAAAAAAAAAAAAAAAACCGGTGCAGGGAAAGAAATAGACGCTAAAAGTGACAAAAAAAAAAAAAGTTATTAAATTGCACTATTGCAGGGGTGATTTATAAAGCTTCATGGCCACGTTCACATATCTTGGAACATTCAACTTTTACGAATTGAGTGAACTGACAACAAATTGATGTGTAAATCAAACAAATGCAAATAATGACTCTCAACCATATACAAGAATCTGAAAAGATAATGCGACATTTGGACGTGATAGAGATGCTAATAGAATACAAATTGCAATTTAACCGAACAGAGACCGTGAAGGACTTCAAGAGGACGTGGAAGAATAGATGGTGATTGAAAGTTGAAATCTAACTATGATAACTCAAGGAACTATGACAGTGCAAGAAAGGATTGCGACATCTGTGGCTTTTGCTAGTCATCTCTAAATGCACCGCACTACGGCATTTTTATGGTTATAGTCCAAAGAAGATCTGAATCAGATTGCACTGTTATTTTGTCTTCTTTGACAAGATTTGAAGTACTTATCAAACCACCAAACTTCATCTCTGTTTCATCTGAAAAAGAAAGTAGGAGCGGGTCAGACTCTCATAACAAAGATGACAATTAACTATGCTTATGCCATTGAGAACTACTCACTTAGATCCCATTGAAGCCCGGTAGTTGTAGTGCTTCCAGATGGAGTCCCAATCGGTACAAGTCCACAATGAGGACCTTCAACTGAAGATTGAATATGGATCTCATGACGGTGTGTCCGTGGAAGAAGGTGGATGAGGCAATCATCAGAAAGAAGGATTATTCGAATGGTCGAGAATCGATATAACACATTGATGTTTCCTATCTCGTGGTCAAACCTTCCACCGAGTGCTCCAGCAACCAAAATGCACAGCTGATGTACACAAAGAAGTGAATCAATTACTGCAAAAATATGAGAAACATACTAGCAGCCAATTTAGCAAACATCAATATCTGCCAACTTCAATGCAAGGACAATGTAAAGTTCAAAGCAGATGAATCAGAAAGCGTATAACTTACATTAGACTTGTCTAGCTTTTGTGCCCAGTCACATATATACGCTACACACTTGTGAAGATCAGTAGTGTCCTGATCATGAGACTCATCAACAACCTTGGTTCCCTGCATTCAAATACCAAATAGACACATCTCGATAAAACCTCATACCACCACGTGTACGTATGCAAACATGAGAAAAATAGAATTCCTTGAGAAATCTCATAAACTGAATATCCAGGTTGAATCAACTAACGTCATCAAGCAATACAAGTTTTGGCAGACATAAAAAGGAACGGTAGCTAAACACGTTTAGAAATACGCTTTAAGATTGAAGCTCAAAAGTGCTCCACTAACCATATTAGCATAAAACTCCAAGACTTCCTTTCTGATTGAGTCCAGGTCACCTTTAATAACGTCAGGCTTGTACCTAATATCAAATCAAAGCATCTCATCTTTTTTAAAGCCAGAAAATTTATTGCAATATAAAATTAAACAAACAAATATAACAAGAGCAAATCCGAGTTTGATTGTTGTATAAATCTCTCATTATTTTCTAAAAGTAGGCGGTCGTGAGTTCAACTCATAATTATAGACTAGTTGTTGTTTATTTGATAAAAAAGAAGAAGAAGCCCGAATTCGCAGCTTAATCTCCACTACACAATGACCCGTAAACAAACTTCCAAGAACGATTTCAAAAGCTCAATTCTAAAATATCAAAATCCGAGTAAACAAGTCAAAACCAATCAAACAGAAAGTAGAGAACCTTTTGCGAACATCTGATGCGTCTAGATGAGGCAGTAGCAGAGGCATGTCATCATAAACCCGATTGGCACCGCCGTCCGCACACAATCGCAGCTGCGCTGCTCTCAGAGAAATCAATCAAAATCGAAATAAAAAATAAAAAATAAAAAGGAACAACCGAACTGACTGGGCAAAACGAAGGTCCACGATAACTACCGTGGCTCCACAGCAATGGAGAGAACCTCGGGAGGCTCTGGTTGAGCACCACCAGCGCATACGTCAGCGACGGTGGCGATTGATTGGACGGCGCCGGAAGGAGAAAGGTTGAGGAATGAGACATGAGCTCCATGACGACGACGACGACTCTCCCGCGCAACTGGAACTCTAAAACAACGTGCCGTTTGGGGCCACTGCACAGTATCGGAGTCCGAGAGTTTTTGAGTCCGATGGGATGGATTGAAGGAGAAGAAAAGGAAAATTTGAAGGAGAAGAAAAGGAAAATATAGTATCCGAGTGCCGATTTTTCCGTCTATATAAAAAAGAATAAAAGATAGAGGTAGCAGCAGTCGCAAGTTTGACCAAGACCCCACAACCACCTCCAGTAAAAAACAAAGGGCGTAAAACAGAATTATCTGTGGTCACTGTCTCTGGTGACTTTCAGTTACTTTCTACGATTTACCAATGTGTTTGTTGATGCTGTGAGTTGCATCCACGACGACGTCACGCAAGTCGGCATTTTTACTTCTATATACTTGCAAAAGAGTTTGATTAAGCGTTCTTTAATGTAATTAGTAACTTGAAATATGTTAAAAGTATACCATTACAATTGCAAAGAACAAATGAACCAGTTTTGAGACTTCTCACTAGCTTCCCAAATTACCACACACCATGCCAAATTAAACACATACCAACTCACACGTCTCATACTCTGTTTAATGTTGCACCTATCTTCGACTATCATCGATTTTCATAAGAAAAGAAGTGGAACCCTTTGCTTTCCATATTAGTCACCCAATACGATAAGAGAGATTCACAAACCCCATATTACCCCAAAAAAAAAAAAAAAAAAAAAACAAACACACTTGAAATTAGATGTTCAGACACTAATAAGCTTTGACAGCCATTGCCACATATAAATGTCCATAATATTACATCCACATGCAATGATAATTAATTCAACATGAATGCGATGACCAAAATGGCAAAAAGATTGTTCATTAATTAATTAGTATGTACAGGGCAAAAGGCCCAAGAGAAATGACAAAGGCTAGTCAGATAACCTGATTATGAAACTCCTATCAAGTATGTTAATGTAATTCAATTTAGAAAGAGAGGGGGGCGAGGGGGGAGGAGAAAAAACCTATATATATATATCATACAAATGGGGACAGAACCTTCTAAGGGATTGCCAAGGATACATGTGTTGCCGCTGCGCCTTTTAGCTGGATAAAGAAGAATGAACAAAACAAGGACTTCTATACACCAAAAAAAAAAAAAAAAAAAACCTACTCTACATAAAATAGCTGAGCGATTTCTTCTTTCTTGATCCACCTTCTCCATACAAGTCATTCCATTGGAGGAGCTCACTCATATTTGTCGACTCAGATGACACACTTGCACAGACCTGCATTCAGTCTCAATGTTTAAACCAAATTGAACAAAAGTTCAAATTCATACTAAAAAAATTCAGAGTACTACAACAATCCCTCAATTCAACACTCAGAAAACACATAATGCACACATATACATCCCAATGCTTCCTTCATGACATGTAATTTACAAGCCGAAAAAGATAGTGATGAAAGGATATAAGATAATTGGACATCACATAATGCCCACTGCAACAATCAAGAATTCAAAATTTTAACAAAACTACTTATAAGAAATTTTGAATCAGCATTAGTCACAACATACCTGTTCATGCGCATGTTTAAAATCCTCCATCTTTAAAGGGCGGATGTCAGCACTGCAATACAACGACGGTACAGGTCTGCTCTCCTCCAAAGCTAAACTTCTCTCCTGAGATAAGCACGCACGGAACATTTACAACCAACAACACCACCAAATTTTCAATTAACAAAGTCCGAAAAACAATGGCAAATGAACGCATATGCAAGCAGGGGTAACATATTTTGTTATACAACACTACCACTCCACTCAAACAGTTCAATCCCAATTTAAAAAAGAGAGAAGGAAGTTCACAAGTAACAAAGAACAGACACTATTTGACCCAAAAATAAAAATATACACAAAGGTTACCAAAACCAACCTTCTTTTCTTTTTCTAAGATTTCCCTGATAGGACGGTGAGCTGCAGTAACACAAAGGTTCTGCCAAAGAAAAAAAAAGGGAGACACCAACTCATTAGATTCCAAAAGAAAAATAGATATTGAAAGAGAGATGGAAGACTCTTGGAAACTTAATAGGCAACCTTTAGGTCACTTCCAGAATACCCGTCTGTCATACTGGCAGCTCCTTCCAAATCAACGTCAGGATCCAAATCTTCTTTGGCTAATATAACTCTCAGTATCTTTTCTCTGTTTGGAGCATCTGGCAAGTTAACCATCAACCTGCGCATGATTTTGAATTGATATCAATATTGTAGAAACACGGTGAATAAAACTTTATGAAACAAGAAGTGAACATAAAAAAGAAGGAAAAAAATGAAATCATTTATTTACCTCCTCGGAAGCCTCCTAATAACAGCCTCATCAAGGTCAAAAGGCCTGTTAGTAGCAGCGAGTACCAATACACGTTCTTTATCCTTTGTACGTAGACCATCCCAGTTCACCATGAACTCGTTTTTCATTTTACGCATAGCCTCATGTTCCCCAGGATTTTCACGTCTTCCTAACATGCTGTCAACCTACAACAGTAACCATAAGAAATAATTACTAGCCATCCTGACCAGCAAAAATGATGATGATGATGATGATGATGATGATGATAATGATAATAATAATGATAATAATGATAATGATAATGATAATGATAATACTAGTTACTTTTACAGGTAGATACTTGAGTAGTGGGTCCAACCATGCCAAGGGATAAAGAAACAAAAAATATAAAAAGAAACCAAGTCTTATAAAATGAGATGGCTATCTTGCATGACAGTAGGGACTTCGAAATTAATAAGTGCCTTCCAAACACATGGGTGTAAGTAAGCCATCTTACCCGCCCTATCAGCTTGTAAATACTTTTGGAGAACTATGTACTTCATTTTTTTACTTAATAAAGACATTAGAAAATCAAAAAACAAATGAGGAAAGAATAACAAGTTATTAAGACATGGCAAAAACTAACCTCGTCAACAAATACAACACTAGGAGCAATTTTACTAGCTAACGAGAACACTGCTTTAACGTACTTCTCTCCTTCCCCAAACCACTGCAACACAAATTACAGGTGTCATAATGATTCTAGAGATCTTATGAAATAAATGTCCAACAACCTCAGTAACATGCATACTTACCTTTGAAGTAATACTTGACATTGATATGTTAATGAAGTTTGCACCAGCTTCAGTTGCAACAGCCTTCGCAAGCATAGTTTTCCCAGTACCAGGGGGACCAAACAGCAAGATTCCTTTGCAAGGCTGTAGAGTAAGACCAACGATTAAAAAACAAGCATGCAAGAGAGAATGTACCATGCAGTGGAGAAAAGATGAGCAGATATAAAAAAATAATTATTATTATTAAAAAAAAAAGAGATGCTTTGACCTTAGTCAGCTGTCCTTTGCTAAACAGTTCAGGCCTCTGAAGAGGAAGCATCACCAACTCCTTCAGTGTGTCCTTCACATTTTCCAAGGCCCCGATGTCATCAAAAGTAACCCCAATGTCGCTCGGTGGAATAACATCAGCAAGAAGCTTTTTCTCAAACTCATTTCCAGTGACCACATCCTGAAAACTCATGAAGTTAGGTCCAATACAAATTACAGTGAAAAACATTTGCAGTCCCTTAACAAGCAGGAAGCACATTTTAAGCACCAAAAAACTAACATACAAACCTTCAGTGACTTCTTTGTGCTTTTGTTCTCACTTTGAATGCCCTGTAGAATGTTCAGTCCATATTTAAGACTGAAATATAAAATGATATCATTAGCAAAAGAGAATAGATAATGCACCGAGTCTATAGACAACTGGAAAAAAGTACAACCTTTCAGTAGAAATGACAAGTTTTCCATCTTTAACTTCAGCCTCAGAACAATGCATAGAGTGATAACTCAAAGCCCAGCCTATTATTTTTTCAACACCTACACGAAAAAAAAAAAAAAGGAAATTAGAAATTTTAAGAGAAGATTCCGCTCATGATCATCTGCAAAATGTCAGCACTACAAAAATTCGAGTCAAGATTACCCACTTTCAGTTGTAAGGGCAGGATCCTTAACCGACAGACTTTCAAGGTCGGGGCAATCCAGATTAATACGGTTAAGAACCTGAAAGCATTACATCATTGTAAATAACGAGGCCAGCCTAGAAAAACTAGAACACAATCATGGAGTAACTAAAACAAATAAGCTAAAGGATTAGAACATATAGAATCAGAAATTACATATCATCATCATGCAGATATATATCAGAAATTACATAGGCAGATCTTAAGAGATTATGTGTTTGAATGCACAACAGGGTGTACACACACTACTTGTAGATTGCTTCAATGAGAACATTAACAATTTAAAGTTTGATCAAGTAAATTCAGAACAGACCTTTTTTTTCACAGAAGAACCAGCAGCAGCAGCATATAGAATAAATAGAAAATGAGACCAGATATACTCACTGTGCGAATGCTAACAATATTTGACTGTGCTTTCAGAGTTTCAACATCACGATCCAACTGCTGCTTCCAGTCCGAAAGTAGACCTTCATCCTACCAGGAAAGACAAAAATATGCTACTTCACGAATAACAAAGAGGTAAACAGCAGAATAACTAATATAAGAAAGGGGCTATTTACCTGAGGTAGCTGTATTGTCACCTTGTTGGGAAAAATCCGAGTAAGATTCTTCAATGATTTAGGGGTTTCTTTGCTCCTATCTTGCAGCCTACCAAGGTTATCCTGATCACCAAAAGTAAATGTTTCATTTTGACTCCTAAAGCAACAGCACACCATTCACAACTATACAAGCAAAGAGTTTTTAATCTTGCCCAGAAAATCTCAAAATTCCCAGTAGGATGTAAATTCCATACCGCTCTGCTGGATCTATCACACATTTCAAGGTAATCAGGGATGAATCTCTAATTCGGGTAGTTTCAAGTTGATTAAAATAATTTGAGATATATATATATATATATATATATATATATATATAGAGAGAGAGAGAGAGAGAGAGAGCAGATAAGATTTTAGATATCAAATAAAACTCATGAAAATCTATTAGGCACATTACAGCATTGAATTGATACACTAGGCACAAATCTAAATCTAAATCTAAATCAACGTGATCACAGATTGATATCACATTACCAAAATCAAGCCTTCATGCCATATAAGCCAACAACAACAAAGGAAAGGGAAAAGATAGTAGACCAGCATACCGGAAAAGCAAGATCGAGCAAAGCTGTTTGGCTGAAACCGAACTTCGTAAACAGAAGACCACCAGGATGGGACTGGAAAAATATAATATAGTTAGGTGAAACTGCATATATATGCTTATATAGAGTACAGATTGTACAGTAAATAGTCAGAAGATAGGAATAAAACAAAATCCTCAACTTCCTACCTTTTCCTTACGATTGTCCAACTGGGTATGGGAGCCAATTATAACAACATTCTCTGGCAAACTTTCAAGTTTACTCTTGAAGTGAATAAATGCATCTGAATTACCTACCATTGCCTTCTCCACATCTTTCATAAACAATATTAGAGGCATACTTTTACTCTCATTTGATGCAACCTGCACGAGTGCTTACATTTTAATACCAAGAAAACAACAACTATCGTGGTCCAGTACAGTGCGATAAGTACCTCAAGAAGTTCATTAATAGCAAGCTTGTCAATATCATCACCTCCCGAAGCATCAATGCGAATTAGATGATTAGCTGCATAATAAGCCCAAAATTAAAACAAATGCACATACTTTTTGACCATAAACATGAATACAGCAACAAAAAAAAAGAAGGGCACGTCATATAAGATCATATAGTATCAGAAGATCACCAGGACAGAAAAAACCACGATCTTCTTCGCAAAGACCACCAAGATCATTGCCATCTGGTATCGTTTTCTCAAATCTAACACCAATTTTAGATGACCCGTTCTCTTCAAAAGGAAGAACAACTTTGCCTTTGTAACCATATTGTGGTCCCCTGCAGAAAATAAATATTTAGTGCACTGAAAAAAAAATTGATGGCATCTGAAAAGTTCCACATGCACAATCTTCCTACTTCAGAAAATGACATATATATCCAAATTTTAGATGATGCAAAAATAAATAAACTTTTGTATCAACAAAGAAACATTAAAGTTTATCATCATGCATGAAAAGTACCTTAGAGGAGGATTATGCAGCGAAGAAAGCGCAGCACCACCGATAAATTTCACCCTATCACCTGCACATTACATAGGCAGCTAAAGTACTAATTTATAGATCAATACAAGCATACAACACATAAAAAAAATTAACAGGAGGAATAGATATTTTAAAGAAAAATAGCATGCCTTGTTTAAATGTAATGCCTTTGGAGGATGCAGTGGATGTTTCCTGCTTTGGCAGAGCTTGCGAGCTTAGAGTGGATCCACCTGTAATTTCAGCCTCAACACTGGAGGTTGGTTTCTTATGCCTTAATCCAGCAGCCTGTGCAGCTCGTTTAGTGAACATGGAAACTCTTTCGGCCCTAGCTGCTTCTTTAACAGAATCAGCATTCTGGGATGCTGGCCCCTGGATTTATGTTTATATAATATCCAAAAGAAAAACATTCCACAATTAGAAATCTGATTACTGATATTATGAAGCAAAAACTGCCAGAATAATATAGTTAAGAATATAAAAATATATATAATGTAATATACACCTGAAGAAAAAAAAAACAAGAATCCATTTAAAAGAAACAAACAATCTAATGGAGAAGTCAAAAAACATACACCAGGCATGACGAGAGAGTCGACAATTAGCAATCTAGCACCAAAATGTTTCGCAAGTGCCTTTGCCAAAGTTTCCTGATATATCTCTGATCCTGCAAAACAAAACTAATGCATCATTATGGCTTAATAAGAAAACGAGAAGGAAAGTAGTCAAACTACCAATATCAATAAACCAAAGAATTAGAAGCCAGTGGTGCAAAAAGAAAATGGAAGAAATACCTGCAGGACCAGATAGTAGTATACGTGGGCTCCCAGTTGGGAGATCTGAGGCATACTTTGCAAACTTATTACACTTCAAATGAATGTGGATGGAAGCAATCAGAACATTTTTGGTTGTGTCACTGTATTGCAAAAGATATACTATATGAGTGATAAATAGATAATGCAACTGTTCCACTTTTCTACATGTGATAGACAGAGAAATATAAAAGTTGAAACAAAACATATTCAATGAAGTCAAGTAGTAAATGTCAATTATAGCAAATGGTTATACCTTAGGTAGTATGGGAAACTTTCAAATGTGACTTCAATATCATTAGGATTTAGAATTCCTTGTTGCAGTTTATCTCTAAATGCTTGTCGCCTAGTTGACAGCGAAATTGCAGGATCAAAATCCTGGAGTTCTCTAAGTTCTCTTGGCTCATTAAGAATCTTTGAAAGGCTGCCACTGAAATCAAATTTGGCACCAGAACCCAACATTCGGAGAAGAGGTGGCCACCTAGTCCCAGAGGCCTTTCCCGTTTCAGTATCCATGTCCAATGCAAGGTTATCAAGATTGGGGTTTTCGTTGGCAGTGTCAGGGAATGAAACAATATCTTTGTCACCATCATTAACATTAGTACTATCCTTCATCTCAGTGTCTGGAGTACGATCGTCTGACCCTCCGCAACCAGAAGGAGTAGAAGGCATATCAGCATCCTGTTGCAGATCACCACCAGCTTTAGCAGATGCTGGAAGTAGTGACAAGTTATTTGGCACATTTGACATAGATGCTAATATAGATGCCCCATCAACTGTGGGGTCCCTGGATCTTGCCTCAATATGTAACCCATTAACCGGAGAGCTCTGGGTTTCTAATATGCTAATTGAAGGAATGCCTTGAGCAGCTATATTACCATTAGTGAGCTGCATGAAAATCTGATCCACTGTCAAGGAATCTATTGAACATTAAAAAGTAAATATAGGGTGGTTGAAAACAACAATATACAAGAAGAAAGTACACAGGAAAAATGAGGCTCTGGTCAACCACAGATGTGAATATAGTATATCATAAATGCTATATACTTCAACAAAAAGGATACATATGCATGTTTTCCAGATGAACCAAAAACAACCTCGTCGCCTCCAATTAGAATAACCTTAGAATCTTGTTGGTAAACCTTGCCATTAACTTGAACATAACCTTTACCCCCTGTAATTTCCATTTCTGCAGTTGACGAACCTTCACCCGGCTATGCAAATACAAATGATTAAAAAAGAGTTGATAATATCAGACCAGCAGCTTTTTAAGCAGAACTGGAGTGTCTAAAAAAGAAACCATTCAGGTTTTATGTACAAGTGGTATAAAAGGCAGTACCTTAAGTTTACAGAGTGTAGTACTAACGGATGGATCTTTAAGACATAAATTGCATTCACGACTTTGGCCAACAGTGAAAGTATCACAAAGAAACTGATGCGGGTTCTGGCAAATGATTAAGAGAATTAGTCTAAAATGATAAGAGAGCAGGAATCATGCCTCAGTAATATCAAATGAGAGAGCAAGAATCATACCTTAGCATAAATATCAATAACTCAGTAGTCTTAATCATATTAGCGGCAAAGAAACAAAACAAATATAACACAAACAGTACAATTGTTTGGTGCTTAGATATTAAATATATAAAATTATTTTCTTTTTTAATATGACCTTGAATGCTCAGCAGAAGGAACTAGAATACGAAGACCCTATATCATCACTTCAGAGATTATTAAGATCATAAGCACTTTTTACTGAATTCATTTCAACAGCCTTGATAAATAGACTATATCAATCACTTGTGTAGTAAGGAGCAGATATGACATTGTGGCATAGAAGGAAGAGTTGTAATTATGAACCCAATACATCTGAACTAATCAGTACTGGTACATAGAACTCCTCAGATGTTCCAACATCCCGAACAAGAGGGAATCTCATCCGGTACCCTATGTTACTCCAATTACAAACAGAGTTGTTATGCCCACCCTTGTTAAGACAACCTTTCCACTCATTCATTAAACTTAGCTCTCATCAGATGGCATCACACCATTCCATTAAAGAGACACAGGTTAATCTCTCATAAGCCCTTGATGAGAAAAATATGGATACCATAAGCCCTAGCCAGATACTTCCAAGCATACAAGGTTATAGATGGAAGACTCTTAATTAAGCATTTCAAGTTTAAATCTTGTAAGCAACTGAACCATATATATAGTGACGAACATTAATCCTAGTCGTGCATATCCAACCCACAGAACATTCAAACATATATGGGTGTGTATATGTGCAGGGATAGATAGAGAAATAATGGTACATCACAAGCAACTTCAAACACTCCTGTGAGCCTCTCTCTACGAAGATAGTCTGTAAAACACTTAAACCCTGACAGCCCTCCCCTTGACCATATAATTACTCTTGTCTAGGCATATAAAACTTCTCAACTCACCCAGCTACTCTATGCAAAAAATAATATGATTGCATGCGATTATTCTACATTTATTTTTTGAGAGGGGAGCAAACTCTGTTCTGTACTTGATAGAACCTAACATGTTGAACATAAAAACGACCTATGCGAGAACAAACTTGCAAATTCAAAACCAACAACTATGTTCAAAATGCTGGGAAGACAGAACCCCACAATTAGCATATAAACATATCTTTACACATTGTAATGTGATAAGTCGGTACCATGGAAAACACAATGCATGCATACATTTTGATCAGGTTGTTTAACTAAAGGCCCCATTGATTAGTGAACATTGAGGAGTGGAGTAACAAGCAAGAAAACAAACCTTAGAGCACTGGGAAAGAAGCTGTCCCCACGCCAGTTTCTGATTCGATTTCGCACTCCTCTTCGGAACCTTCTTAGTCCTCTTCAGCCCAGAACGAACTGCAGTCTCGCCTGAGGAAAGAAACCCCCACACCCGAAATTCAAAATTCAAACTTTAAAACCTAAACACACCCAGAGAACTCAAATCCCAATTCATATCGAAAAATCAAAACCCCAGATTCATAAAAAAAATATAATAATAAAATAAAAAAAACAAGATTCTTACCCAAAGGCTGCGGCGACCCCAAGGCGGCGGCCTCCGCTTCCGCCACGTCATCAGGGGCTCTCTCCGCCGCATCAGAGCCGTTAACGGCCTTCAAGGAATCAGCTGTCTGCGGATCAGGGGATCGCAGCTCGAGGTCCGGAGATTGCGACTCAGATTCCTTTATCGGACCCAGAGGCTCCGTCGGCGTGCCGCTCCGAACGCCGTTGTTGGATGACGAAGCATCAGAGGCCTAAGGGTTTGGTGAAATTCAAACCAATCAAGCAAAAAAAAAAAAAAAACCAAGAATCAAAAACCCATAAAGATCAAATCTTTGATGACAAAACCGCGCATGCAATAAAGAAAATTGAAAACCCAGATAAGGGAATAGAGAGAAAGACAGGAATTAGGGCTAATTGGGAATCAAAGTCTGTACCTTTGAGCGTTTGGGATTGGGGGGAGGAGAGGCCGATAGGGTGCGTTTGGAAGAAGAGCTGCGTCTGGTTTCAACCATGGTGTGGTGTCTTCTTCTTCGTCTCTGATCCAAACAAGGTATTGGGTGCAGAGAGATAGAGAGAGAGAGAGAGAGAGAGAGAGAAGTAAAATGATTGAAGGAGATATCAAGCTATATCAATCATAATGGTTTTGGCTTTCTCAAAAAAAAAAATAAAGGTTTTGGCTTTTTTATTTTGTTTATTTTTTTCTCTTTTATATGGTTTTGGTTCTTTTTTTTTTTTTTTGAAGAAGAATGGTTTTGGTTCTTTTTTAGAGGAAAAGGGGAGAAAAATTGGAAATGAGGCGGTGGGAGTGAAGTAGGAAAAAAAAATCCTGGTTTGGTTTGAGACGTTTAGTTGCAAATTACAGTGATTTTTCTTTTCTAAATGTTGGTGGTTTTTTATTTATTTTCATAAATGCAGAACAGATATTATCAAAAATAGGAGGTTTTTCATTTCCTGACGTTTTGGAGATTGCATTTGAAATTTGATAGATTCTGTATTGATGATGTTTTTCCAAATGGATATGTCTCATCTGTTCACCTGAGAAAAGTTTCCATGTGTAATATTCTTGCATGGGATTGTTGAAACATGGTTAAAAAAAAATTAAAACATCCTAATGCTATTTCCTTTTTTGTTCCTTTTTTGTTAATAAGACAAGATTCAAGCAACCAAATCTGTTATTCAGTTGGTCAATAGCTTGACCAAGCAAAAAATGCATAGGATTTGTGTCAAAGAAGAACAGTTGATAGAGTGAGATGATTTTCTTTCCCTAAATGAGTATATAAAATGATGGTGCGTTAGTTTTAATGAGGAAAATACAACAAAGATATATTAGAAATAACAATTTAACGACAATAAATTTAGATAAGCAGGCTTTTATTGGTGAAATATTCGAAAGTTTTTTTGAATATCTAGAGTCATAAAACAATATCTCAAACATTGAATGCGGAAGTTTTGCATTTTAAAGACCCTGGGCTCAATTTTTTTTTGTTTGAAAAGAATGATAGGCTCAATTTAAAATCAAGGAAAAGTAAAGTCTTCAATTTGAAAGATAAAGCACGAGCACGCAGCAATTGCTGTTTATTTTTTTTTTTTTTTTTTTAATGGGGTTGGTTCTTATTGCAAAAGCTTTGCATTTGGAAAACCTTGGACTAAATTAACAAGGGAAAAAAGCAAGATCATGTTGTCCTACATCCAAAATTTTGTGGGTCGTGAAAACAAAATGTCGAACTTCACTGTAAAAGCTTTGTATTTAAAGGACCATAGACTCAATTAACAAACACATAAAAGCGAGATTTTCAATCAATGTAAAAACTATATCAAGATACAACAACTATCATTCTACATTGTGAATTCTATGGGTCGTAAAACAAAATGTTGAACTTTAATATATGAACTTTGCACTTGAAAATCGTGGGATAAATACAAAAACAAAGGGAAAGCGAGATCCACAATGTAGAAGCTTGACTAGGAGATGCTTACAGTAATTGTTGTTCCATACCGTGATTTTACTATGTAACTCATACATGTGTTAGTACAAAATCCGTGAATGAGAAATTATCATCATTTTACTTGCACCTCTATAAATATTTTCTATTTTTTTTAGTATGAAATATTACGACAAGCAACAACTGAACAACATACTCGACCACCATTATCACCGCCACAATATCAACTACTAAATTTGTCTTGCACTTGGATAATAAGTGTGTGTGTACATACATCATAAGAAAACTAACATTGAGTTTAGTCATGTAAATGAGGTGAGGGAAGTGTTCCTCTCGTCTTCATATAACCCTTGGTTATGGGAGGAGGCCTCATGAAGAAAATTATCTCCATACTAAAATTCAAACAGGATAAGAACAAACGAAATGAATAGTTTTGTACGAAATATGCTATTATATCTAAATACGGTGAATGGTACTTCTAAAATTTGAGGGTACATTCCTTAATAAAACTTTTATTCACTTGGCCAGAAACATCTAACTATTTCATTATCACTGTAGTTCCATAATGAAAACAATGATTATGACAGGGACAAAGAACTAAATTGATTATTGATTATTTTGAGCCTGTTAGCTTCAAGGGCAAGGGTTTAGGCTCGGATACCTTTGACATGTCACTCCCACTATTACCTGAAGGCTTTTTTCTTAATGATTATCATTCACATGTGATTATCTCATTTGGAGATAATTTTACAGTTGTACATATTAATCTCTTTGCCGCTTTCTTGAATAGATGATATAAATAGCAGATATGAACACTAGTAAGGATCGATGCGTTTGAAAAATAAAAATATTTATGATAAAAAATTATCAATTGATGAGTTTTTATTGGACAACCACACTATCAACATCACACGGATGTTTATCCAAAAAACAACACACGGATGTCCTTCACAAAATTTACCCCTCTTAAAAGTATGCTAATCATAGTTTGATTTGATATCAGGGCTTCAACTTGTGCTTACATACTAACGCACTAACAACATAACACGGCTATCCTACACAAGATTACCCCCCTTTAAACTATAGATTTACCCCCCTTTAAACTATAGATTATCAAGGATTCAACTTGTGCTTACATACTAACACAACTGGAAACAGGTGAACTAAGGGTGGAGGTCAAGAACATGAACGTAATCATTTTTCTTTTAAAATATATATGACCCAATGCAACTTGTAATTGAATCTGAATTTACATCACCGACCTTAGAAAGCGGGGAAGGAACTTTATATATAGCATTATTGGTTCATGCATTTTGACTCATTAGAATTGCCATTAGCAAAAATTAAAAAAACCAGACAGAATACAATAGCAGTGAACACTGAACAGTCAAATAATCTCCTCCTCTCACGCTCTCAACGTGCACTGTTCACTAACGGTGTCATGTTTTGCCTCACAAGTCGCAACATGAACGATGAACATCACCAAATCTTGATGTTAACTAATCCATCCGAATCTTGATATTAACTAATGCCCTCCGACTTGATTCATAGTAGACTTGGACCGGACGCCGAATGGGATGATGTACGGGAACTCGGGAAGGCCAGGGGAAGAACTAAACAATTGTGGGAAATCCACCAATTAACTTTAGCATGACAAGTTATAAAGATCAACACATGACATCAAAATTCAACTTTTAAGTCTGAATTGCAACACCAATCATTAGAGCAATGACGACATTTCTACTTGACAATTCCAACAACTAGGAAAGTAAAACTAGCTAGTACTTGCTCCAATGAAGGCCGTCGTATAGCGTATAATGAGCATTCAAGTATATGAGATATATGATTTTAATTATTCTTGTCTTCTTTATTAAATATGTAGATAAATATTTTCATTTTAAACTAAAATTTAAATTGCGCTCTTGCTAACTTGTTATTCGACTTATTCCTATCTATCATCATGTAAGTTATGTAAAAGAAATTTCAATACATATAACTTAACTCAAGAAGTGAAAAATCTTCATATTTTGGAAAAGCACACCTTCCAAAATCCGATTGTATTCCACACTTTTGGAGATCAAGCACCCCCATCTTCTGCTCAATCTCCAACACAATGCGTGAGAAACAAACCTCCCCATGCCAATGAGCAATAAACATTAACACAAGAAGGTTTATCAAGTATAATTTTCGAATATAAAATTCCCCAGAAAGTGAATACTGACGTGGGGTTGTAATGTTCCTTGATCCAATAAGAAAGGGAATGGGCTAAGCCCAATCCTAAAATTCAGTCACCTGCTTATAGCTAGGTTTTCTAGAAATGATGTCATACTAGATTCTGACAAGAAATCCAGATTTTTGCAAAAAAAAAAAAAAAAAAAATCTTGACTGGTATTCTCTGCATTACAGAGTCTCGGACTTCGAGTGGAAGATAATGCTCAGAGTAAGATAATTTTCTGACTCAGATTATCCAATCAAAACCAACTAATCCAGAAATTAGTCTAAATCGGGGTAGGGAAGATAATTCTTCACTGTAATCAAAAACCCAGAAGCTACAGGGTTTTGGGCCACCCGATACAGATGAGAAATGAGAGGGTGTAATCGGCAACACGTATAATACATAGTGACAGAAGCAGAAGCAAACGAAAAACGCTCCGAGAAAAGAAAGCCAATCCTCAACGTTATCTATCGAATGGGAACAAATGAGTAAGTTGAGATTTTAGAAAACGCACGAACAAGTAGGTCTGACAAGAACAGGGAGATCTTGACGTATAGTAACTTTTTCTGGGTTGCCCCATCTAATGCTCTTCTATATCTTTTTGAAGCCTTTTTACAGTTTGGTGGCTAGGGTGGTTAATCATCACCTTGAGTTAGATGCAGCCGTTTTAGAGTTTGATTATTTTCGTGTTTGGTTTGATCAATTTTTTATTCTCAAAATATAATTATATGATTTCCACTCAATATTCAAAATTTGAGATTCAACAAAAAATTTTATAGAAATTTTGAATGTGGACGAAAATTTCAATTTATTCATTTAATATTGATACCCAAAAACTAGTTTTGAACATAATTTAGATATCACACAATTACTGTCAAATCACATAGATTTTGATAATTTTACAGATACTTAAACCCTTGCTTCTACTACAATTGAAATTGAATTGCTCGAAGTTTAGAGCCATGATTATTTACATAGGAGAGAATGTACATACTATCTCCATAGTCATGAATTAAATGTGGAAATAAATCACAGACAAAATTAGGTTCACGAACAAACATATTTGAAATTAATCATTTTGTATGACGAAACCAAAAGCCTAACATCTGGAGTAAGACTGTGTGTTTTCGTCGTCATAAGCATTGCATATGCTCGTGATACATGTAATGACTAACTTCGAGTCTCGTGAGTATTCGAATTATATAAACTAAAGACAGTATTGAAACAAAATTGATGGCTAAGCGATATACATATCTATACAATTTACTTATATGCAAAACACCTATATTTGGAAAAATATTTATTTTTCAATTTTTGCTCGTAACGCTTTTCACACTTAAACTACTGGCTAGATTGTAGTGTTTTAAGGTTCATCTATTGACATTTTGTATTCATATAAAAAAAAAAAATTGTGATAACTAAGATGTTCTAGAAAAAAAAATGTACATCTAGTGTATTTTATGAATACAAAATGAAATAAACAAATCAAGTGTGTCTTGAAGACCTCTCCCACATAACAAATTTTAGCTCTACATAAATTTTTAGACCATTGTATCTTGACATTGCTAGATTATATGGTTGCTTGTATATTGGTAAATCCAACTTAGTATAAATCCAACATCAGATGGTTACAAGAAAGTACAAGAAATGACTTCTCTAGAACCAAAGTAATGACAAATCCCCCATGCATTTCTTGATAGAGGCTATCAACTCTTCTAAAAGCCATGCTTGTTTTATAGAAGCCAAGAAGGACACGAAATCATGAACTCATATTTAGAAGCGCCCAAAATAACTAGAGCCATAAGTCTCGAAATTTTCTCAAAGTCATTTTTAGTAAAATTTTAATTCAAGAAAACACATAATCTTACAAATGTTACACTTGTGTATTTTGAAGTTTTAAGGATTTTAGGGTTTACCCAAGTGGTGAGGGGGATCGGAAATTAGATTAGGACAAAAAAGAAAGGGAAGAAATTAAAATAAAAAGAGAACTGGGGAAAGGGCTATATGGTAAATTGAGGCTTTGGAATGAACATCGAATAGAACTCCGACTCCGGAGTCCAGATGGAGCAGAAACAAGAAAAACCCAAACCCGTGGCCTCTTTCTAAAACCTTATCTCTTCTCCAATTCCCATACTCACACTCTCCCACAAAACCCAATCCAAAACCCAATCCTCCTCTCTCTCAATACCTAAAACCTAAAACCCTGCGCTCCCACACAGCCTCCATCCATCAATGGACTCCTCCAAGCTCCCCGCTCCACAACTCCCTCTGCACTCATCAGGTTCTTCTTCTTCTTCTTCTTCCTCCGCTTCTTCTGTTTCCTCGGCTTCTTCCGACTCTGAAATTGATGTTAATTTAGCCAAAACCACTGTTTTGAAAATCGATGATGACGAAACTAATTCCGGCGGTGTTGGTTTTGGGCCAGGTCTGGGTAGTGACGGTGAGGAGGGGTTCGTCAGTGGGGAGGAGGATTTCGATCCTGGTTTGGATAGGGCGTTTGTCAGAGACGAACAGCAAACCCTAGCTCCGGTGGAAGGGGAGGTAGTGGATGGTAGCAGCAACGCTGTCAAATTTGTTAGTTCTTCCGAGTTTTTTCTGAGGCCGATTGCCAAGGTCTCCGTGGATGATGATGACGGCGAAGAAGAAGAAGAAGAAGAGGATTCGAAAGCCGGTGTGCAAGTGTTTAAGGAGTCTGTTGGGGTGGGTGAGAGTTCTGAGGTGGAGAAGGATTTCAATTCCGGTGAGTTGGTGAAACAGAATGGTGTTGGTGGTGAAGTAGAGAAGTCGAAAGTTGCGGAGGGTTTAGGCTCTGTTTCTGTGGCTGAGATAGAGGATAAGAAGGTTGTAGAGCCTAAGGAGAGCGAGGTTGTTAATGGTGCCGCAGAAGCTGTGAGGGAGAGTAGTGAGAATGGCTTGGTTGAAGAACACGGTGTGCAAGCTGTGCATGTTGATTTGTCACACACAGGAGCAGCTGTTGTTGGCGATGTGGAGAAGATTGAGGAGTCTGAGATAAAAGGGTTGGAGGTTCCCGTAGGGGTGAGCTTGGATAATGAGTTTGCTCAAATTAGCCGTGAGGTTGAAGAGCCGAAAGATTCACAGTTGGTTGCTGTGGAGTCTAAGTCTGACGGAGTGGTTGTTGCTGAACCAGCAGTTGATAAGTTGGTTGAAGAACATGGTGTTGATATCATTAGTGAAGCTGACTCAGCTGTGGAAGCTGTCCGTGTTGATTTGTCACAGACAGGAGCAGCTGTTGTTGGTGATGTGGAGAAGATTGAGGAATCTGCAATTAAAGGGTTGGAGGTTCCAGCAGGAGTAAGCTTGGAGAATGGATTTGATCAAATTGGCCGTGATTCTGAATTGCCAAATGATTCAAAGTTGGTGGATGTGAACTCTGAGTCTGAAAAAGCTGCTGTTGCTGACCCAGCAGATGATAAGTTGGTTGAAGAACATGGTATGGATTTTACTAGCAAGGGCGATTCAGTTGTGCAAGCTGTTGATGTTGATTTGTCACAGACAGGAGCAGATGTTGTTGGTGATGTGGAGAAGATTGAGGAATCTGAAATTAAAGTTCCAATAGGCACAAGCTTGGGGAATGGATTTGATCAAGTTAGCCGTGATGTTGAATTGCAGTCTGAGTCTGACAAAGTGGTTGTTGCTGAGTTGGGGAATGTGGAGCAGAAAACTGTTGTTGCTGCTGCTGAGGAAGTAGATTTCCAGGAGAGAGAGGAGAAAGAACTTGAACTGAAGTCCAATGCTGCAACTGGACAGGAAGGGCCCACAATGGAGATAGGTGCTGCTGAAGTAAAAGTAGTGCCAGATGAAACCCAGTCTGTGAACCATGGTTCTGATTTTAGTGTACTGAATGCACCCGAGAGTGCTGAAAAGAATGCAACTGACCAAGAAATAAAATTAGAGGAGGAAGAGGAGAAGCACTCTCTTGATGAAAGTGGCATTGAATCTTTAGAACCAAGTTCCATTTCACATCAAGAGATAAGGGTTGAAGCTGAAGATGATGACGAAGATGATGACGATAAGGACGATGAAGGGGAAAATGATGGTATGATATTTGGGAGCTCTGCAGCTGCCAAACAATTCTTGGAAGAGTTGGAACGGGAATCAGGTACTGGTTCTTACTCAGGTGCAGAGAGTTACGGTGACCGTTCTCTGAGTTATCGTGATGATTCTCAGAGAGTTGATGGGCAGATTGTGACAGACTCAGATGAAGAAGTGGACACTGATGAAGAAGGGGGTGGAAAAGAGTTATTTGATTCTGCTGCATTGGCAGCTCTTCTGAAAGCAGCAACAGGTGGCGCTGCGTCAGATGGTGGCAGTGTCACATTTACCTCCCCAGATGGATCCAGGCTTTTCTCTGTCGAGCGTCCTGCTGGTTTGGGATCCTCAATGCGGCCTATGAAACCTGGTACACGACCAAACCCTTCTACTCTATTTTCCAATGCTACAGTTGGGGGAGATACTGACAACAGCTTGAGTGAAGAAGAGAAAAAGAAACTGGAAAAATTTCAGCAGATAAGGGTTAAGTTCTTAAGGCTTGTTCAGAGATTAGGTGTATCTACAGAAGATTCAATAGCCAAGCAGGTTCTATACCGCCTAGCTCTTGTTTCAGGAAGGCAAAATAGTCGTGAGTTTAGCCTTGAAGCTGCAAAGACAACAGCTCTTGAGCTTGAAGCAGATCGGAAAGACGATCTTGACTTTTCCTTGAACATACTGGTTCTTGGGAAAACAGGTGTGGGGAAGAGTGCTACTATTAATTCTATTTTTGGTGAAGAAAAGGCTCCAATTTATGCCTTTGGACCAGCAACAACCACTGTGAAAGAAATTGTTGGAGTGGTGGATGGAATCAAGATTAGGGTTTTTGATACACCAGGTCTTAAATCTGCTGCAATGGAACAAAATGTAAACCGCAAAATTTTATCTTCTGTGCAGAAGTTCACGAAAAAATGCCCCCCAGATATTGTCCTCTATGTGGATCGGTTGGACACCCAAAGTAGGGATCTAAATGATGTGCCAGTATTAAGATCAATTACTAGTGCTTTTGGCCCTTCAATTTGGCGAAGTACAATAGTCACTCTAACCCATGCTGCTTCTGCTCCTCCTGATGGACCATCGGGCTCTCCTCTGAATTATGAGTTGTTTGTTGCTCAGAGGTCACAGATCCTCCAGCAGACCATTGGACAAGCTATTGGGGATATAAGGTTTACAAATCCAAATATGATGAGTCCTATATCTCTTGTAGAGAACCATCCCTCCTGTCGAAAGAATAGAGAAGGTCAGAAAGTGCTCCCTAATGGTCAAAGCTGGAGACCTCAGCTATTGCTCTTGAGCTCTTCTATGAAGGTCTTAGCTGAGGCAACTAATCTCTCAAAGCCTGCAGAACCATTTGATCACCGAAAACTATTTGGTTTCCGCACCCGTTCAGCTCCTCTTCCATACTTGTTGTCTTGGCTGCTGCAGTCTCGTACCCATCCAAAGCTCTCTGGTGATCAAGGTGGTGAGAATGCTGACTCAGATATTGACTTGGCTGACTTGTCCGATTCTGATAATGAGGAAGAGGAGGATGAGTATGATCAGCTTCCATCATTCAAGCCTCTCAAGAAATCTCAGATTGCTAAGCTTAGCAAAGAGCAGAAGAAGGCGTACCTTGAGGAGTACGATTACAGGGTTAAGCTCCTCCAGAAGAAGATGTGGCGAGAAGAGTTGAAAAGGATGAAAGAAATGAAGAAGGGTAATAAGGCTAGTGCAGACGAGTATGGTTATCTGGGTGAAGAAGATCCGGAAAATGCTGGCCCAGCAGCTGTGCCAGTTGCATTACCTGATATGGTTCTGCCACCTTCTTTTGATAGTGAAAATCCAGCTTACAGGTACCGCTTCTTGGAGCCAACTTCTCAGTTCTTGGCTAGGCCAGTATTGGATGCCCAAGGTTGGGACCATGACTGTGGGTATGATGGTGTCAATCTTGAATACAGTCAAGCCGTTGTTAATACTTTTCCAGCTACTGTTGCTGTTCAAGTTACAAAGGACAAGAAGGAGTTTAATCTCCATTTGGATTCTTCAGTTGCTGCTAAGCATGGGGAGAATGGATCAAGTATGGCAGGTTTTGACATTCAAAACATTGGAAAGCAACTTGCTTACATTGTCAGAGGAGAAACCAAATGGAAAAATTTGAAGAAGAACAAGACTACTGCTGGAGTATCCATGACATTTTTAGGTGAAAATGTATCCACTGGAGTCAAAATTGAGGATCAGATTGCCGTTGGCAAGCGCCTGGTATTTGTAGGTAGTGCTGGAACTGTCAGATCTCAGGGTGACTCGGCATATGGAGCCAATTTAGAGGTGCGGTTGAGGGAAGCAGATTTTCCAATTGGCCAGGATCAATCATCATTGGGTCTGTCTCTGGTGAAGTGGAGGGGTGACTTGGCCCTGGGGGCAAACCTTCAGTCCCAGTTTTCCCTTGGACGAGACTACAAGATAGCTGTTCGTGCAGGATTGAACAACAAGCGCAGCGGACAGATCTCGATTAGAACAAGCAGCTCTGAACAACTTCAAATTGCACTTGTGGCTGTCATTCCAATCGTAAGATCCATCTATAATCTTATCTTCCCTGGAGCTTCAATCAGTGAGAATTACTCAATCTACTAGATCTTGTTCTGTCCATTCATTATCTGTTTCTTTGGATTATGTTATATTTTGTGGAATAAACTCATAGTTTTATTTGATCTAGAACTTGCTATAATTTTTAGACAAGTTTAGATTGCATAATGAGTTGTATTGAAATGAGATGATACCTTGAGGGAATTCAATATTTACTTTGTTCGGTGAGATATTTCTGTCTTGATATTAGCTTATGATGCATTATGACTCATTTTTGAAGAGAGCCTATGAATTTCATGGTTACTGCTCTGTTATTCGATAACAGTGGGCGTTACATAGAAATTATTTCTGCTCCTTTAAGGACGGGAATATAGTCCCTTGGAAGATCTATTTTTCTGAAGACACTGGCCTGAATTCATTAGTTCACCATTTTTCGCAATCCTACTTTGAGAAATTCTCGTTCTTCAAGCCTATGTCATTTGTCACACAGCTGCATTTTACGCAAGGTTCCTGCCCCTTTCAGTATAAAGGGGCCTCGTTTTGCAGATTTATGTAAAATCCTTAAAACCTCATAAGATTAAATTGAGAATAATTACGTAGAGTTCTGTGTGATACTCTTACCATGTTTATTGTTAAATCATGTCTCATAATCCTTCCTCCGTGTGAGTGTGAGTGTGAGTGTGAAGTGTAACAAGAGGCTCATTTTAAGTGCACCTTTCATTGATATGGACTACGGAGCATGATTTAATGATTTTGAAAAAGTTTGGGGTTTAATGTCCTCGTCGTTGTGCTCCTCGTGTCGTTGTGCTCCTCGTATGATTGAAGTTAATTGACATCTTCCTTTAATTGGGTGGGTAAAGAAGTTAATTGACATCCTACTTTAATTGGGTGGGTAAAGATTAATTCAAATGGTGCTTGGAAGCATGATGTAGGAGTTGCTAGATATGGCACGGTATTTAGTTCGGTTGTTTTCTTGGAGCTTTTGCTTCAAACCTTGATATGCCTACTTCTGTGGCGGTGAAGGTTATGGCCGTCATTAAGGCAACCAAACTTGTACGAGTCCGTAATTGGAAATAAATTGCTTCGGTATCTTATTGTTGTTCCTTCGCAACCTCGAGTTCACTAGATGAATTGAATGCATAAGATTTCTCAAGTGAACCTTCGCTCATCTCAACATCTTTCAGAAAGAAAATAGAGTAGCTGATGCAATAGCTATTTTTGGCTAGTTGTCTATAATTTTTTTTGTTTTGTGTAATGAACATCATTGAGGTCTTTTTTCAATTTTGCTCAGAGCGGTTTTAAGGGGCCTCTAAATACTCTGTAGTTCTTCTTAGGCATTAGACAACTCTTCTTCTTCTGTGTTTACCAATTCTTCAAAACCCAAAGGGGTTTAGATTTGGGTGGCATGACCCATTTGTATGGACAAATATTTAGGGCTATAACAAACTTAGAAGAATGGACAAAGATTGAAAACTCCGAAAACCCTAGAAGCAGGGTTGTGAATCACAACTTTTTGAAATTCAAATACATCCCAAAAACATTCGCATCAGCCAAAAAAAGAAAAGAAATAACTAAACACAAATGAACGGTTGTCAGTGTTCCAGTTCGACGGCTCCGGCATTCGTCGAACCGGCGGGAGAGACATGCTCGGCTTCCTCAAACGCCTTCGCAATCCTCTCCGTCGGAATCAACGGCAGGTGAGCCGCCACGGGGAACCCTCTCTCCGCCGTGAAACAAACCGCCTGATTGTACTTCTCAGACCAATAGGCAGCCGTGGGGACCATAATCTGAGCCACCTGAGGAACCAGCGGCAGCCGATTCAGCGACCGCCAAGCCGAGACGGCGTACTGCTCCGCCACCGGCTCGTACTTGTAGTACACCTCCTCCGCCATCGGCTCGTATTTCGAGTACGCGCTCGCCGTGATGTTACGCGCCGCGTCCACCAACCCGGCTCGCTTAACTTCCGTCGCCACCGACAGAGCCGTGTTCGACGCCTGCTTTACCAGGAACGGCACGTGACGGTGCAACTCGCTCAGCGACTCGTCGACCTGCAAATCAGACAAACTCAGTCACTGGAAATCGAAAACGAAAATGAAATTTTAATAATCACACGCCCAAAATCGGCGAAATTGACCTTGTGATCGACGAATTTGAGGAGCTGGAAAGGAAGGTCCTGGAACTTCTCGTAGACCGGTCCGATTACCGTTTTGACGGTGCCTTCCACGGTCTGAACCCCCGGTTTCAGAGGACCGGCGTTTTCCTTCGCGTACTCGTAGAGGCTCGAGAAGCAGAGGACGGCATAAATCGCCGCGACTTCAACAAATTCCAGATACTTGAGCTTCTTCTCATCGCAATTCACCTTCAAAAGAAAGAAAGAGAGAACAAAATTAATTTCGTGATCATCGATTTTATTAGAATACGAAACAGGACCAAAGAGAAATGGAATTTTACCGTATCGATTGGGCGTGAAGATTCCGGGTCTGCCATTTTTGAAAAACCTGAGAAACTTGAACAAAGAGAGATTCTTTTGAAAATTGAAACGGTGAAGACGAAAGAGGAGCGTGACGGCGATTCCTAATTTATAGGCGTCTCGCTAAATCGGGGGCAAGAGAATCCGCGGGACCGACTGAGATATATATCTTTCGACACGTGGCGCGTTTTGATGCGGTCAGTGTTGATCAATGAGAGAATTTCTTGGTGAAATAGAGGGCAAGGTCCTCGATGGAGGACACGTGGAAATTTAGGATTGCGCTGTCATCACTACGTGTCGACGTGTATGGGGTGAGAGTAGGATATATCATATATATTCTCTGCATGGCACGGATTTTAATGTAAACCGATTTTGGTATATTGGCACGGGGTCCGAGAGGTGGATGGGAATGAGTAATCACCTACGGCGCGGCTGCAGTGTCTTACCCTGGACTGGCCCTTTTCTTCAGTACAAAAGTTTAAAAAAGAAGAAGAAGTAAATGTAACATTTCACCGTCGGTAAAAGTTGGCTTTAGTCAAAATCACATCGGAGCTTGGTTTGACAGAAATGGATGTTAGAAAGGAAATTCTCAGGCAGGTGTTCGGCGATTCATCGGATAGTGAAGACTTGGAATTGGGCGATGGATCGGAGTCCGACCCGAATCAGAGATGGGTACCAATAGAACAAATCAAAGGACTGTGGCTGTGCAGAGACTTCCTCTCTCCTCAGAACCAGTCTGCCTTGCTCTCCACAATCCAAAACGGTGCGTTTCCTTCTCACTGTTGTAAATGTGTGACCTTTTTGTCGTAATGATGGGTGTAATTTAATCTCACATATAGAGTGGTTTGTTAACTTGTGGCTGCAGAAAGATGGTTCACTGAAGCCTCTCACAATCAGGTAATTTGGTTTTCTTTGTGTAAATGTGTTGAAGTTCATTAGGAGGATATATGTGGTCAGCGAATCTTGTTCTTTTGGATTGATAAGGAGGAATGTAGACTTTTTTTTTTTGTGGTTTCGAATTGTTGATATGCCTGATTGTACTCTGGTTCGGAATTAAGACTGCACATATAGATTGTAAACATGATCCAAGTAGTTTTTTGTTGGAAGAGTGTTGTGGAAATAGAGTATTGAAGCATAAATGCAATCTCTACTATTGGCATTATCAGCTGAAAGGTGTTCTTTCTATGCAGGCTATGAGGTTCGGAGACCTTCCGGATTGGGCAGCTGAGCTTTCGGATTCTATTCACAAGGTTGTGCTTTCATGTGATAGTGATTCTCATCCTATCGAGTTGGGAAGTGCTCGTGGTGGGAAGCAGAATGTCAGTCCGTTTCCGTCGGAACTTTTATCCAGAGTGCCACTCTTTGATCAACTTATCTTAAACTCTTACCAACCAGGTGAGGTGCGAGTCGACTCTTGCCTTCTCCATTCAGATTTGTGGCATGAGGAAAAATTGCAAAGTAAAAGATTGCTTATGTCTTTGGGTTTTGGGGCTTATAAATGCTATTTGTTTTGAACATACTGAACCATCTTTTGTTTTTATCATTGTTTATGTGTTTTTGGGATACTGCTATGAATTTACCAAATGAGACTGACTTCATGTCTGCGCATTTGTGTGCAGGGGATCTGCGCCCACGTTGACCTATTGCGCTTTGAAGATGGAATTGCTATACTCTCCCTAGAGTCATCATGTGTGATGCATTTTAGTCCAGTTGAAGGAACAAGTGGGGGCTTTCTAGTGGATCAGGGAAAGGATCCAGTGACGACCAAGATTCCTGTTTATCTTACACCAGGATCCCTGATTCTATTGTCAGGAGAAGCACGCTACCAATGGAAGCACGAGATCAACCGCAAACCTGGATTTCAGAAGTGGCAAGGAGAGGAGCTAAATCAGAAGAAGAGAATCTCCATTACTCTGAGGAAGCTTTGCCAGGTTGAGTAGCACATTAACCGGGCAGACTAGTTTTCTTTATTCCAGTTTTTACTAGTGACCAACTATATCGGTAGTAGAAGTAAGCTTATGTCGGTGCAGAGGAAACCTACACCTCGATCACACTGGTGTGGGATAATTGTGTCTGCTAGAGTGAAATGATCAGAGGAGTGAAATGATAATTCCATTGATTATATACACATACGCATTTTTACTACTTTGTTGAACAATGGGAACATTTTCTCCATGCCGGAATATCCCGGCTCTGTAGACGAGATGATGCTTTTATAGTGGTCATCTCATCAATGTGATATGTGGATTTAGACTATACTTTTCCTGTTTCATTGGAGTGCGCATTATTGCGATCTATTGCAACTTCAGTTGATGTAGGAGATGCTGCCAAGTTCAGTATGCAGTGATGTAATTCAACGCACCCAATAGTACCCACCTAACAAGTTAAGGAGAACATGAAAGCGTCTAAGTTTGTGTGAAGGCGCCAGCACACCAAGGCTTCATACTTGAAACCCAGCTCCACCACTACCTTTGGTGATATAGGAAAGACGAGAGATGTGCACTGGCCTGGACAGATCACAGTCAACTGGTGAACAGCAGATCAGAAAAAGTGGAGGGAGGCCCTTCGGCTATATCTACTGCAGATCCTGGCTCAGGATGAACGCTGGCGGCATGCTTAACACATGCAAGTCGGACGGGAAGTGGTGTTTCCAGTGGCGGACAGGAAAATTGAATTCCTTTTCCTCAGAATTTCTTTCTGTAGGTCTATTGTTTCCTTCTAATGTCCTTCCCTAGCAGAGAATCTGGCCACCACTTACCTGATTCAATGGATTCAGTTCAACAATGCTTAGTCTAGCTATCACTGAATATTACAGACAAAAAGAATGTAGAGCATCTTTGGTTATATAGGATGATGACATGTAGTAGTTGGGGTCTGTCTAGCATTTCTCCTCTGGCTTTTGCTGAAGAAAATGGTGACATGTAGTGGTTAATTGGTGTATTTAGTTATATGGTTAAACTTGTTATGCATTTTGCATCTCGTACGTTTTTCCTTGAATACATTTTCTCTCTAATTGAATTGTCTAAGGTTCTATAGCTGAAGTTTTGGTGAGTAGTAATTTTCTGCTTCTCCTGATTGCGTATGTTTCTTCTTCATTAATGTAGCCTACACAGGTCCTGAATGGAAATGATGGATCAAAGTATTATGTGCTAGCTGACGTTGTTTAAGTGTCGTTTCAAGCTGTGGCATTGTCCTGACCACCCCGAACTCCACAACAAGCCCTCTGCTGGCACCATACTTCAGCCCCGGACGTAGCTTATTTCGATAAGGAAATTATACAATAAACTCATTTTAATTACTTCATTAACATCTTGCTTGGATGATCAGTACCGTGATCTAGAGGTCTAGCATGCCGAGAAGGTAGACGATGAAGCTTCTCGCAAAAGTTCCTCGTCTCGTTGAGTAGTTTCTCCTTCAAGAAAGCATTGTATTCAACTCGACTACTCGGACACCAATTTTATTTATTTTTTGGTTAGAGGACACTAAATTGTTAGCATCTAGGTAAGGAGGAGAGTGAGGAAAAGTTGCAAAAGTGGAAGGATGACATGTAAATGGTGTCATAAATTTGTGATTCCATGAAATCTTGTTTGGCATACTTTCATTATGTTAATTATGATGTTAATTCATCGCAATAGAAGGATATAAATCCATATAAATACAAAAAATATACAATAATTGGACAAAATTTAAAAGGAATTAAATTATATGGGGCATGTGAGTCACTGGACCGCAATTAAGAAAAAAGATTTGTCTAAATTGCATCTAATATAGAAGATCAATTTTGAACTTAAAATGAATTTTGTCCCATATTAAGCACATAAGTGTTATTATTAATAGAGGCTTTCAGTCAAGTTAGATAGAAATTAACGGTCAGTAATTGTTTAATTATTTTAGCCTCATGGAAATCATGATGTATAAATAGTGCCGCTGCTTTTACTAGTTAGGTTTTAATCGTACATAAATGGCCGTGAATGGTTAGTAAAGTTGAAGACATTTCCCCCGACCTAATTAGTTTCCCATTAGGATTTGTTTTCCACAATTTACAAAACGTGAAAATTAAGTTTTCTTTGTTAATTAGAAATTAGTTTTCCTAGTCCTATTAGAAGAAGAGTTTGTTCTGTACTTCTTTATTTAAGTACTAGTCAAGGGTAGAAGCCTTCATTCCGCACATATAGCTCACACAGTCGGAGAGACTTCTGAAAGATAAGATACTGACAACTATGGAGGATCATATTGCTAGAGCAGAGAAATTTGAAAAGAAAGCAAATAAGAAGCTTCATGGATGGAGAGTTTTTGGTTCCAAACGCGATGATATTGCCGAACTGTTGGATCATGCTGCCACCTCTTACAAACTCGCCAAAGCCTGGGATAAAGCGAAAGAAATGTACATCAAGTTGGCAAAGTATCATTTGAAGACCAAAACCGAACATGAAGCCGCCGCCACAGCTTTTGTTAATGCTGCACATTGCTGCGACATAACATCTGTTGATGAGGTCATTTCTTGTCTAGAGCAGGGAGTCGATTACCTTCTCGAAACCGGAAATTTCAATGCAGCTGCAACATGTTTTGACAAAGCTGCACGCTTGTATAAGGAAATTGCGGAACTATATGAATCCCAAGAGAATATTGAGAAGGCTATTGAGTTCTTCGAAAAGGCATCTGAGCTCCCTTCAAATGAAGAATTATCAAGTTCCGTGAACCAGTGCTATGAAAAAGCCGCTCAACTTGCTGCTCAGATTGAGCAATATCCCAAGGCCATTGAAATCTACGAAAATATGGCGAGTTACTCGCTCAACCACAGATTGCTCAAGCACAAAGTTAAGGGGCATCTTTTCAAGGCCGGAATATGCAGGCTCTGCAGAGGAGATGACGCTGCAGTTGCAATGGTCAAGCAATACGCAGATTCATATCCAAGTTTTCGTGATACATGGCAGTGCAAATCCCTGGAGGATATAGCAGTTTCAGTTAATAAACGTGACCTTACCATGTTCCGTGATGTGGTGAAGGAATTCAAAGGTATGACACCACTGGATTCATGGACAACCAACTTGCTGTTGAGAGTGGAGGAGAAGCTGAAAACTTCGAAGTCCGTGAGAACGCGACGGCCAACCAAGGCGTTAGACTTGAAACCTAGCTCCACCACTAAATTTGGTGATAGAGGGAAGCAAAGGAAGATGTGCACCGGCTTGGAAAGATCCCGGACGACTATAGGGGGCACGTCAACGACGACAGGAAGTAAACTCTTGCCGTCTAGCTCAAGGATCAAAACCGGTGTTGATACAAGCAAGGAGGAGATCAGGAATATGGGAGAGATGCTTCTGACGAATTGGCCGTTCCTCGCAGAGACCTTCAGACAAGCCTTCTTATCGGCCGGCCAAATGTCCTCCATAAGGGACTTACCTTCAAAAGAAGCTTGCATGTGATGTGTATAGTATATATTCTTTCTAATGTCACCTAAACCTTTCCTTTGATGTTCGTATAATCATATGGGTTTGTAAAGTGCGGCTCAAAGTTTGAGTTAAAGTTTAATCTTAAGCAATGAATCTGATAACAAAATATTTTTTCTATTGACTAAAGTGCAACATATCATTCTTCGTGATCATAAATAACAACTCATTGCCAACTACACCACGAATTTAATTGGCATGAATGTAAGATCAAATATGGACATAACACATATCATCATAAAGTAATTGATGATTAGCTTAATATCAATCCTAGTTTAACATGGATACAAACAGTAAATCAATACTAGTGACTTAATGAATAGTGTATCAATTCATTAAGGATAGTAATCTATTGCTTAGTCTACAAGGAAGGCTACAAGTTGTGATACATTAAGAATCTAACTAGGAAACCTAAACCGATATGGATAGCTTTAATGGGAAGCTTCTTGAGGTTTAAGTCACCTATATATACAGATGAATTGGTCCCTGATTACTACCGACGTTTTGCATATTGTTCTGTCCATTGAGAAGCAAGTTGGTAAGTAACAGAAGACCATATTCAGTGTTCGTGTTTGCAGCATAAGATGGAATCCATGCCAGTGATTGCTGAAGGTAAGCCTTAATCCCTTTTATGATTGTGTGCATATATTGTGAGCATGTATATGGTTTCTAACAATTGGTATCAGAGCGGGTCCTTCTCCAATTGCGTCTCCATGTAGGCACGTATCATGAGCCCAAATTGGGGTTCCCTGTATTGCCATTGAAATTACCAAGTGTCCAATGAATGTGGGCCTTGGATTGTATTGACCAAGACTCTGATATGAGGCTTGTGTCCCAATTTCCAATATGGGAATTGGATGAATGAATTTCACGTGCAGACCTAGAGCTAGGTTGCACGTGAGGGGGCGTGTTGGAGAGGAAAGATCCCACATTGGAAAAGTGACAAATAAAATATAACTTATAAGTGGGTGGATCTCACCCAATTGTACCGAGGCCTTTTGTGATTAAAACCCAACACCTAATGGGTGGTTAAGTTGGGACAGTATCGGTACAATGGTGGGCCACGGGCCACGCTTGTCGCTGTTTAACAATGAAGAATTTAGGATACTGTTTCCTCCGAAGAGCTGGACTCCAATAAGTTGTAGCTTGATTTATTTTGTGTTCCATCTAAAATATGAAAATGCCTTCTGCATTTGCTTTGGCAATTTGTTTTTGGGTGTCTGAAGTGACTCTGAACAACGAGTGAAATGAATCTTGTTACAATTCAAAAATGGAATCTGCCTTGTTATTAAAATAGGGGTTATGCTTACTTTTGTAGTCAATGCAATCCGACTATTGCGCTAATAGTTGATCATCAACTTGGCCAAAGGGTTGAAGTTCATCGGAGTTACAACCCTAGTCTTTCTTAAGTTCTCTCTGTCACCATCGATCCCCCTTGCTTCCTCATCATCATTGCAACTTCCGGACTCTGCATTATATTTCGTCAGCAAAATATAGTGACCATGTACTATTCCCTGCCTCCAGTTCAACAATGCAAGCTCTCTCTGTTCCTACTTATTCTTATACTGCCCTGTTCCTTCATTTGATCTATCTATTTACTAATTATTTGATAGCTTTTTGTTCAAACCTGTAAAGTATTAAATTCATACGAAATTGTACTTCGTAATTGAGTGGATGAAAATGGGCACATCTTTAATTTTCCAGTTGTGTTTGATTAAGTATTTACTTGAAATATATATTTCTGGGTGTGTATGAGGTACATAGTTGGATTTCTCGTTAGCGATCACCATTGGTATTATTCCATTATATCTTCAAAATCATGAAATTTCCACCTCATTGGATATATTAGCCACACTGTAACCATCCCTTCTTTTAAACCTATGATAATGCATTTCTCTCCATAGATAATGAATTAGAGACTCTTTAAGACTTTTGTCTCAGCTAGCTTTAGAGGGCAGAATTGTCTCACTTGACAGCACCAAGGCACCCATAGACCCCCAGGATTCATGTCCTGCTTTGAATTGGGACGTGGAAAGTCATGCTTTTGCAGTAAGTCATGTTAGAGTTTAGTCAAGTAGTTCATTTACAAGGTCAAATTTGGTTTGAACAGTTAAGGAAAGTTCAAGATTTTTTGTCTTTCCTTTTCCCACTAGGATTACGTCTTGCCGTTTCCTATTAGGATGGGTTTTGTACGTTCTTTATACCCTAGAAAGTCTCCATTCAGCAGCTAGAGCACAGAAACTCGGACTTTGCAAGGTGAAATAGTATAATTCCATAGGTCAATTTGGCTTTTGAATGGTTTATGAAAGTTTTCCGATTACTATCAGAACGGTTTGTTCTTTTTGTGTAAATACCCGTTCATTCTCAATATATAGCACAGAAACTCAGAAACGTAAGATATTGACAATAATGGATGATCATATTGCCATAGCGGAGAAATTGATAAAGAAAGCAAACAAGAAGTTGGATGGTTGGGGACTTATCGGTTCCAAACACAAAGATGTTGCCAAACTCTTG
This sequence comes from Rosa chinensis, assembly GCF_002994745.2. Taxonomy (NCBI): domain Eukaryota; kingdom Viridiplantae; phylum Streptophyta; class Magnoliopsida; order Rosales; family Rosaceae; genus Rosa; species Rosa chinensis. The sequence goes on along the minus strand of NC_037093.1, from coordinate 56,246,114 downwards.
GATCAAGCTGCCAACTCTTACAAACTCGCCAAATCCAAGTATAAAGCTAGAGAAACATATATCAATTTGGCAATACATCATTTGAAGACCAAAACCAAACTTGAAGCCGCTGCCACAGCTTTTGTTGATGCTGCACATTGCTACGATATAACATCTGTTGATGAGGCCATTGATTGTCTAGAGCAAGGAGTAGATTACCTCTGTGAAATCGGAAGGCTTAACCCGGCTACAAACTTGCTATGAGAAAGCTGCACAACTACACAAGGAAATTGCGGAGCTATATGAATCCGAAAAGAACATTGTGAAGGCTGCAACATATTATCAGAAAGCGGCACAACTATATTATAAGGAAATTGTGGAGCGACATGAATCCGAAAAGAACATTGAGAAGGCTATGCATTTCTTCGAAAAGGCAGCCGAGCTATTCCAAAACAAAGAACTAACAGTCTCTGCCAACCAGTGTTATCAAAAAGCTGCTCAGCTTGCTGCACAGATTGAGCAATATTCCATGGCCATCGAAATTTTCAAAAAAATTGCTACTCGTTCGCTCAGCCACAGCTTGCTCATGGACGAAGCTCAGAGGCATCTCTTCAACGCTGGAATATGCCGGCTCTGCCAAGGAGATGATGTTGTTGCAATGGACATGTCAGTTATGCGATACGTGGACATGTACCCAATTTTCCTGATACATGGGAGACTGGGAGTGCAAATTCTTGACCTACATTAAAGCTCCACTAGTTCAACGAGACGTTGCTAAGTTCAGTGACGCGGTGAAGACATTACCACGGCTCGATTCATGGACGACTAACTTGCTTTCGAGAGTAGAGGAGAAACTGAAAGCCCCCAAGTCCGTGAGAACGCGATGGTCGACGAATAAGGTCGCAGACTTGACACCCGCCAGCTCCACCACTACTTTTGGTGACGGAGGAAAGCAAAGAGAGATGTGCACTGACTTGCAAAGATCACAGACAATCGTAATGCGCAGGTCACCGCCGACCGGAAGTAAACTCTTGCGGTCTAGTTCAATCAAAGAGGATATCAAAAAAATGGGAGGGAGGCCGGTGAATGGGATCCTCCAAACGGGACTGACCTTCAAATTAAAGAAGCCTCTCAATGGCCAGAGCCAGAGTCCAGACAGTGATTTTTCATTTTTGTGTAGTGATTGTCATAGTGCCACTGTTTGACCCAAAAAAAGAAATAATGCCACTTTTGTTTTAAATGATTATTTTATTTTAAAAGTATGAAAAATTATGGTTTTTTTCATTATTTCATAAAAGTGCAACATATCATTCTTCACTCTCATATATTTGAAGGATTGATAAAATTTGCAAAACTGAGTCGAGTTAGATTTTTGTAAAAATATCTTGTAAATTATTCCTTAATTGCATTTACATGGTCAGATTCTGATGTGGACTGTGGAATGGGTTAGGAATCTTCAAGACCCTCCCTAATTTAATTTTAATTTATATACGTTTCCCATTAGGAATTAGTTTTCCCTATTCCTATTAACTAGAGTTTACTAGCTCTACGCTTAAAGTCTTCATGCGGTGGAGCATAGAGATCAGTGATGAAAAGCTATTGAAAACAATGGGTGATCTTATTGTTAGAGCAAAGGAATTGGAAAAAGAATCAGAAAAGAAACTGGGTGGATGGGGATTTTTCTATTATAAAGAACCCGAATACGAAGAGGCTGCTCATCTCTTGCATGAAGCTGCTAATTGTTACACAGCCGCCAAATGCTGGGATGAAGCTGGAGCAACATATATCAAGTTGGCAGAATGTCATTTGAAGACTAAACTCAAGCATGAATTTGCTGCTAATTCTTACATATATGCTGCAATATGTTATCAATCTAAACAAAACATTGAGAAGGTTATCGATTCCTTGGAAAAGGCAGCTGAGCTCTTCGAAAAAGGACTAGAAACAGTGCCCGGCAACCAATGCAATCAGAATGCTGCAAAACGTTATAGGGAAATTGCAGAACGATATGAATCTAAACAAAACAGTGAGAATGCTATCGAGTTCTATGAAAAGTCAGCTCAGCTTTTCGAAAAGGCACAACTACTAATGTCTGCGAACCACTGCAATCACAAAGCCGCTCAACATGCTGCTCAGGTTCAACGATACTCCAAGGCTATTAAAATTTATGAGAAAATTGCAAGTCACTCACTCAACGACAGCTTGCTTAAGTACCAAGCTAAAAGATATCTTCTTGATGCTGGAATATGTCGACTCTGCAGGGGAGATGATCTTGATTCAATCACCAAGGCAATAGAGCGATACCGGAAATTGGATCCAACTTTGTCTGAAACATCGGAGTGCCAACTCTTGGCCAGCGTTGCACCTTCATTCCAGAAAGAAGACGGTGCTAAGTTAAAGATATTAGTCTCAGTAGTTATGGGCCAAGCCTCGTATACATGCACTCCCAAAATTACAGATTATACTTTGGTCGATGCCTTTTGTTCTTCATTACCACAAAACCACTAGCTTTCGCTAGCTGCAGCTCATATAGTGGTAAACTACACAAAAATACTCGGACTTGAGGAGGTATTTCAATTTAACAACCGTGTATTGGCTCCCATTGGACTTCTTATGTCAGGATACGGGTCAAATAACAAATATTCCTTTTTAGGTGGTCTATGAGCTGCTGCTCAATCGATTAGTTATGAAATACCATTAACTTTATGTGTTATGAAAATCTCTACGTGGGATTCATTGATATATAGACATAAACTTTTCTCTATTCTTTCCTTTTAGGAAAGCGGTGGAATGAATTGAGTAGTGTTAGATATTTTGAAACTTGAAAAACAAAAACTTCCTGAAGTTTACAGTATCATTCAATTTAGATGAAACTACCTCAAGTGCCACTTATGATTTTACTTTTTTATGCCTATTTCTAACTCCTGATGAGGGTAGTCTCGTCCATTTCATGCATAGTAGTCTAGGAATCAAACCCACGACCTCATTTGTGTAGGTATAAGGTTTATACTTGATGTGTTGGCATCCCTATACAAAGTACTGAAGAAGCCTACAAAGTTCATCAAAACTAATCTTGGAGAATTTCAGGTAATTGCATATCATGCATAATCAGTGGATTGCAACATGTGTTGCAATCCCCAAGTCTGCCCGAGTCAGTCCTAGTTAGCCCTATGTTTTTGGGAGTCCAATTTTGGAAAGTATCTTTTGATTTTTAGATTTTATTTTACAAAGATATTTTTCAACTAATAAAATCATGCTTTTGAAGTCCTAGGTGATTTAGGATTTGTTTATTTTAATTGGATATCTTTTATTAAAATATCTTTCCTAGTAGGAGTCCAATTAGGGTTAAGTCTTAATTGTTGAGAATTTATTTTCTTCTCAATATATTCAGAAAAGTAGCGTTGATTGTGTAGAGATTTTGATGCAAGAATTATTGTGTGTCTTGCTTGCTTAGGAAGAGTTCCATAGGAGTCCATGAAACACTTGTTCCGTGTCTAAGTGTTTCATTGTTCATTCATATACATGCGTTGATTCTCTGAGATCAGTAGAGAAGATTGGTGGTGCAAGTGGCCCACTACTAAAAAGAATTGCAATTGCTTCGGTTTTTTACTTTGGCAACAGTTGCCGTCGCAATAGAGACCCTATTGCTATGGAAAATGTTCGGTCGCGATTAAGCCTAGTTATTTGCGACGGAAAATATTTACCGTAGTAACTTTGTAATCAATTGCGACGGATTTTTATCTTGCCGTCGTAAAATATATTTGTATGTTTACTTTACCAAAAAAAAAAAAAAAAAGAGGAAAGAAGACTTGGCAACGCATAAACGTCACCGTATTACTCTTGGCGCTAATCCAAATAATCTTCCCTCTTTTTTTTTTGGGCAAAATTTCGTACTAACAAAACAGCCCTAATTCTTTTTCCCTCTTTTTCCCAAACTCCCAAACACAACCGCTCTGGATCTCTCTCTCTCTCTTGCCCAGTACCTCACCACTCTCTCTCTCGCCCAAAGTCCCAAACTGGAAATTTCTCAGCTCCGGAACCTCACCGTTCCCGCCGTTATGAACATTCTGATGGCCTAATCTTCTTCTCGCCGTCAGCTTACAGGTGACTCTTTGATTTTTAGCTTTCTGTGTAATTTGGCTCTTGGTTGTATTCATGTTCTGATTTTGGGTCTGTATGGGATAGAACAAAAACTTGAGGAGGGAGGAGCCCCCAAAACGAATTCGAATAAAAACCCCCAAAAAGATTCTAACTTTGAAATCAGAGGACTCCCAAAACCTATAAAGTTTCAGACTTTGAGTTTTCTTCGTGTATCTGCAACTCGGTACTGATTGAGTTCCACAAAATGATATAATTAATTTACAGCTTTCATTAAGATTTGAAAAATTGGAATTTTCAGATTGTATATTCTTTATGGTTTTATTGTCAATGATTTCAAGTTTAGTTTAAGTTTACAATGATAGCACATATTTCTCATAAAGAAATTATAGTATTAGTCAATCTTTTGATATTTTTTACTACTGCTCTTTGAAATATCGTAGAAAAATGTAATGGCTTGGTATATTGAAAGATGATAGTACTGCATATCATAATTTGTTTACAATGATACAAATTTTGTAATAAAATTTATACTGTGAACAAATTAGTTACTGCACAACAGAGCAACTGCAATGCGCGTTGTTATGGTTTCAACTTAATCATTTTTTTGAATGAAATTAGACAATATCATAGAAATGCATGATCTTATCCTTTACTATTCAACAGTCAACTTTTTTAGCCTATTTCAAGTGTTAGAATTGATTGAAGTTAAATGAAAAGTTATACTCCAGTGAAATGCATTTATAAGGACAATTACTAGATCATTACAATGATAGAATGCTGCAATTCTTTTGGTTTCTCTATTGCTAGAGAGCGTAAACTGAAAATCAAGCCCAGTTATAACTATTTCGTTGCTACTCCATGCGCCGTTTCGCATTTGAAGTTGGATTGCTTGCTTGAAGGTGAGCAAGTTGAAGTTGAGATATGGATACTCCATCACGCTTTTTTATTGAATTCTTGAGTTTTATGCAGAAATTGTGAGTTTCAAACCTATAATTATTGTTGAATTAAATGTAATTTGGTTGAGTTTTCCCGTACACATTACGCTTCTGCAAGTTACAGATTCTCAAGGTTTTTCTAATTTTTGAAACTTTACTGCCAGGGATATGGCATTGTTCTTATTAATACTGACGAGGCAGGTACCTTGATAGTCACCAATTTTCGGCTTCTTTTTCTGGTAAGTGATTCATAACCATGCAATTTTACCATCCATCTTCAATGTGCATTATTCTGGTCGTCATGTGCACCTGTGGGATAAAATTTTTGTTAGAATAGTGCTCTAATCCGTGTAACACTAACATCTAGAGTTTGATGCCCTGAGTTTGAAACAAAAACTCTTTCTATCTCTAGAGCCATAACTCGCATAAAGCTAGCTATTGACTGACCTCGGATGCTTATAATGAGAAGAAGAAGAATTATCAGAAGAGATTGGACATCTTTTTCTCTTGCCGTGTTATAAACAGGCGATGGCAATTCTTGCCCTATCATTTGCTAATTAAAAGAAAAAGAACTGTCTTTTTGCTTGAGAAAACTGTTCGAACTTAGCAGGTCTATGGTTAGGTGGAATACAGATTATGTAATTCACACACACATATTTATTATTTATTAAACCTTGAGTATAATGACACTGGTGGTTGTGTGCATTTGATTTCCCAATTATTGCCATTTTGTCACCTTAGCTTGTTTTATATGCTTCCTTTTTTTTTTATTTCAGAGTGAGGGAACTAGAAATGTTATTCCGCTTGGCACAATACCTTTGGCAACAATTGAGAAGTTCAACAAAATGGTAAGTTATACTGTCTGTATATATTTATGTACACTGAACTATGTTCTGGACGATACATTATTTGGTGGTCCGGTCTCAAATGTATTTCATGACTGGGTTTATTGATTTGGATGTCAGAATTGCTGTACGTTGTTGAGTTAGAATTGCTATATATTTTCAATTCCTTACTCCTTACAAATTGGGAGTTGAGGACAGAGAGCTTGTGTCGGTCCCTTTTGATAATTCCAAGCACTGCTGCTGCTGCATTTGCTTTGGGATTGGGCTTTTGCTGTTTTAAAAGATTTTAATTCGAGAGAGATAGACTTGGTAATCTTTTATGTTTAATCAATTTGGGAACTTTGTGATAGTCCCATAGCAGAGAATTTCGATGAGATTGGTGATGGATTTGTAGTTTAATTGTATTTCAAGTAATGGGTTGGACCCACCTTTGAATCATTATGAGTTCATCGTGTCTATGCAGTTCCATGTTTTACTTAGTTTATGTATCGATTACATATGTGATCATGTGTTTTATGCAGTAGTAGGTTTCTGTATGATCGAAAGAGCAGTATAGTTTAGTGATACTTGCTACATGATTCCCATTTTGGAGTCTGCAACTACCTTGGTAGTTTCATTCAAGCTTAGATTTTGAACCTAGCAACTATTTCTGTTAAGGTCTTTCATTCGTAAAAGGTAGTATTATTTTGATAAATCCGAGCAGAGTGCCACCACAGATTACATGTTGAACCAATGATATCTCTGATTTGAGCCTCGTTTTTCCATTTACATCATTAAGATAAGTTGGTGTAGCATGTAGGACGGAAGGTGAGGGACAAATGGATTTATTGGTGGAATCTGAACCTGGGTTCTAGCAGTGTATTGGTGATGTCCTAGCCTGCTTGCCATGTTGCTTGTGAAGTGAGATTTGTTATGACTTGGCCCTAATTGATTGAACCCTGTTGACTAGTATTGCTGGTTTGCACAAGTCCGGATCAGATTAGGTGATCAAAACTACTGTTAAGCTAGATGTCTAGTGTTCTATTTGATGCACAAGATGCATTAGTTGGTGTAGCTCATTTGCAGGACAACAAGCATCAGAATGTTGAGGACAGAGAGCTTGTGTCTATCCCTTTTGATAATTCCAAGCACAGCTGCCTTGCATGAATCACACTCGTAGCATCACAAGTAGTTCTAAGGTACTTCTATTTTTCTGAGTTTCAAAGTTAACAGCTATCACAAGTAGTTTTTGTTCCATTGTGGATGTACGCTTTGTTATTGCTGTAGGTTCTGGAGCATGCTTCTGTATGTCTCTGTGAATTTTTCATATTGGCTTCTTATAACTGAAGTTCATTCCATGTTTTCTTTGTGTATATGTACACAAAACAGGTGCTGATATAAGAATTCACCTCTGCCTCTAGCTGAAATAGGTAAACGCCAAGTTGACTTCTTTGATTGATTGTGTCATATTTATCTTGAACATGTATAAGATGTCATATTTATCTGGTATAATTAACTCTGGATACACTGGTTATATGAATTTGAACCAAGTAGCAAGTAAGATGAGTGAATTTGCTGGAAATCTGCAGAAACTGTCCTGCAGTACATCTTTCTTTGGTATTTCTTTTTCCTGACTTATTGACCTCCAAATGACCTGAATTTTTGATATGTTTTACTTCTGTTAGTTAGCAAAGGATCTGGAAAGTTTCATTACATTTTGACATAAAGTGAATGTTTTGTGAATTTTCCCAGTTTGGTCTGTAATAGAGAAAGTTCTAGAATTTTAAATGTTCCTCTGATTTTATGTTTTGATTTCAATGCCTTAATGTTTTTTGTTTTGTTTGTATGCACGAAAGAATATGTGCATTTTGTTGTCTATCTTGCTTACTGGACATTAAGCTAACATTGATTTTTCTATGTTTATATTATAGGTTCTCATGGCAAAAAGAGCAAAGCAAATGAAAGCAAGTGTAAAACTCACAAGTAAAATGGTGCACTTGTGAGTGCGGTTATAATTTTCAATACTTGTAAATGACAATAGATTTATTTTCATATTAGTGTTTGACTTTTTGTATTTGAATATGGTACGATGACTCAATGGATATTTTTAACTATATTTTTTATGAGTTAATGTTAATTTCCTATTTGATTTAATGGATGCAGATATTAATTACTTAACTATTATTATTAATTATTTGTTTAATTTTGTGGAAATGGGTAAAAAATAATAATGATAATAATAATAAAACAAAATTAGCGTTTGAAAATACACATTGCAACGGCATCATAGCCGTAGCAAATACCTCTACATGGGCTACCCTGATGGAAATTTTGCGACGGAAGCTTGCGTAGCAAATCGCCGTCGCAAAACAATAACTAATGCGACGGCAAGAGAAATCCGTCGCAATTACCTTTTGCGACGGCATTTTACCGTCGCAAATGGATCTTGTGACGCCACCTATTGCAATGCCAACATTTCCGTCGCAAAAGGCTTAATTTTCCGTCGCGAAAAGTTTTTTCCGACGCAAAAGCCCAATTTGCCTTCGCAAAATAGGCGTCGCAAAAGCAATTGTTTTTAGTAGTGTGGAGCGATATTTGCAAATCGTTCAAGTGAAGAAGAAGGTCAAGATTCAAGACAAGCACCTTTCTAGTGAGTCTAGAGATTGTAGCCGTGTAGAGAGCTATATGTGTTTGTAAAGAACCATATCCTTCATCAATAAGTTGATTGATTTTATTTGGGTTCTCAAGAGTAAGAGCCCCGCAGTGTTTTTAATCTCAAAATTGAAGTTTTCACTGCATAACCAAAATTGTGTTTTCTGTGTGAATTTTTTGATTTCTGCCCAATAAGGATTGCAACGTGTCTATCAATCTCCGAAACCTAGAAAAACGTTTCATCCAAGTATTTTCACTTGGCATCAGAGCGGGTTCTAAAACTTTTTAGTAGATCCGAGGACAGGATGGAACGTGAATTTGACAGAGCTGCTGGTTCGATAAATTGTCCCCTATGTTTTGATGGTGGAGATTACTCGCAATGGAAGATCATGATGAGGTTCAAGCCCAAGAAAAAGATACAAAATGTTGCTTTCTCTTCTGTTAAAATGAAAGAAGTAGATGATAGTGGTTCTGTAGATTTGGCTTTACTAACCAAAGAATTTAAAAAATTTCTTAAAAATAAAAACTCATTTGGTTGTACTTCAAAAAGTATATCTGAATCAAAAAGAGGGCAATTATCTGAAAAACATTTTGACAAAAACACCAAAGTCAATAATTTTGATCAAGAGAAAAGTGTTGTTGAAAAACCTAAATGTTTTGAATATGGTGGTATTGGTCATATCTCTTCTGATTGTGGAAACAGAAAATATAGCTCACAAAATAACAGGGCTCCTAAGTCAACTTGGAGTGACAGCGATGAAGGCTCTTAATCTGAGAATGAAGAGATACATCTTGCTCTTACTTCCTCTCTTAATATTGATTTTTTTGATGACTCTGACTTGGAAGATGATACTCTTGATGAAGAAACAAATGAAAAGTGTAAGCAATTGTATAATGCTTCAAAAATTGTTCTTCGAAAAAATAACAAACTTGAAGAAGAAGTTGAATTTTTAAGAGTGGAAAAGATGAAAATTGAGCAAAAATTTAATACTTCTTTAAAAGAATGGGAAAAAGAACGTACTGATCTTGTTGATAAGATTAAAGTTTTGCAGGGTGAGGTCAAATCTCAAGATTGGGACAAGGAGCATGATGAGCTTATTAACAAAATCAAAATTTTGTAGGTTGAAGTCAAGGCTCTGTCCACTCTAAATGTTTACTAAGCCCTTAAACACAGTTCGATTTGAATCACTTAGAAGCACCATTAATGGATGCTCTAAGTATTGATACTCTCACTTCGCTTGATCCATTTTGCATGAATTCATAGTGTATGATATCATATTAGCATAATTGCATTACGCTTTTTATTTCTGCATTTTGTTTTCAGTTTTCTGGAAAATCAGGATTGCATGTGTGGTTTGTATCCCTATATGTCTGACAGCAAGCGAATTGAACTTAGATTGACAGTGTTTTGATACTTTCCTTAAATATGATTGTGATGAGTCGAATAACATGTTTTGAATGGGTTCTTGCATCACTTTGTAATCTTGAGCATGAATAACATATTCTTTATCGATCACTTTGTATTCTCATATGCACACATACTCCTTTGTGGTGGTACGTATCCTCTTGGTTGGTTTGATTTTAGTTCACACATAGTCACATACTAAGTGAGTGAATATTGTTGTTGCCCCCTGTTAAAAAGGTACAAATATTTGGAGCAAGGCCAGGCTATTCCTAAAGTAAACAGGCCTTGGTCATGGTGAACGATATGAGGTTTGGGAAGAAAAGGGAATGGTTTGGTCACCCCGGTGGATTGTGAAACTATTGACTCAAGTTGATATGTCCTTTGGGATGTACTTGTTACATCTAGTACCCTAAAGTCAACTGACTTGGGAGTTGCTGGCATAAAACTTGTTACATGAGTCCTAGTTTTCTTGAAAAAAAATGTGAAAAAGTTTCATAGTTTGTGAGAGGCAAAAAGAAAAAAATATTATGTCCACACGGTGTCATAAGGGGAGATTTGAGTCGATTGTGATTATCTTTTTTCACTTCTTATGTGTGTTCTACTTTCTCTGATTTTGAGATTCTTACAAACCCCACTTTGAGCTATGTTCACTTACACAATAAAGGTACAGAATACTCAATCATCTTCTAGCTTACTTTGTTGTTGTCAAAATCTCTTCACTCATGTGACCTTAACTTATAACTTTCATGTTTGAGGATTGGTGTTAACACTCTTGTCTAAAAGTTATGCTTTTGTCTCTGTCATTTGTACAAGGATACAAACCCACTCATTGTGTGTTTGCATTTCATTCTTGCATCTTTCATACAATGATCACACTTAGGGGGAGTATTGATACTTGGACTATTTCCAACTGATTGATTCTACATAGCTTCCGCTACATAAGTTGCCTTTGTCATTCCTAGACAAAAAGGGGAAGATATTGGTGAATTTGATCAACTTGTGTTTTGATTGTTTAAATATTTTGATATCAATCTTGAAATTGTGTTGACACTCCTATGCCTTATCTTTAACTTGCTTTCTATAAGGTGTGTTGATAAGTGTTTCAGGATAGGCATATTGCGGATGGAATGTGATGATCTTCAAGTACTTGTTGAGGGGGAGTGTGCCTAAAATAGGATGTTTTGTATAGGAATGCCAAATGGAGAGATTGTAGGTATAAGGTTTATACTTGATGTGTTGGCATCCCTATACAAAACACTGAAGAAGCCTACAAAGTTCATCAAAACTAATCTCGGAGAATTTCAGGTAATTGCATATCATGCGTAATCACGGAATTGCAACATGTGTTGCAATCCCCGAGTCTGTCCTAGTCAACCCTACGTTTTTTGGAGTCCAATTTTGGAAAGTATCTTTTGGTTTTTGGATTTTATTTTACAAATATATTTTTCAACTGATAAAATCATGCTTTTAAAGTCCTAGGTGATTTAGGATTTGTTTATTTTAATTGGATATCTTTTATTAAAAGATCTTTCCTAGTAGGAGTCCAATTAGGGTTAAGTCTTAATTATTGAGAATTTATTTTCTCCTCAATATTTTCAGAAAAGTAGCGTTGATTGTGTAGGGATTTTGATGCAAGAATTATTGTGTGTCTTGCTTGCTTAGAAAGAGTTCCATAGGAGTCCATGAAACACTTGTTCAGTGTCTAAGTGTTTCATTGTTCATTCATATACATGCATTGATTCTCTCGAGATCAGTAGAGAAGATTGGTGGTGCAAGTGGAGCGATATTTGCAGATCGTTTAAGTGAAGAAGAAGGTTAAGATTCAAGACAAGCACCTCTCTAGTGAGTCTAGAGATTGTAGCCGCGTAGAGAGCTATATGTATTTGTAAAGAATCATATCCTTCATCAATAAGTTGATTGATTTTATTTGGGTTCTCAAGAGTAAGAGCCCCGCAGTGTTTTTAATCTCAAAATTGAGGTTTTCACTACGTAACCAAAATTGTGCTTTCTGTGTGAATTTTTTGATTTCTGCCCAGTAAGGATTGCAACGTGTCTATCAATCCCCAAAACCTAGAAAAACGTTTCATCCAAGTATTTTCAATTTGTAATAAGATGTCGCAACACTACTATGCTGCAGTAATCTGATGCCCGTACGGATCAATGGAAATGCAACAGCAGTTAGCTTCATTTATTCTACACACATTACATTTCTCCGAACCATCTATTAATCACATGAAAACTAAACCCCGGAACTCTAACGGTAATAACTCTTTTAGCCTAGAAATGAACCATTACAGCTGCCGTTGATTAGCTTTGCGATATGGACAGACCACAAAAGAACTATAGTAATCAATGACTGGTAATTTATACTCGAGTATTTGCCTCATGGCTTTCAATTCGCTGATCAAATTACTAAGAATAGAGAAGGCTAGGAGAGGAGAGGGTGGGGAGATCCTATTAAGTCGATAATATTTAGTACATACACGATTCAATCACTTGTCAGGAGTAGTCATGAGTTCCAACAGTGCAGTGTGCCACAGCCAAAAAGAACTTGCTTAAGTATAGGGAGCTATATCATTAGATACAAACTAGATGTCCCTAACTTGTTCACTAACATGAAGGACATGAATTAAAATGAGACAGTCGCTGCACACCAACAGAAAGCACACCAACTTCTGTTGGTGTGCCTTATCAAGGTACCTAGAAACGCACATTGCTTTCTGACGTGCTCAGGTATCAGTCTGGATAGAAGCTCAAAAGTTTCTCCCTTCAACTCTGCAAAAATGCATCATTTGTCATCATTATTCCAATCACATGGATATGCAATTCGAGAGAAATAAAACAAACCTTGAGGCTTGAAGTTGGAGAGAGGAGGCAGGGTCGTCCATTAGGGAGACAAGTATTAGACTCACGGAGTTGATCGAAGAATGAGTGGACTAATAGGAGCATAAAATGCGACGTTTATAATGTTTAACTCTCTACACTTTGTTTAGTTATTTCCTTTATTTTGTTCGTTTTAACTAATTAGTTTTTGTTCTTAGGTGTCAATTGGAGCAATTGAGAGAATTAGAGGCTTAATGATGTTTTGAAGGCACTAAAGATGCAACAAGGATGCTAGTGATAAGTCAAGGACGTCTCCTTGGCTAGAAAGACACAAGAAAGGCTCAAGAAATTCATTAAGCAAAAGGAATGCAGCAAAGTAGAATAGAAGGTTCTGAGATTGCAAGAGCAGTTTCGGTCCTATCACCAAGGAGCATTTTGGTAGTAAAAATATGTTTCAAGGATTGCAATGCTAGCTGTAGCAATTCTGGAGTCATCAGGAAACCATTCTGCCGTAAGTTTTGAATATTGACATCATTCTGGGAAAGTGACGCAAAGAGGAAGTAATCCTAATTCAACAAGGGAACTTAATATTATCAGAAGATTCAAGAAACATAAAGAATATTGTGGCAAATTCAACCCTGATTCAAGAAGGAAAAATCAAATCCTGAATCAACTTGGAAAAGGCATTGTCTACTGCAATGTGGGGAATCTTGCCATGATTAATCTCTAGCAGCCAATCAAAGTATTCTAATCCAAGTCTTTTCTTCCAAGGAAAGGAAAACTCAACCATATTGAAGTAGGAAGACTAGATGCGTGCCCTATATAAACACAAGTCTATACTCACAACTTACTTCAACACCAAATCGAAAACACCTCTATCTTCTCTCTACAAATTCGTCCAAGGCTCTAGCATTGTTGCTGTGTATTCACAAGGTTTTCAAGAAGAAGAAAATGGGAGGAGGAATGGAGGCAAACAAGAACAGGTTTGTGGAGAAGTGGGGCGCAGCTAGAGAAAATCTGGAGCACAACTTCCCCTGGACTCGCCGCAACTTTGCCATCATCGGAATCTTTGGCATCGCTATCCCCGTCTTAATCTACAAGGGCATCGTCCGAGAATTCCATATGCAAGATGAGGAAGCAAGCAGACCATACAGGAAGTTTCTGTGAGTACGGAGACAATGCTTCACAATAACTGTGGACTAGTCATAGAAAATTCTCTACGGGACCATAGATTCTACGTTTATCAAACATAATGTTATGCGAATTTGTGTTTTATTTTGGGTTGTATTTTTCTTTAAGAATACTGCGCAATCAATGGTAAACTTCTACTTTAATTTACTTTAAAAAAAAAAAAAACATTTTTCATAAGCTTAGTAATCGAAACTAGGATAATAAACTTGTCCTGACTCCTGAGCCTCTTTGGTGGTGAATTTCTAAGTCTCTAACCTTTCTCCATCTTATTTTCAAAATCTTATTAGAAATCTATTTTCTTTATTTTTCGTTTCTTCTATTCCCTTCTCTATCTCGCCATCTTTCTCTTTTTTACATTTTTCTTTAGTTTTAGGAATAGATTGTTTTGTGTGATTAACTTGTATACCGTCAGTCCTTGGCATCGAACTATCCTTAGCATTCAACGACTATATTACATTTTGTAAAGTTAAGTTGAGCGCTTAATTTTAGCGTATCATGGACACAAGCCTCAAACTGCAACTATAAAATAAAATAAAAATTAAACAATTACCTAGTTGATTTTTTTTTTTAATCAAAAGAGGACAACCCATTATATAGATTCAGCAAGCAGTACAAAAACGAAACACCCCTAAGGTCGATAGAAAGAATCATTTCTTAGAGTACCCTAAGAGTCCTATTCTAAAAACAAGAACCCAATATACCCCCAGTACACCCACTTTTTAGACAATTCATACATCTTTATTTCAAACAAAAACCAATAATCTCCGAAGCAAGAATAAAAAACCCTTAGAGATTATGATCTTTGCAACCTAACAAAAACTAAATGTTTTCCGGAAGAGGAAAGATTGTGGAACTGAAAATATGTAGGCAAGTACAATTTTTTTTTTTTTTTGAGTCTCAAAACACAATTGGAACTGCATTTGGTGTAGTTTATGAAGGCATTAAAGAGCTGATAAGCAAGAACATCATATACAGAAGCATGTTCAAGAACATCAAATCCATATTAGACTCCCTAAAACCAATAATCGAGCAGTTACAAGAATGCAACATGAAGCTATCTTACTACTCGAATGAGGAGTTGGAAAATTCAGAACAAGTAATCAAGAAATGCGAAGAGCTCGAGGGCAAGTGTTTGAATGATAGAAAACGGAACCTTTTTCAATAGTACAAGTACGCTAACATGCTTTTTGGTTGTGACTATTTGATTAAGGGACAATTGGAGATACTGAAGGTTTAGAATATAAGGGATGGGAAGAAAATGGCATATGCAATTCAAGATATTAAGACTTCATTGATCAATATAAAGAATTGCATGAGAAATCAATCTGCACAAAAAACACTTGAACTTCTACATCTGCCTCAACTTATAGTCGGAGTTGATATTCCTCTAAAAACATTGAATAAGAAGCTTCTCAAGGATGATGGTTACTCTTCGTTGGGAAATGGATACAAAGTATACACCACAGATGTGAGCCCCCGAATTTTTTTTTTAATTTTTAGAAGGTGTTTTAGGGAATCAGAAATTGAGAGATAATCGCTGTGTATTCTCATTGATAATAGGGGCCTCTTCATATAGAGGATTACAATGCATAGAGTTAGAATCATACAAGGAAAGAGAATCTCTAGATTCTTCTAATTGAACCCTATTACCACTAGGTCAAGTAACCTAGAGTTTGGATTAAACACAAATAGAGATATCCTTAAACACTCCCCCTTGTGTTGTCCAAACGCGGTGCTTCTCTCGTTGCCTCGTTAAAAAACCTTGCCGAGTAACAAAAACCCAGTGGGACAAAAAATAACCTCGGTCGAAGGGGAAAAAGAGCACAACACACCCTTCACGATTCGAGACGAACATGTAGACATCTCCCCCTGATGTCTGTGCCTCCCCCTGATGACTACGATCATGGGAGTTCAGATAATTTCCGCAAGCCAATTCCTGCCACATGTTTCTCAAACATGGATTTGGGCAATGACTTAGTAAACAAGTCTGCCATATTTTCCTCAGATTGAACCTAATTCACTTTGATCTTGAGGAACTTCTGTTGTTGCTGATTATGCTTGGTGTTATCGCTTTTGATGTAGCCTTGCCTCATTTGTTCAAAACAAGCAGCATTATCCTAAATGCTCGTAGGCTCATCTGTGGTAGACTTCAAACCACAATTGTTCGAACATGCGTAATTATGGATCCAATCCATATACATTCACGAACCACTTCGTGAAGAGCAATGATCTCTGCATTGTTCGAAGATATAGCGACTAAGGTCTATTCTGTAGACCTCCAAAATGTCACGGTCTTTTCCCATGGTGAACACTTGACCGGATTGGGAATGACCTTTATGTGGGTCAGAGAGATACCCAACATCAGCAAAACCTTCCAAAACACATGTCATTTTGGGATGGGGATAGTGGACGCAAGCCAGTGTTGGCGGCGTACCTGGTGTGTGATGGGTCTGAATCAATCATCTCTTTGTAGGGATAGAACAAGCCTATATCAATCATACATCTCAAATATCAAAAGATATCTTTTACACCAATCCAATGGCGTCGCGTTGGCATAGAGCTATATCTAGCTAACAAGTTCACAACATATGAGATGTCCGGTCTTGTGCATTGGGATAAGTACAATAATGCGCCTATTGTACTAAGTAAAGCACTTCTGCCTCTAGCACATCTTCGTCATCATCCTTTCGACGAAGAGGATCCTTTTCAGGATCAAGACTATGGACGATCATGGGGGTGCTTGAAGGCTTGACCTTGTCAAAATGCCTAAGCATCTATCGACACGATGCTCAAGTTCTAAACCGAGACATAATTGTGTTCTCCCAAAATCCTTCATCTCAAACTCGGATTTCAAGTGTTCAGCGGTTTCCCTTAACTCTTTAAGGGCTTCTAATGAAGATCATGTCCAACATGAACCGCGATAGAATCCGAAACTTGTTATAGAAACGCATGGGCATATCCCTTCCCAATCAAGTAGTCACTTTAGTGAGCGTTTCAATCTTATTGTAAACGGGCCCCGTGATCTAGAGCCTCTTGACTGGGGTAAATAAAGTTCACTATGAACCTTCATGTATATTCTGTATCTAGATCCCCATAGAGATACGTAGTGACCACATTTGTAAGTTGCATGTTCAGTTATTCGGAAACTACCAAACTGACAAGGTAGTGGAGTGCAATGACATCCATTACGAAAGAATATGTCTCATCCTAGTCGATTCCAGGGCATTTTGTGAGAAGCCTTGCGCCATAAGGCGAGATTGCCATCTCTTTTTCTCATCACGCTTTCTAACGAAGACACATTAGTCAATAGGTTTTATGTCAGGAGGTGTTGGCATTACTGGCTCAGAAAACCCTCTTAGTTAGAGAATCCATCTTAACCTGGATCGCATCTTTCCATTTAGGCTAAATCTCTCTACGTTGGCATTCATTCATCAACGGAGAGTGGTTCGATATCATCAGACTCAACAAACTCATGTGCAACGAAATGCGCAACTACATCATCAATTATGATGGAGTTTCTATCCCACGTCTCATGTACACTAGTGTAAGTTTCATAGAGCTCTATATTCTCAGGAATAGATTCTGACGTTGAGGTGTCCCCCAACGATAACCATAACCCGGAAGATTCTCATGAGACGGATTCAGAGTCTTGATGATCAAAGGATTAGAATGTGCCAAAGTATCCTTCGAACCCACGGGCCTCCCACGCATCCTAGCTGGGGCCATGGCCTGTAACGCCAGAGTGCCACTCTCTTTGGCGTTGGCGCCATGCCTACCTCCGTGTAGGGTGGCGCTACGTCCTCTCGTAGGGACGTCGTTCCTTGCAGGCATGTTTGCAGCATATTTGTGTGATCTCGTCACTGTAATAGGGATCGAGATGAGACATAGTGGGGACAGGCCACGATAATTTCTGTCATTCCTACTAAACATCGGTGTTCTTATCTCCCCCTAACGACAGGAAGACTGTCTCATCAAAGTGACAACCCGCAAATCTAGCGGTACTGAGATCGCCTTGCAAGGGCATTAAGTGGCGGACGATTGTGGGAGTCTTAAATCCAACTGAGTTGCCCATTCGGTTGTAAGGACCTATCATAGTGCGCTGTGGCGGCGCAATGGGCACATAAATGGCTCACTCAAATGTGCGTAAGTACAAAATACTTGTACCCAGTCACTAGCTGTAACGCAGGGGTACATTGAGTGGTGGTAGGTCGTAGAAGAATTTGCATAGTTGCATGCGATATTGCATCACCTCAAGCAGATATAAGGAGAGTGGTGCGCATTACCAATGTCCAGACTATCATCGTAGTCGTTTCCGCGAGACCAATTGGGTGTGTACATGGGAATATGATGTCTAACATCAGTCCTAATGCAATAACCATTGAAAGTCTTCGATGTAAACTCTCTAGCATAGTCAAATCCAATTGACTGAATATGATGATTTGGGGAGTGAGCCTGTTGTCATATGATATGTGCTAGGAGGGTAGCATAAGCAGCATTACAAGTGGAAAATGGCACGACACGTGACCAGCGTGTTTGCGTGTCAACCAACATCATGAGATATTTAAACGTCCACAGGTTGGTTGAATCAGTCCATAGAATCCCCCATGGATTTGATGTAAGAACAAAATGAGTATTTTCATATCCTTTGCGTAGGACGGTCTCAGTCCTAAGTTCCCAAAGGAACTGGCTTTGCAAAATGAGCGAGAGGCTTTAGAAGCAACCAATGAGATTTTTGGTTAGGCCTGAGCAAAGGAACTCATCTCCGTTCTCTACATGCGTTTTCGCATGGAATCCGTTGGCTATTCATAGGGCCATTTTCCCTAAGAGCGTAGAAAAGCTCGTAATTAAAAAGGAGTCATAAAGAAGAGAACTCAACTTTTATTAATAAGCCAAACGGAATTACATCATCGTTTCTTTTAACCAAAGAAAATCTAATCCAATAAACTAGTTAATGCAAAACAATGGTAGTCGTCTAACTTCTTTCGGTAATTCCAATGTAAATGTGACCAGGTGAGTAGAGAGATGTCGGTGGAGCAAAGCTCGCTTAAGTACCACTTATCTCAAAACCTTTCTAGACATCACTTTTACATTGAGTACGCCTACTTTGAAGAAAGACTAATATCATTGGCATCTACTACAAAAGTAATATGGCAATGGCCTACATCTCTTGGAAAATAAAAAGACTTAATCAAAATTGCCAGTTTCTGGGTCTTGATCCTTGTAGTCTTCCACCCTTAGATCGAGATCTCCATCTTGATCTTCTTGTTCCATGTAATTTGCTTCCCTTACTTCATGATACGTCTTGTATGCATTTGCAACATTCTGGGGTGTTGTACATGCTTTGGCCCAATGTTCAGTTGATCCACATCGAAAACAAACATCATTATGGTCAGGCTCCCTTGATTGAGGCGCCATTGGGGCGCGATTTGGAAGACCTATGCTCTTGGTGGCGTTAACACCATGGTCGGAGGTTCCGCCTCTCTCTCTCTCTCTTCACACATTGACCTCCACGATTCCGTGCACGCCTCTCTTGGCGATTTCCTTCCTCTTTAGGGCGAACATATGGACCAGAATGTCCAGAATTGCCCCTACTCTTAGGGTTTCGCTCCTTGCGTCCTCCATTGGGGGCGCGACTATAGTTAGACTCCGGAATAGGCTTAGTTCCCACGGGTCTAGCATTATAGTTCTTCACAAGAATATTGTCGTGCTTTTCAGCTACGTTCATGGCGCCAATGAGCTCATGAAACCTTGTGATACGTCCTGCATTTACATCAATCCGATAATTCTTTGAAATCATCAGTGCAGAGACGGGGAAGGTAGAGAGAGTCTTCTCAATCAACATCGTATCAGTTATGGCTTGGCCACAAAACTCCATCAGATACTTGATACGAAGAGCTTCCGAGTTATAATCAAGCACAGACTTGAAATCACAAAAGCGGAGGCTATGCCATCGCACTTCTAAATCAGGAAGCAGGGAGTCACGAATGTTGCCAAATCGCTGCTCAAGTTCTACCCATAGCTTTCTTGGGTCTTCCTCATTGAGGTATTCATTTTGGAGCGCGTCATTCATGTGCCTTGTCATGAGAATTATGGCTTTAGCTTGTTTTGCTTCAAAAGCAGTAGCTTGCACAATGGAGAGCACGTTCTGACCAGGCTCTTGGATGGCTCCCAGAAGTCCATCAGCCTTAAGATGTTGGCGCACATCTCAGACCCACCTATGGTATCCTGTGCCAGTTGTCTTTAGTGGAACGAAGTTCAACTTGTTCAGGTTACTCATCCTGAAAAACAACACAAGATTAGGGTTAGTTTCGGAGCGAAAAAAGGCTACCACGAAAAACTATTAAATTTCTGAGCGTAGTCGCTTCCAAGAAATTAGGAATTTTCTGAGCGCAGTCGCTTCCAAGAAAATCTGATTCCAAGAGGGGTTTTGGATTAGATCTAAACAACGATGTATGTGGTCGATCGTTTTCTTCTCAACAAACTCTAAGTTTGGAGGACTCTACAAGCTCCAAGCTTGGAGTGAGCACGAACCTCCACAGTTCGGCTATTGGTCTCCCTTATGAAGAAGAAAGGGGGGTAGGAGAAGGGATGATGGAAGTCCCCGAGAAAAGAAGAAGAAATTGAAAAACTTCAAAAACGGGAACTTTTAGAAAAGTTTACCTTGAAAAATTGCAGAAAATCTTGACCGGAAAAGTATCACTGGAAAAGTCGCCGAAAAGTGGCCTGAAAAGTCGCCGGAAAAGTTTTGACCAGTGTTGACTGGCTGTTGACTGACCGTTGACCGGAGGTGCTGACGTGGCAGATCTGTTACTGACGCGGCAGGGCTGACTGGGCGCCTGCTGGACGCTTACGTGGCAGGAAACTTGGTTGCTTGGCTGGTGCACGTGGGCTTCGCTGGGCCTGCTGCACGTGGGCTGCAGCAGGTGGGCTTGGGCTGCACAGGTTCTTCCCTTTTTTTTTTCTTTTTTTTTTTCTTTCTGCCGGTTCAGGTCTGGTGGACGCCGGTGGCCAGTTCAGGTTGATTCCTGCCGGTTTTGGGGGTGGCGCCGCCGGTTCTGGGTTCCTGGGATTGTGAGCTTCAAGGTAGGCGGCGGTGGTTTCTGATATTTGAAGGTTACGAATTTAGGGTTTCAGGGTTAGGGCTCGTGCTGATAACGTGTTTTAGGGAATCAGAAATTGAGAGATAATCGCTGTGTATTCTCATTGATAATAGGGGCCTCTTTATATAGAGGATTACAATGCATAGAGTTAGAATCATACAAGGAAAGAGAATCTCTAGATTCTTCTAATTCAACCCTATTACCACTAGGTCAAGTAACCTAGAGTTTGGATTAAACACAAATAGAGATATCCTTAAATAGAAGGTAATTTTTCACCAATAAGATTTTCGCAAGGTGAGTTAAGTGAAGGAAATTGATTTTAAAAATTGTTTTAGGTATCAAGACTACCAATTGGGCTATTTGAATTAAGTTTGGGCCGAAAACTAAAGTTTGGGCCAATGTCCTTCCAATTGGGCCTAAAGAATTACTAAGGTTTGTTGAAGCAAAAGATTGTCGGGATTATTATGGAAGAATACAAATTGAGTTTTTAGTAATTCAAGTTTTGGGCATACGAGGAGTCGACTAAGAACATTAGTGATGAAAAACGAATAAAGAAGTGAGCTTAAAACCCTACTCAATTATTGGTTGAATTCGTCGCAGGGGTATATTTGTCATTTCACATGTACAAGTATAAATAGAAACAAAAACCCTAAAATCCCAAAACACTCTCTCCCTCACTCTTAGCCGTTCTCTTCTCTCCCCCTCTCCCCGTGTTTTCTCTTCTTCTTCCCTGTGCCACCACCGGAGACCCCAGCTTCGGCCACCACCTCTAGTCACCACCACCACCGATCGAAACAGGACTCGATTCTGACCTAAACCCAGCAAGAATCACCGGCATGCGCCGCCTCCAGCTACCGCATGCAACCACCACAGTTTCCGCCACCATGCCTAGCCGGAAAGGGTACTTTCGATCACTTTCTCCACTCACTACCACCAGCACTCGATTCAGCACCCAAAACCGACCAAACTTGAGCCTCACCTTTCGACATGCATTGCTCACAGCTACTATACACGACCACCACAGTCGCAACACTACTGCTCCTCCACTTTATTCAATTTCCGATCATACACCACCGTCAGATCAGTAGACAAGGAAGAGCGAAACCCATGAGCATCATCACCCACCGATGTCGGGAGACCGCCGTACCAGCATCGTCAGAGGCCTCGGCCCTGCAAGCCCTCATTTTTCGATCTCCAGCTCGAATCGAGCTAAGCAACCTCCGTAGCTAGAATCAAGGCTTCACGGTGCATCAAAGCCCTAGGACCCCGACCTCCGATTCCGACTGGAGCCGCCGTACGCGCTGCACTCGCCGCCCCAGGCGTGTGGACCACCGTAACTCCGTCTCTCACGGTACCGGGAAATCGTCAGGACTTCTCGATTAGGTAATTTCATGATTCCCTTTAGCTGCAGCTTCTAGTTTGAGTGGAGTGAACCCTAATAACCTATTATTTGATTTGGGGTATGAGGTTTTTGGAATCTGCGTTTTTGGAGTTTCAGAGAAGGAGGAGACTGCTGGGTCAGTTTCAATTAAAACTGGAAGAGGTAAGGACCATGTGCAGATTTTGTGTGGAATAAGAAATTGGTTGAAGGTTAATTTTGATCGTATTTTGCGTACTAGGGAATCTGGAGGATTAATGGTGGTAGGGTGCAGCTTCGACAATTTGGCTTCTAAGTTGGAAAAGAATGATGGTAAGGGTCTTGGTACTTGGAAATTTGTTATGCAGCAAAATGTTTGTACATAGTGAAGTTATGGCTTTGTGGATTACTTGAAATGAAATTGATTGAATGTATGGACAGAGTTGGTTTTGTAAATTAAGAAGATGTATTTGGTTTGGAAATATCATTTTGCAAACGAGTCTAATTTGGTGGTAATTGAGAATTAAAGCTCGATGTGTTGAATGAAGTCAAGGAAGATTAAGTAATCACAATTGTTTGAGAAAATGATAATGAAATTGGTATTGTTGCTCGAGTTATAGATGGTGTTAATTGGACAAGTTTGGTTTGGTCATTTGTGTAGAAAATTGGTCTTGTGAATTTTATTAGTAAGCTTGATCCAATGTTGAAGTGTGACTTAGGAATGAAAGCAGTGATTTGGTTAAATGCATGAGAAAAATTATAAATAAGAAAGGACCGGTTTTGACAAGTGAATTAATTTGTTGGGAATTCTATTTAAAGTTCGTGAAATACTCAAAGTATTCAAAACCTACCATATCCCGGAATTACTAAAGGATGAAATTATTTGGGAATGGTGGTTGTTGCTATTTAATTTGCTTAAGGTTTAAAAGCTAAATGAAATGAGGTCAAACCGGTTGACCGAAACTTTAAACATGGAAAGAAGTGTGATCACCCTATCCCGAATGAGCGATACTACGTTAAGTGAATCGTTCGGGAATGGTAATCGTCATTTGTTTTCTTATAGTAGTAATGTTAAACAATTTTTGGGTCAAAGTGCTAAGTATAATCACCATATCCTAAATGATTCAAATGCTACATCATTTGGTTTATTTGGGAATGGATAATAGGTTTTAACGACTAAAGGAAAATTCGATGGACTTCAGGGAAGTTAAATAAATGCTTTGGTTGCTCGGTTAATTAAGTTATAGTGTAGTCAATGTACTCATTGATTTAATTTTATTTCAAAGGACTCGAGCGTGTGCACATAGATTTGGACAAATGATCGAAAGTCGGGAACGAGCCCGAACGTGGACGAGCACTCCAATTCCAGGTAGGGTGAGCTGTCCCTTCCTTGTTAGAGGCTTTTCTATATGTGGAATGATCTAGTATAATAATATGTTGCCTGCAAGTACGTTTTTGGTTGTTCATTAGTCGATGCCTCGTGATATCCGTGTTTCCATAACTGATAATTGTTTATTGCGAAAACCGAGGCTAGACTTGCATGTTGAGATACTATACCCATCGTATATTTGTACTTGTGACCTAAAAGTGAATGGGACCTAGACGCATAGATTCCTAGGGATCCCACGGTGTCGATAACCGTGAACCTCCGGAGGGGGCCATGCTCCTATGTTTGTCGAGGAAGAGTGAGTACAGACAGTGAACTAGTCATAGGAGACTCAGGGCCAGGAAATGGACACTTTCGCTACTTGTAGTTATAAGGACTACAGAGTAGTTGGCCGGTTCTTGAAGTATGACGAACCAGGTCGGTCACCGATTTGTTTGAGTTTAGCCGGCAGATAAGTATCTCGGAGCTCCAAATTATGTGAAGCATACTGCATATGCTTTATAAAAGAAATAAATGTTTGTGGTTACCTCTTTTTAAAGTATTTTCGATAAATGTGCACAATATTATGTAGTAAATATTTTCGATTATTATTATTATTATTATTTTCAAACCTAGCATGGTTGGGTCGGCCCCTACTGGGCATGCGAGGACGAAAGCTCACCCCTACAACAGTGTGCAGGTTTCGAGCATGTGGTCAGGGAGCGTACAGAGGAGGCACATGGCCTGGCTTGGCACATTTCTCTTGGACTTTGTTAAAAGAGGGTTTTGGTCCTTTATAGAATTTTGAAGTAACTTATTTATTTACCTTTTATGTATTTGTTTTCTACTCACTTATTTACAAAATTTCGGGAGACCCGCAACCCTGGGGCGCGTCTCTCATACTTGTATTTACTTAGTGACTTGTTATCTTCCAAATTGGGCCTCTATTGTAAGCCCAAATCCTTTAGCCCACTTTAAATTCTGTTTTGAAAATATGTTGTTCGATTGCTAGAATGATTTGTCCAAGAAAGTGTTTTGTAAACCAACAATTTAAACCCAAAAGGCCTTGCGATTTCGGGTTGATGAGTTATCAGGATGTTATTCGTGACATGTCGGTTTCTCATTGGCTCGGGGTAGTGGCGCTGTGGGACCCCCCTTTTGGGTCACCACAACAGAGTTGTATGATGATCTGGATGAAGACATTTTATACCTTATATGATGGCTTCTTACTAATTGTCTTCTTATATGATCTGGTGGTATGCTTCCCAAATCTCTTACTTGGGTTGTATGCCTCTATAAGATTATTCTTGTATTATAAGAAACTCATAGACTTTTTGGACTTGGTTTTAAGAGGTTTAAGTATTTCAGATACTGCATTATGAAAGCGGTTGACTATTAGTTCAGAGTAGTTAGCTATTAACGCAACTTCTCCGTTTTCCTCTGAAATGCATCCAATTTGTTCGAGCAACTTAATTTGGTTTTTGATTGTAATTTTGTCAGCTAAATCTACAAGATTCTGAATTTTAGTGTCGTTGTCTATCAACTCTATCCAGCATTTTAATCTTCTAGCCAACATGACATCTTTATTTGTTTCTAACATTTTTTGTTCAAGGACATTTAGTCCATCACTTAATTTCTTTTCAGTTGACATACGACTAAAATCATATTTAGAATCATTCTCTAAATGGCACCATTCCAAAATGTTATGCAAAAACTAAAACGCTACATTAAAATCAGTGTTGACATTGTTGGCATTAAGTCGTCTTCTAAGTACTTGCTGCATTCTTCGTCTAAGTACCTGTTGTATTCCAAACTTATATCAATCACCTTAAGCTTTGTTTGTGCGCCTTGAGATTCAATCTTTAAATTCCTAGATAGAAAGATCATGGTGTTGAACAAAATGACTGCAAATCCAGCCAAAGATGCATCTTTTATTAACTTTTCTAATATATTTGATTGTGCAGTATTCTTAACAGAAAAATACAACCCAAAATAAAACGCAAATTCGCATAACATTATGTTTGATGAACGTAGAATCTGTGGTCCCGTAGATAATTTTCTATGACTAGTCCCACAGTTATTGTGAAGCATTGTCTCCGTACTCACAGAAACTTCCTGTATGGTCTGCTTGCTTCCTCATCTTGCATATGGAATTCTCGGACGATGCCCTTGTAGACTAAGACGATGATAGCGATGCCAAAGATTCCGATGATGGCAAAGTTGAGGCGAGTCCAGCGGAAGTTGTGCTCCAGATTTTCTCTGGCTGCGCCCCACTCCTCCACGAACCTATTCTTGTTTGGCTCCATTCAGTATCTCCAATTGTCCTTTAAGCGAATAGTCACAACCAAGAAGCATGTTGGCGTACTTGTACCGTTGAAAATGGTTCCATTTTCTATCATTCAAACACTTGCCCACGAGCTCTTCACATTTCTTGATTACTTGTTCTGAATCTTCCAGCTCCTCAATATTCGAGCAGTAAGATAGCTTCATGTTGCATTCTTGTAACTGCTCGATTATTGGTTTTAGGGAGTCTAATATGGATTTGATGTTCTTGAACAGGGATCTGTATATGATGTTCTTGTCTATCAGGAGTATCATCTCTTTAATGCCTTCATAAACTACACTGCATGCAGTTCCAAGATCAGCCCCTCCATAGCTTGGACGTTTATTTTTGCACTGTCTCTTTCTCTTTTATTATCACTCACTTCTCTGTTGTATATTCATGTCTTTCACATGTTTATGAGATTCTTAGTAATTTTCATATTAGTCTCGTTCTTCGGAATATATTCATCATCACTAGTTGTACTAGCATTGCCACTTTCCTTTTTATCTTCTCGACTTTGAAGCTAATGCAAAGTAGTTTCTAACTTTTCATTCATCTCATTATAAAACTACATATAAATATTGACAAACCGAACCAACCGATTTCGAAATGATGATTAGTTCGAACCCGAGTCAAATAGTTGGAAATCGGTTGATCAAACGGCCAAAAGTGAGGTATTGGTTACCAGACTTCCCCTTCAATTCTGTAGTTAAGGTTGGCTTCTCTGCATATTGGAGAGATTCGAAAACTGACATTGTTGTTGCTTACATTGAATATGAAACTCAAAGAAAAAAAACATGAGGTATTGGTCGGCATTGGACCCAAAAATTGATCCTTGATCCAAATGCCAAAATCCAACCCAATTTTCTCACGCACTCTAAACTCTCAACAAGTTTTTTTTTCTCTTTTAACTCGTTTTTAATTCTAATTTATTGTGCTTACCAAAAAAATTCTAATTTAATTTATTGGCGCGACTATTAAAAAGAACAATGTCGTTTGATTTGGCAGTCAAAACTCAAAAACGCGTGTAAAACATTGAACAGAATTCTCCCTAGGATAAATGGAGAATTGAAGCATCACTCCCCAAAAAGCCTTTGCTGACCTTCCCCGATAATCCGAATACGAATTCGGGTCAATTCCGGAGCCTAGGGTTGCCACTCCTACTTCTACCCAAATCCCTAATTCCAATTCTGATTTCAGCGATGATATTAGAGAAATGCATAGGAGCTCAAAGATGTCGGAGGATCCAGCGAGCTCTCCGGCACGGCAAGGTCACAATCCTCTGCCTCGTCCTCACCGTCGTCGTCCTACGTGGCACAATCGGAGCTGGAAAGTTCGGCACCCCGGAGCAGGACTTCATCGAGATTCGCGACCACTTCTACTCCCGCAAGCGGGCCGAGCCCCACCGCGTCCTCGAGGAGGTCCAAACGACGTCGTCCGACGACGACCCCAACAACTACAACGCCTTCGACATCAACACGATCCTCAAGGACGAAGGCGAGGAGGAGAAACCCGACCCGAGTAAGCCCTACACTCTCGGACCCAAGATTTCAAATTGGGACGAGCAGAGAAGGAAATGGCTGAAAAAGAACCCCAATTTCCCGAATTTCGTTGGGCCCAACAAGCCCAGGGTGCTTCTGGTGACTGGGTCGTCGCCAAAACCCTGCGAGAACCCGGTAGGTGATCATTATCTGTTGAAGTCTATTAAGAACAAGATTGATTATTGTAGGTTGCACGGGATTGAGGTTTTCTACAATATGGCTCTTTTGGATGCTGAAATGGCTGGGTTTTGGGCCAAGCTTCCGCTGATTCGGAAGCTGCTGTTGTCTCACCCGGAAGTCGAGTTTCTGTGGTGGATGGATAGTGATGCTATGTTCACAGATATGGCTTTCGAGTTGCCTTGGGAGAGGTACAAAGATTCCAACTTTGTGATGCATGGCTGGAATGAGATGGTTTATGATGACAAGAATTGGATTGGATTGAATACCGGTAGCTTTTTGTTGAGGAACTGCCAGTGGTCTTTGGACATGCTTGATGCCTGGGCTCCAATGGGGCCGAAAGGAAAGGTTAGGGATGAGGCTGGGAAGATATTGACTAGCGCACTTAAGAATAGGCCGGTGTTTGAAGCTGACGATCAGTCGGCTATGGTTTATATATTGGCTACTCAGAGGGAGAAGTGGGGTGATAAGGTTTATCTCGAGAATGCGTATTATTTACATGGTTATTGGGGGATTTTGGTTGATAGATATGAGGAAATGATTGAGAATTATCATCCTGGTTTGGGTGATCATCGTTGGCCGCTAGTGACACATTTTGTGGGTTGCAAGCCGTGTGGGAAGTTTGGAGATTACCCAGTTGAGAGATGTTTGAAGCAGATGGACAGGGCTTTTAACTTTGGTGATAATCAGGTTCTTCAAATCTATGGATTCACACACAAGTCCTTGGCTAGTAGACGAGTTAAGAGAGTTCGAAATGAAACGAGCAAGCCACTTAAGGTTAAAGATGAACTCGGGTTGCTTCATCCTGCGTTTAAGGCTGTTAAGGTATCATCTTCCTAGGTCAGCAGTTTTGCTCACTCATGTGAGACATGCTACAATGTGTATGTTGTTCCTAATGCTTCCCGTGCTAGGTGTGGAGATAGTATTCTTTTGTTCCTTATAAATATTTGTTACTTGCCAAATGAAACAGAGAGATTAATTTATTGTTTTGCTCAATTTTTGTAGCTTCTGGCTATATACTTTGTTTCAATCTTCATACATGAGACCTGTTCATGCTTTTGTCTGTGAATTATAAGCTATGAAGTTTAGAATATGATGGATATTCCTGCATTATGCATTTACTTGTTCAGAAGACATGGGACTTGGTTTCATGGATTTTTGCTTATCATGTAGCCAGGCAAGTGGTTTACAAACTAGTTCTTGATTTCCTGGTCACCAATCGGTTGGTGTTTTGAGTATTTGCCTGCATCACTTAGAATTAGATCTCACTAGAGATGTGGAAAAGTTAGAGATTTGTTGAACCAGGATATGGGTGTTTTGAGTATACATGCTTGATTTTATTTCACACTGGTCGGTCTTATGATGTATTTTTGGTTAGCTGCAATGATACTTAGTCTGCTCACTGCCATTTCATTTACTGCTATCAAGTTATTTTCCATAGTGTTCGGTCAGTAGAAGCTTGTTTTAACTCATCGGTGTGGATTCTGGTTTAGGGGACATGGTCTCATATAGAACACAATGAATCATAGTGGCATTGGAATGACATTTGTCAGTGATTGTTGATCATTGAATCGTAACGAGAATATTAGGTTCAAGAGTCCCCAAGAAATGTTAATTAAGACTGCGAGTTCATGCTGTCTGAGTGTCTGGCTAGTGATATTCTTCCATCATATTTTGGCTTTTTGATGCACTTTCACCTGCGATCTTGTACGTGTATGTGGTCGTCGTCATCACCACATTAATCCTTTCATCTTTGCATTTGCTTTTGTGCTTTAGCATTTTTTTATAATTTTCTTTTATCAAACCGAATTGACATATGATCTGCCACTTGCCTTAGTCCAAATATAATGCGGAAGATCTTAATGGCCATAAGAGAGTGCTTTTGCGGTTTTGCCAATTTGTAACCCCTGCTCGGAGTTATTGGAAACAAAACAAACATGAAGCATGTGATTAATACACAAACACTCTTCCAATGCATACACAAACACTCTGCAAAAGTAGATTACATATAGATGGTTATGAAACACTAACGTTACAAAATGCTAGCTTCGACATTATGCACAAGAAATTTCAGAGATATACAAGCTTAAGATTTACAACGGCCAAAAAAGCAACCCAAGCCAAACAAGGCTTCATGAGATCACAGGCAGTCGGATTCACGTCCTGAAACACCTTCGAACACCCAACCAGAGCCCCGAACATCCCCATGCACACAACGAGCCCGACCCATGGAGCTCCGGCCCCAAACACGATCGGATCCCATGCCAAACTCAAGACTAGCTGGGACAAATAAACTGGAAAGGCCACAGGATTCTTGTGAAACCCACCTTCCGCCCACACAAGCCAAGCCGAGAGACCCATCAAGAAACTCGAAGCCAAGCAAGTCAGACGAAAGCCCCACAGAGGCGGGAACCAGAAGGGCTTGGAGGTGGTGCGGTAGCTGTCGGTCGATCCCAAGTAAATAGTGATGAGGTGAAGAGCCACCGGGAGCGAAACCGCCACGGCTAGTGACCTTAGGCCGCGTTTGGCCATTTTCATTCTCATGTCGCGTTTGCTTGGGTAGTTGTTCTTGTTCATTGTGGCTGCGGTGCTCGTGGTGGTGTTAGGGTCTTCGGCAACCCTACGCTGCTTGAGGTTTTGGGAATCCATGTGAAACCAGAGAAGAGAACTGAGAAAGAAAGGCAAATGAGTCTGTTTGTGTTTATGTCTTGGAGGAAATTAAGGTGCGGATTATATAGTGGAGACCGAGTTTTGTGGGGGTTGTCTAAATGAAATGGACAGGTGGGCGGAGGAGGAGGTCTGGAGCGGAGGGAACCGGTGAAGAACACGTGGCTGTCTGAGAGAGAGTGTGCATGTCGGCATAGCATACTCGGCATAACCAGCACTTACTTTGCTCCATGATTAAGCATGAATTAAATTTGGTGTTTTAAGTTTTTGAAGAGCTGGAGTTCTGTACGCGGAAGCTGGTTGCTACTACACGTGGTCTGGGATTGGCTTAGACCGAAAGGTAACACTGTCGCTCTGTCGCTCTGTCACGAGCTCATAGTCTGAGACTAGATAAGATTGGATTAGAAAAGCTCGTGTTCATCTTCAAAATATCTGAACTGATTCACACTGTACATACTCTAGCGACTGTTTGCCGTTGTCCCAAGTCTGGAAAAGGTTTACAATTACAACATCATGAAATTTGTGATCTGTTTCTTCCCAAGTCTGGAAGTTATGTTTAGGCCTTTTGGTTTGACTCTTGTTATAAGTGACCCATTAGTGGCTCCAGATTATATCGTTCATACCGCTTGTAACATCTTCTGTATAAATGCACTCATTTAATCAAAAAAAAAAAACAGGCATATTGACTTGCAAGATATTGATATTGCTATTCTAGACTCGTAACATGGCTCGAGTTTAATTGGTTTAAGTTTAGTACACTCATTAAAAATTTAAGGAACAGTATAAGTCGAAGATATAAAGTTAAGCTTTAATTTTGGTATATATCAATATGCGTATGTAACGGTGAGGTTAATTAGTTAAATTGATGTGGAGCTCAATATATAACAAGTTATGTGAGCTCATTGAGATTCTCATGTGTTCGCCTGACTTGTTAAATTACATTCACGAGTGTCTTCTCTGTAAAAATTATTTTATTTTACTTAATTGAAATTTAATTATTTCTAATTCAATATCACCAACTCTCGAGAACACGATCTAAGCAAAACCCTAAGCACAGCCGGCGGCGGCTTTTGCACGATCACTTTCTTTGTCCGATGGTGGCTCTAGGCTGGCCTTTGGGCCTCGCCGATGCTGCTGCCGGACGGGGATTGCACTATACATTCGAACTCTGTGCGGGGGTTGCTCGGAAGTTTTTGCAGGTGGGTTCTGATTTCAGTCTTTGGTTTGCATCTCCGATTATGGTGACGTTGCGTCTGCGGATTTTGGTGGAACTCGGTTTGGGCTTCTTCGAAGGACGACGGTTGCACTGATTGGAGATTCAAGATCTGCTGCGGTGTGGGTTGACAGGGTACTGGATTGAGGTGGCTTTGGTGTGAGGAAGGTGGAGGCGGCATGTTCTGCGGTGGGTCTGTTTCGTGGCGGCGGGGATCACAGCAGAGAGGCCTCATGTGAAGCTTCATTGGAACTGCGCGCAGGGTTTCAGGGTGGAGATGGATTCGGGGCTGGAGCCAAGCCTGGCCTGCTAGGCCTTTGAGTGGGCTTTCCGTTGGAGTTTCTTGGATCTTGGCTATTTTGGGTTAGGGTTTTGGCCTAAGCCCAACTCTATGTTAGTAGCTTTGTTTACTTTCAATAATTCCCTATGTATTTAGGGATCATAGCTTTGGTATTTTGCCTACAGAATTATCGGTGATTCTACACATCTAGGTGCGAAGTTCTTTAGTGTACCGCAATTGAGCTCATTGGCACCAGAAACTTTGTCTGCTATTATTTTAGTATAGAATTATGTTGTTCTGCTAGGCTTCGGAAAAGGAGCGGAATTTATTTTAAGTGTAATGACACCTATCACCCCTGGTGGGCACTATGTATCGTGCCATTCTGGCCTGAGCTTCCTATAAATGAAAGTATTATCTTCAAAAAAAAAAATTGAATTGGGATTTGATATAATCATACCACTATCAGATTATATTATACAAAATTTAGTGAAGTCTTTCACACCAAAAGAGGGGCCTCCAATTATATATATATATATATATATATATATATATATGGGTTCTTGTTCATTTACCCTATTTCTAGATATTTTTCTCCCACCCCATTAAGTTTTTTTAATTCTCTTTTACCCAAAACACTTTAAGGAGGTATTCCCTAATACCTCATTGATTTTTTGTTTTGTTTTTGTTTTTGTTTTTAATACCATTTTACCCTCACCTTTGTTACTTAAAGAGAGAGAGAGAGAGAAACAATAGTAGACTTCGCCGAAGCCCCGTTACAGGCAGCCGGATTCCTGTCACCGGTCGCTGGAATCCGGTCACCGGCCGCCACCCAAAGAAAGGTTTATTGCCCCCAATAAAGGGGCAATGTTTATTGCCCTCCAATAGTCTATTGCCCTATAATAGACTTCTATTGGGGGGCAATAGACGTCTATTGCCCCCAATATAGATGTCTATTGCCCTTCAATAGGACTTTCAGTCTCTAGAATGGGAATCTCCCTAAATTAAAACAAATGAAACTTTGATTATAGAAAAAAATAAAGAGATTACATTAATTCAAAACGTCTATTGCCCCCCAATAGATATTCAAAACTGTTTTTTTTCCCCTTTCCTTCTGCCCCATTACTTAAAAATAAAATAAAATAAAATAAAACTGATTTGGGTACCCAGAGAAATACTCTAGGCACCAAATCGGAGGAAACCCAGAAATCTGGTCAGATATCACCAGCTGCCGTGCTTGATGCTCCCTCTGATCCTTGAAATGCTAACACAGGACAAGAGGGAAGGTCTCTGCCAGGGCGCCAACGTCTCCTCCTCAGCCTGCACAGCACCTCCACGTCACCGGCGTCGCCGACTTCTGGTTTGGGACCGATCTGAAGATAGAGAGATTGGGCACCAAATCGGAGCAAAAATGCTAATATAGGCCAAGAGCAAAGGTCCCTGCCAGGGAGCCAATGTCTCCGGCTCAGCCTGAACATCAGCTCCACGTCACCGGTGCCGCCGACTTCTGATCTGGGGTCGATCTGAAGATAGAGAGACTGGTCTGGAGTAGATGTGGGGAGAGAGAGAGAGAGAGAGAGAGAGAGAGAGAGAGGATGTCCTGGGTTGAGCGCCAGAGCCGAATGATAAGGTAAGTCGCCGGAGCCGAAGGTCAGTAGGGGAGAGAGAGAGAGAGAGAGAGAGAGAGAGAGAGAGAGAGAGAGAGAGAGAGAGAGAGAGAGAGAGGGATGAGAGAGAGGAGACAGAGTGGTGTGGCTATAATTCTTTAATTAAGTTGAGGGTAAAATAGTCATTTGACGTTAAATTGTGTATCTGGAAATAAAAATCTGTTGTTGGGGTAAGTGAGATAATTTTTGTTTATTTTGGTGCTTTTGGTCAAGAACCCTACATATATATATATATATATATATTATTACATCAACAATAACAATTTTTTATTTATTACATCAACAACTAAAAATTACAATAATTAGTTTTTCGTGAATCGAACTCACAACTTTCTAACTATGAAAGAGAGACTTATGTCACTGGATTAAATAATTTTAATTATCTATTTATTTGTTAATTTTTAAATTTATCTCTCAAGAATTATGGGTTGTTTTTGTGAAAATGCATCCACAATATTAAGTGACTAGCAACAATTAATAAAAATCATTTGCAAAATTAAAAGAAATAGCAGAGCCCAAGGGTTTTGAGCAGAGCGCGGCGACATAAAATTTTCAATTGCCGGATGTTGTTAGCATCGGCGAGGCTCCTTGTCGTGGTTAGGAAACATTGGGCGTCTGGTTTCAGCGTTGACTGGTGGTGCCAGAAGATCGGATCAATTCTAGTTTGAGTGCAGAGCAGACCGTAGTCGGCTTGCGTGATTATTGTTCCGCAGCGAAAGCAGGGTTAGGCGTGATCGGAGGTAGGTCAGTGTCGTGATGTGGTGCGTCCCGTCTGCCAGCGTCAAGGAAGAAGATTGCAGATCGTTCTTTCTGCCGGCCTTGACTGCACTTGGATGAGTTTTTTGGTGCACCATGGGCAGATGGAAGGGCCGACCACTGGAGGTGTTACTAACGTCGGCGGTGGTGTTCTAGTGTAGCGGCTGTAGGAGTTAGAGGAAGGAGCCCTGGTTCAGTAGGGAGTTAGTGTTGGGCCTGGACTTGGAGTTGGACATGGAGGCCTGAGTCTGGGTTTGGGTTGATTGGGCCCAAGTCAAGGGTTTGCAAGGAGGGTGTCTTGGAACCCTAACTTATTACTTAGTGATTTGGGCTTGGGTATTTTGGGCTGAGATATTGGTCTTCAAGTGTTACTCTATTCGGATCACGACTTATATGGGAGTTGATAACTATCTTGAATGTGACTGGCGCACAGGCACGGAACCAGAAATTAAATTTGAGGTGTGCTAAATTGACCTTATGCTGGCAAGAAAAATTATTCTTAAAAATTTGGTAAATTCTACTTCGTTTTGATGGTATATCTCAATTGTATAACACTTGTCAAATGATCTAAGAGCTTTAGAAGCCCCCAAACCTCTCCACGTATGTTTCCCATTGAGTCCATTATCTATCATGTTTTTCAAGACTGAACTAGTTGAGTTGTACAATTTCATCAAGTTCTTGATAGAATAATACTTTGAACTCCACTGAGTAGCTCCAGCTCTTTGCAAATTGCATGTCTCTGGTTAGCTCACTTTCTAGTTTCAAGTTCCCCAACAGCAATTTGTTCCACAACTTCAACTTCTTGAATAGATTTTAACTCAGATGCATGCTTAGAAGATGAGTCAACAATATTAATGATCCCTTACATCAACAAAACTAGAAATACCCAAATTCTAACCTAAATCACATTCTAATTTCATCGGAAAAATTCATACCTCAATAAAGTGGAGAGAATGAGAGCAGAGTGCTGAGTGCTGAGGAGAGGAGTGAGTGACTTGGTAGAGAGAGGTGAGAGACCGACGCTGATGTGCAGAGAGAGGTGAGGAGAGGACGACAAAAAAGAGGGAGAAAATGGGAGAAAAGACAGAAAGGAGGAGAAAATGGGAGAAAAGGTGAGGAGGGGAGTCACATAAGAGGGGAGAAAAGACAGAAAAGAGGAGAGAAGGGGAGAAAAGGTGAGGAGGGGACAACAGATGAGGAGAAAAGGGGAGAAAAAAGAGGGATCCAAATCCTCTCCTAAGCTCATTCCCCTCCTAACCTGCCTAAGCTTTTCACTAGATTCTGACACGTGGCTAATATTGTATCCAATGGTCAAAATCTTCTTGAGTTACTAATTTAACAATAATACCCTTTTCAGATTTTTGTCCTAACTCTATCTCTCCTCTATTCTCTCTTCTTCCTCCCTCTTCCAGTCTCTTCTATCGTACATATTCATGACTTAACAAAAAAATCAAAACTCAATCCATCAAAGTTCCAGTTGTAATCAAATGGATATGGAAGATGAACTGGGTATTAAGTTGGAGAAAAACCCAACCAAATGCATGAGCAAAGCAAAAAGATGTAGTTACAAGGAATGGCGAGGCACTGAGGGAGGCCGGCTCCGATTGCCGGAAGGTGGCCAAGTTTTTACCGTGCTTGGCAAGTGTTATCGTTAAATCCAAGAGAGCGCCATTCATATTGAAGCACTATGAATTTCGTATGGTAACATTGGGATTCGTTAATCTCTTTGTACCTTTGCTCTAGCCATTCTCTTTGTGGCTACCTAGTGAAGCTTACTGGGTTTGGACTTTGGAGAAAGGGAAAGCGGCGACGGAGAAGACGCCATTTCCATTTCAGATGTGGAGTGGAGGACAATGCGGCCGTCTGATTCGATGCCCCACCATTCGGATGCTATTTCCTTCTTGGGTTATATTACAACTTGAGATTTGTGTTTTTGCACCTTCTATTATTTTGGGGCTGAATTTGGGGTTTTGGATCTAATTGATTGGTTTGATTTGGGATGGGTGTTCCTTGTCAAATCTCATCAAGATTTTCATAAAATCCAAAACTCTTTTGCATGAAATTCAATTGAAACCCACTTGATTAGTTGCTGATTGTATTGGTGCCGATTGCTGAGTGAAAAAGGAGCAGAACAAGAACAAGAACAAGAAGGGGGGGGGGGGGGGGGGGGAGAGGCACTTCGATAGGCCTGAAGGAAGAGAAAAATAAAGAACAAAAGGAGGGGAATGAGCTTAGGAGAGGATCCTCTCCCAAAAAAGAGAGTTGTTGGCTTGTTGCAGCATATATATATAATCTTCTTTTTTTTTCTCCAAAATGTTGAGGTGTGGTGCAGCACACCTCAGCCCACCCCTGGATCCGTGCCTGCTGGCGCAAGCTAGCCTAGTGTGCGCAGAGATAGGTTCTAGGAGCTTTTGGAGATGTTTTTATTCTTCATTTGTAGCACAATTAAGTGTAGCTAGGTGAGGGTTAGATGATTGATTTTTCTTACGAGGCAAGATTTTTTTTGTGTGTGTACTAGGCTTGCTTTTAAGCGAGCTTTATTAGACTGTAATGAGCTACAATGCTTGGATAGAGAGTTGGTTGGTTTGTTGTAAAAAATAAGTGTTTATAGTCTCTAGCCATTTTTCTAGTTGTTGATCCAATGCTTTCAACTTCTAATTAAAAAAAAAAATTGTTTTTATGTAAGGAAAAGAAAAACCAGTTTTAACGAAATATACCCTATATGGAACGGAAACATGTGAAAGATGATTTTGTATCCATATACAAATTCGAACAAGATCTTCTTGAATTTGAATTCAAAAACCATGCAAAGCAACCTTGAAGATGAGACTCATGAGAGCCAATTGAAGAATTGTCAACATCAGTGGGGTTGGGGTTGAATATTAAGATTTGGATGGCTGGTATGAACATAGGTATGGAGCCAAAAATGATATTTTATATTTTTGAAAACAGTGCCATAAGGCCA
The DNA here is from genome assembly GCF_002994745.2 of Rosa chinensis. Taxonomy (NCBI): domain Eukaryota; kingdom Viridiplantae; phylum Streptophyta; class Magnoliopsida; order Rosales; family Rosaceae; genus Rosa; species Rosa chinensis. The sequence continues at coordinate 56,208,795 of NC_037093.1, read as the reverse complement.
AAAGGATATGGGTCTATTTTGGCTACCACAAGACTGACAAGAGTATGGGACTCGATAATCATATTTTGTCACATTCTTCATGGCATGTGTTTCACGCGGGTTTGATATGGACTAATACAAGTCAATTTCTGATATATTTACATCATACTCGATCGTCTTATATATACTCTTCCTTTTTTTTAACTAACAATCTGTTTCCGATTGTCTTTCCTTCCTATTCCAGACGTAATTAACGGTTCGTAACGTTTCTAATTAACAGTAATCACGCTTAGGAACGCTATATATCAGAGAGCTAGATACCATAGGATATCGAGAAAGAAGAAGAAGAAATGGAGGGAATAGAGCACAGGACGATCCGAGTGAACGGCATCAACATGCACGTGGCCGAGAAAGGTCAAGGCCCGGTGATCCTATTCCTCCACGGCTTCCCGGAGCTCTGGTACTGCTGGAGGCACCAGATGCACGCCTTGGCCTCCCTCGGCTACCGTGCCGTGGCGCCGGACCTCCGTGGCTTTGGCGACACGGACGCGCCGGCTGAGGCTTCGAGCTACACGTGCCTCCACGTGGTCGGAGATCTCATAGCGCTTTTGGACGCCGTCGCCGCCGATCAGGAGAAGGTGTTTGTGGTCGGCCACGACTGGGGTGCAGTCATCGCTTGGCACCTTTGCTTGTTTCGGCCCGACCGAGTCAAGGCTTTGGTCAACATGAGCGTTGCCTTCACTCCAAGAAATCCTCAGTACAAGCCTATTCAAGCCCTGAAAGCTGTTTATGGCGGTGACTATTACATGTGCAGATTTCAGGTTCTTTTAGTGTTCACTCGTGTCAAAACTCTTTCTTATATTATGCATATATCCAATGTAGTGTAGTTTCATAATCCGTACTGTTCATTCATATTTTAGGAAGAAGGTGACATAGAAGACGAGCTTGCCAACCTTGGTTGTGCTAGAGTCATGAAGGAATTCCTAACCAACCGCAATCCCGGTCCGCTTTTGCTTCCTAAAGGTAAAGGGTTTGGAAATGCCAGCCCTGACGCTCTGATCACATTGCCGAGCTGGTTGTCTGAGGATGATATCCACTACTACGCCAGCAATTTCGAGAAGAAGGGCTTCACCGGTGCCTTGAATTACTTCCGAAACTTGGACCGGAATTGGGAACTGACTGCACCCTGGACCGGGGCTCGGATTCTAGTTCCGGTTAAGTTCATTGTGGGAGACCAAGACCTGGTTTATAATTCCATGGGCGCCAAGGATTACATACACAAAGGTGGGTTCAAGAAATATGTGCCGCTGCTGGAAGAGGTGGTTGTGATGGAAGGAGTTGCACATTTCATCAATGAAGAAAGGCCCGAGGAGATCAATCAACACATTTACGACTTCTTCAAGAAATTTGACTAGCTAATCTGTTTTTCTCTTATTCACGCATTATCTTTGCTAGTGTTTGTTATAATTCTGTAGCTAGCTAGCTAGTAGCTTTGTTGTTTTATCCCAAGTTGCTTCCGTGGTATTCATTCAATAATGGTTGTAATCTTGGCACTACTACCAATGTCGTTTGCTTTCAAGATTGGATCAATGAGTGATCCATAATTTCTGTTAGTGATCCATAATTTCTGTTACTGTACCTTAATTGAATTTGCACCAACGACCAATAATAATTGGATCAATAACCAATGATTCTCCACTTCATACAAGTTGATTAATATATTTCTGGTTCTTTAAAGACCTGTTTATAAATATATATATATATATATATATATATATACACACGCGCGCGCGGAGGGAGGCCAGGGGTCAGATGGACCAGTCTGCAGTCGGGTGGAGTCTCCGGCGACGAGGTTGCAGCGTTGCAGGTCAGGTTGCAGTTGCAGGTGAGGTTGCTGCCCAGAAACCTGTAACCTCGACCTCCTCCGACCTTGATCGATGTCCATAAGCCGTCTGGGATGCTTCTGGCCTCCTTCCGATCCAATTCGCGCCGCCGTCAAGGCCTATCGCCGAAATTTCGGCGAAATTTTCGTTTTTTGGAGACCTCAATATTATCCTTACTTACCAGATAAATTTCGGCCGAAATTATGGATATTTCGCCATATTTTCGAATATTTCGCGAAATATACGAAATTTCCGTGATTTGGGGAAATTTTCGCGCAATTCCAGACCAATTTTTCATCTATCATGTGGCCCAACCCAAAGCCTGAAAGCCCACGTGCCCAACTGACTTGAAATTGCAGACAAAAATCAAATGCACGCGCTATGTTCGTGATTCGAAGTTTCGAACCTTGGTTGCTTGAAGAGAATCAAGGCAACTCAACCATTCCTAGCACAATGGTCACTCCTTCATCACTACATATTTTTATATAAATACCTGATCTGTAAATTATGAATAACCTTTTACCATAGAAAAGTAACATTTTCATTGAATTCATTTCACAAATCATCTTCCGCAGCCTTATGGAACACACCAAATATATCTTATGCTCTTATTTTTGTTTATTGTTTTTGAGAAACTCTTTTGCTCTTATTTCAATAATACAAAATTAGGTACATAATTATTTAATATTACTTAATCTTTGGTTTCTATAGTCTATTTTATTGAGCTAATTAATTATGTTTACCATTCCATTTATTATAAAAAACATTGAGAGTTCTTAGTTAAATTTCAAGATATATCATATGATTCAGCATATACTAATTTAGCTTAAATTACTACAACTCAATATGTAAAAATGTTTATTCAACATTTTCTTTTGAAATGTAGTAGATAATTGATTAAATCAACATATGCAAAAGTTTCATTTAAAATTTCCAAATTATTCCCTAAATTTCTATCATTTTTCTTGAATATTTACCGATATCAATATTTCCTCGATATTTCCGTCGAAATTTCCATTTTTCATACTATCGATATATCCTCGATATTCGATATTTTAGTCCTTGGGCCTGAGGGGGGCTGCAGCGCCGTCGTCCGCACTTTAGCGAAAGTGCGGACATCCTCTCTTGATCGGGCCTCTATATATATATATATATATATTTTTTTTTTTTAAATAGAGGTTGAATTCATTAGATCAATAGACAAAAGCTAGAGTCTACAAAAAGTTACATAAGAAATCCGGTAAAAAAATTCAGAAAACCTATCTAAGTTCACTAGGACGCTCACAATTAAGCAAACCTATACAAGAGTGAACAAATCTGGCCTCCTACTCAAAATAAATCATTTGACTAGTTCTCACTTGCTAATCACGAAATTGTGGTAAACTCCGCCTCTGCATTATCTTCGTCCAAGGCCGGAGAGCAAGCAACCCAACATGTGTCCCAAGCCACATATAACACAACGACCAATTATCATATATGAACTTGCAGAGGAACTCGACTTCATCTTCCACCCAATACCTTCATTTAAAGGACAGAGATTGGTTCAGAGGGATCTCAACCCTAATCTAGAGTTTTCAAACCCGTTTTTCGGGCTTGTCGATCTCTTGAAAGTCTCTAAGCGTGTATCTGATCATTGTCATCACTTTTTCAGATCGAAAACCATGAGGGATCCCTTGAAAGGTGATCTAGTATGATGCCATGATGAGAGGCACCTGCTCGACTAGAGTAACGCCATCGTAACAGGCCACAGCCACAGGAGCATGATTAAACCCCCATGGTGCACCCTCTAGATTCGAACTCAGTCTGCAGGGTCCGACAGTGTGAAAAAGACCCTTTAACCTGCAGAGTACCATTGACTCTCCAAGCATTGTGGAACATCCCCATATACAATTAGACCTGATATTCTTGAGCAGTGTGAAGTTTCCCCACCAAAAACACGTCCAATTGCCTCATACCCTTCCCCTATGTTGGTCTCAAATAGACTTGCCTCTTCTCCTCAGCGATGGCGAGAGAGGAAGCGAGTCGAGCAGCCATAACATCAATAGAATTTATGGTGGTGTTGAAGAATGCAGAGAAAACCTAACCCTAATTTTAAGAGAGAAAGAGAGGCAGCTTCTAACTTTTATTATTAAAAGACCTGATTTGTATTAGTCATGATGTAGAAATTACACTAATTATTCTATATAAATCCGCACCTGATATTTAAATTGTAATATCGTTGCAATTTATTCTCATTATAGGTACATAATTTTCTTTTGGTGTTGCATTTCTTCTAGCTAATTTTTTTTGGGTAATACTTTACAACAAATTCTCGTACAAAAAATATTAGATTTATGATGAAATTTCAAAAAAAATCAACTATTAGCAATTATAGGAATGGACAATTTTTTTTTTTTTTTTTGACTTTGTCAAGGGGAACCCAAAGGCTTCCTAGGCCCAAGATAAAACTCTTCGGCGCATGTGAAATACTCAAACTGTGCATTGCAGCACAGTGCCTGCCCACTTTGACAGCTTCGAGGTTCGAACCTAGGTTGGGGAGCACAACCAACTAGGCAAGAACCATTAGGCCACTTGCAGTGGTTATTTGGACAAATACTTGGTTGTACATAAGGAGAAATCTTAATGTGACAGTGTAATCCAAAGGAGTAACTTCTAGTCATCCCAAGATCACAAGACCCTATATTAAAAAGTATTTATGAACTGCATACTCAATTAAGTATGGTATCAACATTGTACCCTTAATATCTTGTTTTAATCTTGCTTAGTATTTGGGACATTTTATGTGTGTTCCCAAACAGTAGAAGTCAGTAAGGCCACAATTTTAGAGTAAATGTAATTAAGGTTTTCTCCAACATTTCATACATAGTAATCTATATCGTAGTTTGTATTCGTGGTTCCATTCTTATTCTCATATTTTGCTTATCCAAAAAGTAAAATTTACACCCTTTCAGTTCCATATTGTTACTTATTATCTAAATCTTATACAGTATCTAAATGCCAAGTCATGTTTTGTATGTGTATGTCATGATAGCATGACCAGTCACCAAAGTTGAACTCATGCTGCTCAATTTTAACCTAGCATGTTGATTCGGTCGAACAAAGTTCATGATCTTTCAATTTCAAAAAAAAAAAAAAAAAAAAAATCATGATCTTTCTTCTATCATCAAATGTGTGTACTCTTTATTTCCGCATTAATCCCTTTGGGCCGGTCTAACTACATTGTTTGTTGGGCCTGGGCTTGATAGTCGGGCAGGCCTTTTTGCTGCTTCTATTGTTGATCGGAGTCTCCAGCTCCAGTTGCTTCAGAGTCCATGAGCAATTCAACCATGGCGGTCAAACCGGCGCGGCGGGCGAAATCGTCGGAGCGGCACCAAATTTCCAAGCCCTGGATCCCCACACTGTTCCAAAACCCTAAGGTAGCCTCCGCCTCCGCTTTGCTCGTCTTCGATGCGGTCCTCACCGCCCTTATCATTGCCTACGTCCCTTGTAAGCCTTTTCCCTCATGTACATATACGCCATGTGTGTGCGATTATAGCTACCTGATACTCTGAATGTACGGTTTTCAGATACGAAGATCGATTGGGACGCGTACATGTCTCAGGTGAGTGATCTTCTTCCCCATTTTGATTTCGGAAAAATCGAACTCGCCGTTGATTATGTTGTAATGTTGAACAAACAGGTCAATGGGTTTCTTGGTGGAGAAAGAGACTATAGTAACTTGAAAGGAGACACAGGGCCACTGGTGTATCCTGCTGGTTTTTTATATGCTTATTCTGCTATTCAGTATGTTACAGGAAGCCAAGTTCATCCAGCTCAGGTACTTCTGTTTTCTGAAAAATTTAAGTTTGGATTGGGAATTGAATGATGTTACACGCAAGATTTATGTTGTCGTGTATCTTTGTGGTTTCGTAACGGAAAGGTTTAATGTTTCCCTGATTGCTGACATTTTACCTGATATGATGTTGTTCCCTAGTTTCATCTGATCCTTTATATTTCTGTTTCACTGTTGCAGATTTTGTTTGGGGTTCTGTACACTATAAACTTGGGAATCATGTTTTACATCTATGTGAAGACTGATGTGGTGAGCAAAACATTTGAGCCGAGTTGTGGAAGTTTCAAAATGTAACCTGATTTTGAAAATGCTGATGGATTATCTTTCTGCGGTTCCATTGTTCTTTGGTTGTTGAACAGGTTCCATGGTGGGCTCTTGCGTTGCTTTGTCTATCGAAAAGAGTGCATTCTATTTTTGTGCTCCGACTTTTTAATGACTGTTTGGCCATGTTGCTACTGCATGCTTCATTAGCCTCATTTCTTCACCAAAGGTGGCATCTTGGATTGATCATTTTCAGGTACAATTTTCACCTGATGAAATTTATCTAGGTACGGCGATATTTGTTTAACTTGTGCTTTCTGATCCACCTAGTGGTGCTGTTTCGATAAAGATGAATGTGCTCCTCTATGCTCCACCTCTTCTACTCCTCATGTTAAAGGTAATATTATTTTTTCTGCAGCTGTTGCTCTTTTAAAATTTGCACCTGAATTATTTGTTAAAATTGCTCAACCAGCTACACATCTTTACAGGCTATGGATATCAGTGGAGTGATATCAGCTTTGTTTGGTGCAGCTCTTGTCCAGGTGCTTATCTTGTCCCTTTTGTTTTTAAGAGACTAAGTCTGTATAGGGGTGGAATTTTCATTTATATTCAGCTTTGTAGCCTTGAGTTACATCCTTTTATTTTTTCACATTTACAGACTAGTCAACTCTTGTAATGATGAAGTTGATGTATGTGTTTTATTCCAACATTGGTAGGTGAGCTGGATTTCAAGATCCTCATTTCAAGAGCATTGTTCAGTTATGCTGTTCATTTGTTAACGCTTGACAGCTACTTGGTGAATGGCTCTGCAGATACTGCTGGGGTTACCTTTCATCATGTCTCATCCATTTGCATACATCTCAGGAGCCTTTAATCTTGGCCGTGTATTCATCCACTTCTGGTACATTCTTTACTTGCAACTTAAAATCTGTATAAGTTATGTCATTTTTTGTTTTAATTGTTTTGTGCAATTAAAGAGAAAAATAATATGCAGACTGTTTTTCAGGTCTGTTAATTTCAAGTTCCTTCCTGAGTCAATATTCGTCTCCAAGGCATTTGCGATCTCTTTGCTGGTTGTACACCTTGTTTTACTTGCAGCTTTTGCTCACTATCGATGGTGCAAGTAAGTGTATTGTTTTGCTTACCTGCTTTTATTATTGACATGTGTACGTGTGACTATCACCAAGTATGGACTATGGGCCATTGGGCCATCATCTGAGATGCTGACTCGGAGTTAGGTCCTATACTGTAATAACATGCAATTCCCTAGAATCTTGACAAACCACTGGGATTTAGAGATGATTATCGTTGCAATGATATGTTTGGTCTTGGTCATGTGCAGGCATGAAGGAGGAGTTTTCAAATTTTTGTATTCTAGACTTGTTTCTATAAAACTCAAATTTTCTCTAACAAATACCCATTCCTACAAGGCTCTTAAGAGAGAACGTAAGTTGAGCCTCTGTGATCAGTTTTTTTCCTTTCCTTTTCTTCCTTGAACTGATGCTCAAGTGCATCTGATTATTTCAGATATTCTGACAACTATGTTCGTTGGAAATTTCATCGGCATTCTATGTGCCCGATCACTGCATTATCAATTCTACTCTTGGTAAGTTTGTTTTGATACAAGTTGACTGTGCTGGATGATATTCTGTATGAATTATGACAAGTGCTGAAAGATCTTAATACGTCTGAGTGCAGGTATTTCCACACATTACCTTATTTATTGTGGAAAACACCTTTTCCTTTGTTTCTACGGTAGGCTGCTCAATCTTAAATCTTGAGTTACGTAACCTGTAATATTTGTTGCATCATTATTACTTGATGACAGCCATTTGCTGATTCAACTTCTTTCCTGGCAGGGTAATATTGTTTACTGGGGTGGAGCTTTGCTGGAATGTGTATCCTTCCAACCTTTACTCATCAGCATTGCTTCTTGGTCTCCACTTAGTAATACTATTTGGTCTGTGGTCTGCCCCATCTGAATATCCTTACGTGGACAAGAAAGTATCGACTGAAGACAAACACAAATGAAGCTGTATTTGTTGGGTTTATAGCAGAGGGAACTGCCGTCCTTTCTTCTTCTTTTTTAAACAATGTGATTTGGTTCTCTCAACAAAAGCAGTTCGCTCTGTTTACTCCACTTGTTGTTCTTGTATGGATTTTAATCAGTCCTCCTCTTCTGTAGAATTCAAGTTACACACTGAGCGCAATTTGACAGCAACTATACGGGAAAAAAAAATCGACCTCTTTTTGTTACTTCATGACAAGGTTAAACTTAAACATGCATGCAAATTGGTTATTCTTCTTTCCCAAAATCATAATTAATACCTTAATTTAGCCGTCTTCTGTAATTTGATTTTGAATCAATTAGCTAAAATCAGTCAAGATATAGGACAGGCTTTGATGTAGGATCAGGATGCAAATCATTAATTGTTTCCGCGACAAGATGTGATTTTGATTGGATTTCGGAGAAGAAAAAAATCATTATGAGTTTATTGACGTTCATTAATCGTAATCACAAGGACCCTATCAAAAAGTGCAATTTTGATTTCACGTATAAAAATGAGATATCTTCCTGTCTTTGTTTTTGGTAAGCAATATAACTTTGATTGTTTTTTTTTTCTTGCAATATTCTTTAGTAAATTTGCAAACTGCCTTGGTAAAAAAGAAAATTACAGAAGAAGATAAATTTAGTAGTTATGATATTAGCCGTGGCCTGGATATGGAGCTGGGACTTCGAACTATGATAAATGCGCTAACTATAAATATGATGCCGGAAATACACCGATTTTATGTGGCAATGTAGCTAGAAATCTACGAAATCCGAAATGGAATGTCTTGTTGGTCACTCTTTCCTGTTCAGTACATTTGTTTTCATTCCTTCTAGAACGAGAATGATTAGTGCAGATTCTGCAACTACTACAAAATATGTTAGCACTTGGATAATTCCGGAAAATTGCTTCTGGCAATCTTTAAAGTTGCTTATGAACCGGTTGTTAATTTTTCTTGAAAACTAACATTTTTATTAAACCAATAATTCTGTCAATTATTTGGAAGCATAGGCTGATCGATGACATTTGAATTACGACACAATTAATTTCCTTTTTGGGTATAAAGCTCGCGGCAAAATTTGAGGGATATATTAACTCTATAATTAATTATTCGCACTATAAATAATTAAATATCAAAGATCATGCATGATGAAAAGATTATAGTCTAGTTATCCGCAGTTTCCTTGCTAAGCCTTCAACATTAATACTTCCCACAAAACTTATATAAAGATCGCCAAAACCCTATATCCAAAATCCCCATAGTTTCTGCATACTTTTGTCTCTTGTAATTGATCATTTACTATAATGTGTTCCATTGCAATGGATGTTCCTACTGTGAACTTGGCTAGCAAAGCCTATGTTACTTTTTTGGCAGGCAACAAAGACTATGTGAAGGGAGTTGTGGGTTTGGCCAAGGGCTTGAGAAAGGCCAAATCCCAATACCCACTTGTTGTGGCGGTGCTTCCAGATGTCCCAGAGGAGCACCGGAAGATTCTCGAGTCTCAGGGCTGCATTGTCCGGGACATTGAGCCTGTGTACCCTCCGGAAAATCACCAAGCCGAGTTTGCCATGGCATATTATGTCATCAACTATTCAAAGCTTCGGATTTTCAATGTACGTATATGTCGTTCCATAAATATCCAATTGATTTTCCAAAGTGACATGCAGTATATATGGTGCTTTCTTGTGATCTTCATTCAATGGTAAATGTCCATCTATGATCTAGGGTTTTGTAAGGGATAGATCCATCCAGCATGTTTGATTACTCTACTTAGTCTTAGAGTAATCAGGCATAAAAATGATGAGGCTGCTTCCTAGGGTTAACTAAGATAAGAGTAAAGGATAGGGCATGTCAATGGATGCGTTGTAGTAAGACATTGTAAATCAGTTGATTAAGATGATCGATTATCTATATGTTTGCCACTAGTAATCTTTCACATCTAGTACGTTGTATGTTATTTCTGTTTCTTTTTTTTAAAACAAAGTTGTTTGTTATGTCAAAATCTCCGTTTATATATATATATATATATATATATATATATATATATATATATATATATGTAATATAGATTTGATTGTATTCATCTACGCATTGGAAAGAAACCTTTGGCAATCTATCTATTTATCTGTCACTGATCGATGCTTCTGCATGTGGTATGGCCAATATCTGTTTAGTTTGTGGAGTATAGCAAGATGATATACTTGGACGGAGACATACAAGTCTTTGACAACATTGATCACCTCTTTCACCTCCCGGATGGGTATTTCTATGCTGTCATGGATTGTTTCTGTGAAAAAACATGGAGTCACACTCCTCAAAGTGAGATCGGATATTGCCAACAATGTCCGGAAAAGGTTCAGTGGCCTGCTGAGTTAGGATCTCCACCCGCACCTTACTTCAACGCTGGCATGTTCGTCTATGAGCCTAAGCTCTCCACTTACAATAACCTATTGACATTCCTCAAAAATACTCCTCCCACTCCTTTTGCTGAGCAAGTATGTCGTAATAAGAAAATATTTTTATTTTTCGTTTTTCGTTTTTCTATTACTACTTTGAGGATTCAGTTACTCAGACGTAATTAATTCATTTATGTTTGCAGGACTTGTTGAACTTCTTCTTTAGGGATGTCTACAAGCCTATCCCTTCAGAGTACAACTTCATTCTTGCCATGTTATGGCGACATCCTGAGAATGTAAAGATTGATGCTCTGAAAGTTGTTCACTATTGTGCTGCGGTGAGTTGTGTTGGACATGTACAATGATAGAACGGTTAGAACCATCCATTTTAATCGCTGTCATCACACTAGTTAATCCTCTTTTATTGAATAGGGATCAAAGCCATGGAGGTATACAGGAGAGGAGGAGAACATGGAAAGAGAAGACATAAAGATGCTGGTGAAGAAGTGGTGGGACATTTACGATGACAGGTCGTTGGATTTGAAGAAGGTCCCGGTTGCTAGCTTGTTTGATCCGGTGATTGATGGTGAAGAAAGAAGTGCTCCTTCGGCTGCCTAATTTATTTTTTTCAGGCCATGCCAGGATCTAATGTTTATTTCCAAGGGTGGAAACTTATAATTATTCAGAGTCACAAAGAAAAATACTTTTGTTTTTTATGAGAGGCTTTTGTCGATGAAAATGTCGTTGGCATAAGTGTGTTTATTTATATGAAATTTTGAAACGAACTATTTGTTGGCAACAATATGTCCCTGTTTTTTTATAGGAGTCTCTTTTTGACATATATTCTATCAGCAAAAATGCATTCCTTTTATTAGTTAATTATTTTTTCTAAGTTTTTGCTAACGAATAGTTCACCAAAAAAAGTGTGACACTTTTTATATATTAGTTTTCGGTCAAAAGCCCAGCTCTTATTCACCTTGGACCAAGGCCCTTGGTCAAGAGAAGTTCTAGACGGCGAAGGAGGAGAGACTAAACGAAGAAGAAGAAGAAGGAGGAGAAGAAGAGATGTTGGTTTTAGCATTTTGACATTTGATATCCGCCTTTTTTGTTAAATGAAATATAAAATTTTAATTCAAGATATTGAATTAGAGTTCGCCTAGGTTGTGAAGTTGAGTAATAAGAATGACAAGACCCTATTAAAATTCTAACTAAGAGAAAGGGACCAAATTACAGGATAAGAGACCGAGGATCAATTTGGTCTCCGTGTTCAGTGCCCTAAACTCTCACTTTGGTCTCGACTTCTTTCTCCGGTAGCTTCCTACATAATATTTATTTATTTTTTGAAATACAATAATGATTTGACGTCTTTTCAAATTTTCTCATACTTTTTTATTTTATATATATTTATGGAGTAAAAAATCGAATACCAATCTATACTAACTAATGAGCCTGTCCATGTGAAGCAAATCTTTTTCGACAAGATGCTTTGATCTTTTCATCCGTCAAATCCTACAAGCACTGCAATGAGATTGGAGGAGGTGGATAAATAAAGAGCTACCAAATTCAAGAAAAAAGAAAGATAACATATCACTAATAATTTATAATAAAATAGATAAGAGATATTCGACAAATAATGAGATCGAGACATTGAAATTTCTTTTCTTATTTCTTTCGTGTTTGACTTGCATCCCATTTTCTTCTCAAAGAAATAACTAGAAGTGAATTAGTTGGGTGTGTCCAAACTGATTGAAAAAGAGAATTTGAAATTTGAAATTTTTGTGGCGCTCTTAGCTCTTAGACTTGTCAACAAACTAAAATGCCCATATAAGCCTCCCATCTAAAATATAATTCCAAACTCATTGAAAAAATTCACTTTTGCAGACAATGGCATATTAGTAACTCCACCCTCACAATCAAATCTCAAAGCTTTAAGGGACATAGAGACCAGAATTCATATCTCAATATTTCAAAGACACAATCTTGGGCTCTCGGCATTTTAGCTACTCAGACCTCACGAAGGCGATCTCTCTCAAACTTTCAGATATGGTAATGGCAACCCAATTTTCTTTTCGCTTTGTTTTTGGTTTTCTAATTTCGTGCAATGAGGCCCTTAGGGTTCCGGAATTCCATTTCAGATTTCAATTAAAAGATTTCCCATTTAGATTTGTTGTAGCTCCGCATTTCTACGAGTTTGGATTTCAATTGTACACAAATGCTTTCTGTTTCTCTGAAACTCGGGGGTGGTTTTGGCCCTAATTGTTCATACGACATGTCGTTAGGGAGCTTTTGGGTAACTCGTTCGGTGTGTGAAATTGGTTTTCTTTGCAGGACGGGCACGATTCGGAGGATTCGAAGCAGAGCACTGCTGATATGTCTGCTTTTGTGAGTGCCATTTGTTTCTGTGTGTTGGAGTTAGAAATTTAGAGAATATTGGGGCATTATTGTTTTCTGATCATGATTTTTGTGCACTTCTTGTGTGAATTGTGATTGTGCAGGTGCAAAATCTGCTTCAACAGATGGTGAGTTATAGTAACCTAGAGCTTGTGTTTGGTCAAGTATGGGGATTTAACTGTTTAACTTATAAAATTTCTGTTTATTTATGCAGCAAACTAGGTTCCAATCGATGTCTGACAACATTGTTACAAAGAATATCCTTTTCTCTGATTCTTCAAGTTATAAGCAATCATCTTTGCATGCTAGGGTGTGCATTGCCCAAGTTGTTTAACTAGTTTTATGAATATTTGTAGTTAATCTAAAACGAGTTGGTTTAGGAATGGTTATCGGAAGTGCTTAAACTGTCATTGAACTGCCACCGTGGGAAGATCTGTTCATAATTTCATATCATATATGTGTGTGGTTTCTGGTTTAGGCTGCCACTTCAGATAATTGGATCTTAATGGAATTAAAACTTCAGTATCTGTATCATATCCCTGTAATGGTTAGAATGAAATAATTGTTTTGTTTTTCTTAACTGCGATGCACTTGATGAGATGGGAAACCGCATTAACGAGTTGGAACGTAGCATCGGTGACCTAAGAACAGAGATGGGAATCGAAGGCTCTCCATCTCCCGCCCCCCAGTCCAAGTCTGATGAAGATGGAGGGAAGCAAGATGAAGGTTCAGCATGAAACTAGTTATAATCCATGCTCTTTTGGATTATCAATTAACATTGTGTATGCTTCACATTGGATTTAGTAGTTTTTGTTTTTGATGTCATTTTTCTTGTACGAGATTGTGTAAAAGCTGGAGTTTCTAGGAGATGATCCGAACCCCAGCTGGTCGTGATGTAGCTATTAGGATGTTGGTGATCTATCTTTCAAAATCAGTCATTTTGAGACGATTTCGTGTTAATTGATTGTTTCTGTAGCTACTGGCCCTCTTTTGAGCCCGACTTATAAAAATATTCTGCATAAGTGTTTAACAATTCACTGTTGTGTATTTTGAATTGCTGAGATGGCTTGGTTGCTGGAAAAACTTTCTGACACCCAAAATGCTAAATGCTACTACTGATAAAACACCAAAAAGGACACCAGGTTCATGAACAAAAAAATTCACTGGCAAATTAAGGATCATCCCCTTATTTTGAACACTTCAAAGGCAAACCTGCATATTTTCATTCCCTTTCATTTATGTGAGGTATGAAACTGTATTTGAGATATAGATAGAACATAAAAACACTAGGAACACCAGAACTGAGAATTCACACACAATGATCCAAGTCATGGACATCTGTGTAACATTCTAAACTAGCTTCATCAACTACGGCAGCGAGTGATGGCACTGCAGCCACGGTTGTAGGGGTTTGCCTGTGCGCCGGGCTTGCAGTTGTAGTAGGAAGCACCCCTCTGAGAGCATGGCACAGTGTTCCTCTGCAGAGCTCCATAGCTGATGTACTTTGTGGTGGCCAAGATACGCCTGTTGATCTCAGAGTCCATCTCAAACTCATCTTCAGCCATGCACTCTGCAATGGAACCCTGGCAGCGGGCCTTGGCCGGAACAAAGCTCAACCCGTGATCGCTGCCATTGCTTGCATCGATGATCACGGCTGTGAAGAACAAGCAGAAGGTGAAGAAGAGAATAATGGAAGAGGACTTTGCCATTTGCTTCTGCTATGCCTTGTTGTTTTTCTCTTTTGGCAAATAGAGGAGTGGGTTGGCAAACCTTGTTTTAAAGTAGTACTATCCATCTTGGACTTGGTCTTTAATAATAAGGTTAAGTGAATAAGCTAAGCTATGAATGGACGAAAAGCTATTTTAATGGAATTGGAAGCTCATTTCTTCAAACAAACCTGATTACTTTAATGACTCTCACCAAAATTCAAACTTGCTCCAATTGCTGGAAGGAAAGCTGGAATTGGATGAATCCGTGACCTCCTCAAACCTACCAAGAAAATGAAATGAACCACTTAGTGGAATATAAATATATAATTGGATGTGCCTTACGCAATCCTTAATATCAAAACGAGTAGTAGTAGCAGAAATAGACCCATCACATACCATATAAAATTCCAATTATAAAGTCGGTATGTAACAAATCATTGAAACTGACATTCTCTTTGAATTCATGCATCCAGCACTACAACAGCTTTGAGCCGCTTAAGCAGACTTCTAACTACAACCTAAGTTAGACGTGTATCCATTGTCAATGTCATACAAGATCTGGACATTTTCAGAGTTGAAACGTTTATACGAACTATTATTTTCCGATAATAAATGGCTGTTGTTGAAGTTCAAGAAAAATAAATGGCTATAATCAAGAAATTTGATTATATATAAATACGAATGAGTACAATGTGAACGGTGTATCTGGTGAAGCATATATTAGTAATACAAATAATCCCAAGGGGTGATGTTGAGGATGTAACAGATGCATTCTACTCAAAACAAATATTACAAAGTGGGGACGCACTAATTTTCTATCTTTCAAGTTTGCTAAGCAATGCTTCTACTGGAGGCAGCTCCTGCAAAATTTGTTGCCAGTCAGGCATGCCCTGCAAAGATTTGGGAGTACATAACAGATTGTTAGCAGTTGAGGGTTTATATGAGAGGAATCAAATTGGCAGTTTCGGAAAATCAAATCCTGAACTTGAGTTGGTCACTTACTTTGCCTGATCTTCGAACCCGACCATCTAGGCGCAGTATAATGTAGACATCCTCACCAGGAGTGACTCCTTCAGACTTCTGCTGCTCCCTTATCCAACTAAACAAATATGGGAGACCATTAGCCATGGAAATCGAACGATGTACAGTATACGCAATCAAACACTTTTGTTATTTCAAATGATAAACTGATGGCAAACAAGTGTGTAAACAATATAGGGAAGCATATTACCTTTCCCATTCCTCAGGGGATACAATCTCGGCCTTGAATCGAATTTCAGCTTTTAATTTCGACTTCGCTGTTATAGACTGAGTTCGTTTCTCGAAATCTTCCTACCATGGAGCCATTAGATATAGTGTGTTAGAATGAAATACCATTTGGATAACTTAAATCTTTCTCAGAACATGCATCTAGTTGTGAGAGAATGACGACTGCAAGATAAATGTACATGAGAGTCTCATTACCCCAATAGAAGGCAGAGCGGCGGCTGCCTTTGAAGGTGTGCCAAAGCCTTTCTTCTCTGTTTGAGGTGCCCTAACTTCACCCCAGATAACAGGAACTAAAAGAACACCTCTTGAGAGGAGATCCGTTCGGAACCTCGCTGCCTGCTGCATGCTTGAAGAAACAGTCTCCTTCTTCCCTGCTAAAATGACCTAAATCCAAGAATGTATAAGATCGTTGGCATATTCCAGATGACGAGATATAGGAAACAGATGTCGAGAATGAAACTGCACCAATTGTATATATATACATAGACATATTCCAGATAATAGACAAAATAAGTACAGTATTGGTACATACAGGTCTAACAGTGTCCCGCAACTGCACAAGTTCAACAACCCTATTGGTGGAGAGGCGCAATGGCAGCCTTGACAGACTTTCATTACGAGATATTTGTGCAAGTTGTTCCTCTTCCTTCTTGTTTTCCCATAAAAACAATGCCACAAGAACTGTAAAACCTGTAGTTTACTGATTCAAAAGCTTAGTCATGTTAAAAAGCAATTTACGTAAGTTCATTGTTCGCTCAATATGCTTTAATTTTCATGCAATTGATAAAAGAACATAGCACCCAAAATCTTAAAATTAATATGTGGAGAGCTCTATTTGATACTTGTTCTCTAAGAATCATATCTAAACAATGCAGGACAATTCTCTTGAATAAGGATATCTAGCCAACACTTCTGTACCAAGAAAAGAGGGGGAAATCATACTTTTAGTATGCAAATAAAAGCACTGAATGTTACCTCCGACATTAATAGCAACATTCCCAGCAGTTTCCAAGAGATCAGGAGCACCATCACCACCTGCAAATGCACGGAATAGCCTAGGTACAGTGAAGAACGTCGAGATTCCTGCAGCTGCAGAGAATGCCACATAAAGGAATCTCCTAACCCCACGGAATGGTGCTTGGACTTCACTAATAAGTTTCAAGTCTCTCCTAAAACTGTAGCCTATGTCTTCTCCACCTATTCTAGCCTGTAAAAATAAGACACAATTGTTAATTAAGATCTCCAACAATGGTAGAAATTACAAAGGGAGTGAAATGGTCGAAATTACGAAGAGAGTGAAACAACCACCAAATAATGAAGCATCTATAGCGTCCAAAAGATATAAAACAATGTATATTCGAGTCTGCTTCTTAAAGTATTGATGTTTGATTGTGTTAGTTTAGGGACAAACCTCTTCTTGCAATTCCTTATACTCAGGCAAAGCTCGAAAAGAGGCCAAGTCAGGGTCATTCAAAATTGTGCCAAATTTGAGGTTATATTCTCTTAAGCAAGTACGTAGACAATCCGCAGCTTTCCTTCCTTCCCCTCTTCCTCAAATAGTGAACAAAAAACAATAATCCATCAGCCTAGCTATCAAATAGTCCTAGGTAAATTCAAGTTTCGTAGTAAACAGAATGAAGAAACTTGGGCAAATTTAGATAGAGGATATGCAATCTAGACAAGTAGTCTTATCACAGAATACAAATCAATAAGAAAAATCGGAAATTCATACCTGTAGGCGTGACAGCAAGCTTTATTATAGAGAGCTGCTTGGGCCTCTATAGGATTGGGATCTAAATTAAGTGCCGTTTCGAACTGGACTAAAGCATCTTTAACCTGAATCATACAGCAAAAACAGAACTTCTTTTACCAAAACAGGATTTCTAAGCACATAATTAAACCATACTACAAATGCAAAGATATCATCTTTCTGCTTTGCTATACTCAAATAACCAAAATTTCAAACACACCCAACTAACACAAACATAAACTTTGCTCAGCCAAAGTGAAAATGGCATTGATTAGTTAATGTCCAAACTACAAAGATATGAACTTTCTGCTTTGACATACTCAAAGAACCAAAATTGAAGATGGTAATGGTTAATAGGGCCAGAAGGGTATCATACCCGTCCTTTGGAGAAAAGCTGGAGGCCCAAGTTGACACAGGACTCGGCGGTTTCTGTATTGGCTTCAGGGGACTGAGAAGTTGAAGAAGAGCAAGGAATGAGCGAGATGTGATGGGCAAGTTTCTTGTGGACTTGGAAAAAGGTGGTTCTGGCGGGAAGCCATGGCCTTGTTGTTGACGTTGTTATTGGGTTTGAGGAGAAGCAGAGACACTGCTGGTGCAGAGCCTGAGCAGCCATAGCCATTGTGCCACTTCACCGACTCACTCTGCGAACCGTTAACAGATTATCAGGATGGTGGCCGAATCTGCTGTGACTACGGCACAGACAGCACACAAGATCTCGACCGTCTGTGACACGGGTAAGATCATGCCTCCGATTCGTAAGGAGATCCGGTCCGATCTTTGGGGTAAACCTAGGCTGTTAAGAATCACCGTGGAAATGTTTTCGCTGCTCTGACTAGATGACTCTGTTAATTTCACAACAAATAATGCAGTGGGCTAAACATCGATCACATTTACCAATACCAAACGGTCCAAACCAACTGCAAATTCATTACTAGTGAAATTAAATCGCCACGTTTTTTTTTTTTTTAATCGAAAGAGGTTAACTCGATTTTATAATTCAACAAGTAGTATCAAACGACACACCCTAATGGAGTCGTCAATAAAGAGTCGTCCTTTAGGACTTACAAATAACATATTCTAACAAATAGAGAACCTGTTCTAACAAATAGAGAGCTCCACAATCTAGAGTACACCTATCTTTTAGGAAATTTACGCACCATTATTCTAACAAAACTTAACTGCTCAGAAGCTGTTTAAATAAATATTTCAACCGAGCAGTAGATTTTGAGACCCAAAACTAAGATAAAAAATAAAGAAAAACATAGTCATATTCCCCTTAAACAAGAGAGGAATAATGACCAAATAAAAAATAAAAGGCCCAAAACCACTTGTGAGCCCAAAGCCCAGATTGGAGAAACCCTAGCAGCCTCCACCAAGACTACCTCCCGTCTGCCAGCGAAAATCATGTTGCCTCCACCATAGCCAATGCCATCGGACGCAGTAGGATCATCATCCCGACCCAGCGCCTGCATAGCTTACCAGATCCAACGGGCGCTCAGCACTGTCACTACACCACCACCACAGGAGACGTTGCTGTCCTCAGACGAAGGTCGAAAACCAGCCTTACCATCAGCTAGTCCACCTCTAGATGCCATAACCACCGTCGAACCAACGAACCACGTCCAATAGAGGCCAACGCCATTCACCCCATCACCATTAAAGGGAGCAAAGATGCAGCGTGCAAACCAAATACGCTCGGCAGTAACAGAAGCCAAAGGAGAAGAAACCACGATCCCAGCCGAGATCTAAATCCATCGGTGCTCAGCCCAAGTGGTGTAGAGGAAGAAAGCGAAGAAGAAAACACAGCAGAAGCCGACTTTGGTTTACCCGACATTGATGAGGAAGGTAGGACAGTGCTCCATCGAGGATGGAGGAAGGTGCAGAGACGTCGGTGCGCTCCCAGACCTAGCATACCTCTGCTAGGTTTCATTCTAAAGTTTAATAAAAGTATTGATGGTATTAAATCGCCACGTTATTACGGCCACAAATATTAGGTCTTATTTGAGGCTAACAACTAGTTTTCTATATTATAATAATTCTCTATTTGGAGTTGAATAATATACTCGATTTAGAAGAGTAGTGCTACATACACCAAAATATTTTACCAAATATGAATCCCAAATTATGTGGCAGAAGCCATCTCACCATTTTTGTTTATCAATACTAGTGACATGGATTTTGACTAATTTAAGAAAATAATTTCTTAAATTATTTTATTAGGAAAAAAAAAACAAGAAAAAAAGGAAGAAGAACCCCAATTCGCATAGCCCCCATAAATCCTAGCTTCTCTCATGAACTGTAGGTACCCAACACAATTGGAATTGCCACCATGCAATTCTATGAAGTTTCACGTGCGATTTGTAAATAACCAGATTGTTTGTCTATAATCTTTGACGTTCATGAACATACAAGATTCTCAAATGGTGTTGCAAGTATTGGGTACTTAAGGTCCTGAAGGCATTGAGAAGTGAAGAACTCCAACTTCAATTGGACTTGGAACCTCCAATTAAATCATGAAACAGGAGCTACTCACACCAAGTGATAGTTTTCAATTGGGGAGCATAATTGCTAGAGTTCTAATAATTGAAACCTCTAAACTAGTAGTAGTGTTCAATTACAACTATATAACATTCACAAATTTGGGTAGTTAAAGTCTAAAGAAATCTATGAGCGGCACCGAGTGAAACTGTTAGCATAGAGTTATGCAAAAGATAAGTAAATTCTTTTTCTTTTTTATATATATATTTTTTATCAAAAAGAACTAATTTCATTGATGAATCTGTGAACATACAGAACATCCAAAGGGCGTTTAGGAGATAGCATACCACCCTTACTCCCCTAGCATCAACTAGACAAATCAGCAATTACATATTCATGGAACCAAGGAGGTTCTATTTCTTTCCATAACTTTATACTATCTACTTTCACAGCTTCTTTGGCTAGCCTATCAGCAACAAGATTGCTATTCCTTGATATTTTCTTCCAACTGATCACTTTAAAAGCTGGTTTCAATCTTCTTATTGCATCAAAAATAGGTAATTCCATGCTCAGATCAAAATGGGTGGAATTAATAGCTTCAACCACATTCACTACATCACATTCAACTTCTAAGTTCTAACCTTACAAATCCATTCATTAGACAGAATCTCTAGCCATAAAGCAAAGCCAAAGCTTCCTGCTGCATGGACCTAGATTTGTCCCATAATTGGGTGCATTAGAGCACCTCGCGAATTCCCATCACTGTCCCTCACAATTGCACCTAACCGTACCTTCCCATCTTTGAAGTTGCACGAAGCATTAGTGTTAAGCTTCAAACAAGATGAGGCAGGTGGAGACCAAGAAGGCTGACTAACTTGAGGAGAGGATGTCTGAACACCATGACCTTTTCTCAATTGCGCTGCATCATTACTACTTAGCCACTTTATTGCATGAATGATG
The DNA here is from genome assembly GCF_002994745.2 of Rosa chinensis. Lineage (NCBI taxonomy): Eukaryota > Viridiplantae > Streptophyta > Magnoliopsida > Rosales > Rosaceae > Rosa > Rosa chinensis. Next base: position 56,187,835 of record NC_037093.1, on the reverse strand, counting down.
ACCTGCTCTCCTTCTATTACATTGTTCTCGAACTTGCAAGCATTATGGTTCTTCCAGATTAGCCAACTAATCACCCCAAATAGAGCTAGCAGAAGTAAATTCCTTTTGAAAAATATTAATGGCATAAATAAAAAATAATCTGGGGAATTTAAATACATGTAGGAAATGATGTGGCAGTGCCACATCATTTGGGATATAGTTTTGGTAAAAAAATTTGGGCTTTCAAGCATTTTCCGATTTAGTCGGTGAGTTGTAACCTGTTGGTAAATTATAATTTCAATATTGTAAAGGTCATGGGTTCGATTCTCATTGACATATGTAAGGGTGGGGTGGGCTAAGATTTTATTTTAAAAAAAAAAAACATTTTCCGATTTAGAATTTCAAGTTCAACACACAAAATTGGATCCAAATTGGATAAATGGTCAAATGCACAGTAACTAATTGATGTGTGAAAACAAAAAAGTTAATCAAATTTGTTTTTTTTTTCTTGGGATTGATGGTGGACCGTGACAGACCCAAAGAAAATAAAAACTATGTTATAAACTTATAACACTACAAACTTTCCTAAGTCTATATAATTTAGGAAAGTTATAAGTAAGTTTTTACCTTTCGTAAGTTATAACACTCTTTGCTAGTTGGTACTTGTTAGAATACATGTATTTTGTACAAATTCCTGATATCATTTCGGGACATACTCTAGATCGATGCTTATTGTAATCAGGGGTTTAGGCTCAATGTGTCCCCCTTATATTCGGCTGTTTCATTAATCAAGGCTTGAGGGAAGCCGCACCAGCCCTTTATTAAAAAAATAAAAAAAAGGTTATAACACTCAAATCATCAATGGTGATATTGATAACTTGCTCCATGAACATCTCAGTTTTTAAACTACACTTAATATATATAGCACAACCATATAAACTTCATGGTACAAATGGGACCATTCATCAAAGTTGGCCTTCATCTGCAAACAATTAATATAATAAGCGGATCATCATTTGGGCGAGAATTTCATAAGCAGATTCAACTGCCACTTTTGAAATGGTGTTAATTGATTTTTTAACTCAAGAAAGAGTACTTATTGTGTAAATTATAGAAAAAAAGATTACTAGTTTTTGATATGGTCATTTTACGTGTTACATTGGGTTTGGCTTAGAAGATACTACCAGGGCTCACACTCTATGTGTGTGGGGAGATATGAAGTAGTGAGAAATTTTTCTCAATGGTAAAGTAGTGGGAAGTTTCTTTCTTCCATTGATTCTTTTTTATTTTATACTTTTATTTATTTTATATTTTATGAATTAACGTTATTGTCTTTGATAATTATTTTTACGTTAAAATTTATTAATATTTCAAGACTATAATCGAGAAGAAAAAAAATCAGATATAGAGAGCAAGCTCTCTTCTCTTAATAATAATATAGATAATAGAATGTGCCTACGTACTCCTTTATATATTCTATCTATTATTGTTGGATAAAATAAACTTTTGGCATCTATATTTCTGTAAGCCTCTTAAATGTTTGAAATGGTAAGCCTCTTAAATGTAAAAGTTAATTCTTTTTTCCACTTTTATGATTCTATCACTACAAAAAATAATTGCAATGGCCACCGCAGTTAGCGTTGGCGCAAAAATGCCATCGCCATTGGTCATAGATTTGCTACGGGAAACAAGGCGTCACCAAAAAAAAAAGAAGTTTGCCACGGCAAAGGAGAGCCGTAGTGTAAAAGTGCTTAAATTGCAACGGCATTAAAAATGCCGTAGCAAGATTTTTCCTAATTCTTGCTTCGCTACAATTGCCGTAGCCTTTATTTACTTTTCAACTTATTTTTTAGATATACTATTTGGGTGTTAAAATCAAAAGCAAACTTAACCTAGCTGTACAAGGCGCCAAAGAGACGAAAATTAGGTGCGTCTAGATTTTAGTTCCCGATGAGTGAAACCTCATACTCCATCTTCCCCTCTCCTCAACCCTAAAACTTTTCTGCATCTGAAGAACCTCATATGCCATAGTCATTATTGACCTTCTCTTTCGATCTCTCAAGTTGGGTTCAATTCGCTCTCTCAGTATCTTCTCTCTTCCATCAGTGGTTCAATTCGGTGGGTTCAATTCACTGTCTCAACTATCTTCTCTCTTCCATCAGTGGGTTCAATTCAGTTAGTTCAAATTATGAAATGGAAGAGTATGATTTCTGTAGTCTGAGATGAATTAAGTATAGAAAATTTGTTTGTGTATCTGAAATTACTTTTGATTTTGCTTATTTATGGAAGAATAGTTATGTTTTTTGGTTTTGGATATGTCAAATTGGGTGTTTCGTTGGTTTCCCTTTCACTTTCTCCTGCAATCCCCAATTAAGTGACATGTTCTGGTCTTTTCTGAACTAATTCCTCACGAAGGGAACGGAAGAGAGAGAATTTTGGTTTTCTCAATTTTCCGTTTGCGTTTTCAGCTTCATCTGCACAATGAACAACCTCCTCAAGGTAATTAATTCTCTATTCCTTGTTTGTTTTGATTTCTTCTATTTTGGATCTGCGTTTTTATTTATTAAATCAGAATTTTGGATTTTTTTTTCTTTCTATTTTGGCTTGTGAGTTAGGGATCCTGGGATTTGTTTGTTTAGTTCATTGGAGCTGGAACACGATCAAAGTATTGTTTGTAGGTTAGCAAGAAAACCAAACAGAGTACATTGTTGTTTCAATAGCTTTAGCTTAACATGTTTCTCAATTAGTGGATAATTTTGCTCTCCATAGCAGGTTGCATATAATTTCATTGCCATGACTAATCACTACATAACCATGTCATCCTGTCATTTGTCTGCGAGATACTATGAGGGCCGTTAGAGGTTATTGTAAATGCTAGTCTAGTAGAAGGTACTTGTTCTTTCATATGCCTGTTAGCTGTATATTGTCTAGTTATTATATATAAAAGATGGCCCAGTACTTGAGGCTCTTGTGAATGCGAGCTGAATCCACTACTCAAAACTGCAACTGGATAGTTGATTGGGGCAAGCAATACATGGAACTGAAACTATGTTAGGCTTAAAATGTTTATTAATGCTTGCACATGCCATATCAGAACCTACATGAATTGACTGAATCATAGAATTCATACTTGGAACAAACACAGTTCCATTCTTCTTATATTGTCAAGTAAACTATAGCAGTGTATGATATGTAATATAGTCTTTCCAGCCTTAGCACTCTCCCTTTGGATCATTTTGGAAGGAAAAAAAAAGAATGATGCTTATGCCTTTGGGGTTTAGGAATATATCAAATGAAGGGGTTTTTTTTTTTTTTTTTGCTTTTCCCCTAGCCCATTATATGAGAGAGATCCAGATCCAAATCCAAGATGCTGACTTTGATATATATGCTGATTTAGTCTCTCTGCATATTGGAAATGATGTTTGCAGACTTCTAGTAATTTACTTATCAGATGATTTAGCTATTGGGTTGGCCACTAGAACTTTAATTTATGCATGCAAGCTGCTATGGTGTATAAGTTAGTATTTGCCTGGTGAGCATCCAAAGAAATTTTTGGTCTAGTGTTTCACGAGTTTCTGGGTCATGGGATCAGATTTCCTTGATTATCCTACAAAAGAACCTGAAGTTGACTGTAGCCTGTAACAAGTCTCAAGTTTTTTTCCCTCAAGTGTATGTGACCTGTGTATAGTTTGCTTATATGCTGAGTAAGGTTAATTAATTCTAAACAGTAGGGAAAGTTAACTGAAATCTACTAGCTTTGGATAAGTTTAACCTTAAAAACATGAACTGACTCACTTTCAGGGGACAACCTTAGGCTTCAAAGATAGAAACTTTACTACGGGTTTAAAGGTGAAATGGAGGCTACAGGTTTGGAAGTGTGCATGGTTTTTGAAATTCTTTGGGAATAACTGTACAGGAAAATAAAAATTTAGGTAGGTGCTATTAAAGTTTGGAACTTGGTGCTATCCTAGGATTTTGATGACCCGATAGCAGTGGAACTTGGTGTCATGCCCAATTAGGTTCTTGAGATTTATTTCATAGATTCTTTTAATTGGCTGATTACTTTTTAAAAGACGATATGAAATATGCTCTGTTCTAATCTTGCTTTTTTAGAACTCACAAGGGTTCAACAATGGAGACCCATAGATATAAGATTAATTTCAAACATTGTTTCTTTTGTTTATTTTTCTTTCAATGACAAATGCAAGTTATCTTCTTACATTTACTGAACACGTACCTCTCTCTCTCTTCCCATGATTGCATGCGAAACTTGTTTATTTTCACCTTTTAATATTCTGTTGTCTATGCATTTTCTTTTGCTTTTGGGAAAATAAGAGCTCATTGATTTCTATACACAAACTTTCCGACTTTTGTTTTCTTTTTCAAAATTTGGCATGTATTCAATCAAGGATCAGCTAACATTTCCATAAAACCAGAATCAAGTATTGATTTTTGTTAAACAGATTTTGCATATGAACTTCTTCTTTTTTTCTCTCGATAAAGGTACATATCATCCCAAGATGACAGTACCTTCCCTTGACATATTGATCCAGAATCCAACATCTGTTACCCTTTGACCACCACTTCCTGTTTGGAATTATGATGTGGGTTTCCTTTCAATGCTGTTATAAATATGTACCCAATGAAGTTGACAGTACGTGTTAAAAAAAAAGTGTTTAAAGGGGGACCTGACCAATTTGATCATGAACAATAGGATGAAGTTTATGACAGTATGAAATACCAAGTTCAAGGCTTTAAGCTCCGGCTCTTGCTTGAAAAATTAGTCATCTGGAAGCTTGTGACATTGTTATGTATTTGGTCTGCCTGGTTTTTTTAAGTAGTTTCTTCTAGATTGATCTTCTTTTTGTTTTTAATTTCAAGTGGCCTGTTTGCTATATTAAAGTTGGTCTGCTTTCCCCTGGTGTTGTTAATTTTCCCCAACTTAGCAGCAGATTATGTTATAACTTAATTACTGAGCATATATACATTCTCTATTTCAGTTTAATTTGTCCAGTTTTCTTAGTGTCGTTAGAAAACTTAGAAGCTTCCACAAATGTGGAAATCTTCAGCAAAGCACCAAAGAGTTTTGTATTGTGTTTGGTTCATGCATGTTTACTGATTTTGCTGAATTTCATTCCCTTTCATTTAATTGGTTTTGTTTGCATGAAGCACTAAAGTTTGATACTTCATAACCTGTTTGCATCTTATTGTTTGGCTTTGCAGGTTATTTGTGTATCACTTGGAGGCTAATCTGCTCTGTCCTCTATTCTCTATCATCTATCTTCCACTCGTCATAGAAAATTCAAGGTAAGCCTCAACTTTTTTGTGTCTTGGATGAGATTGTTGGGTATAAATGCAGAAGCTATCTGCTTTATCTTTTTTGTTTGCCACTTATATATATATATATATATATATATATATATATATATATATATATATTTTAATGTATTTTTGAACAAAGCTTATTTGTTTATTGCAACTGGAGTATGTGTCCTTTGCTTAATTAATTACCTTCTTTTAGGGACTAAACTAGCTTATAGTTATTTTATACTTTTGATATTAATTACCTTCTTTTAGGGACTAAACTAGCTGATAGTTATTTTATACTTTTGATGTTGGGAATTTATAGTTTTTGTGTTGTATTTTGATGGCAGCTTAGTTGTAGGCAATGTTTGTTCACTTTGGTTAATCGTTTAAAGTTCTTTGTTTGGTTAGTAGTCATGGTTATAATTTAATAAACTGTATTTTTCTTGGCTATTTGACGTTGATGTTCAATCTGATTGCTTAAGGAGAAATATGGAGAAATCATGGATAGATTTAGTAGATAGGCATTCTCCAGCATATTATGATGCGATAGATCAATTTTTGACTTTTGCATACATCAATAGGGATCTGGATTCAAGGATTTATTGTCCTTGTAGAAAGTGCGAAAATTGTTATCTCTATGTAAGATTAGTTGTGCGGTAGCATCTTCGTGATTATGGTTTCTTTAAGAAGTATAGGAAATAGGATAAACATGGTGAGCCTAATCATTATGTTCATCCAGTGGATGGAAATCAAAATGGTATTGGGTTAGATTCTTATATGGAGGATGATATGGTCAGACTTGTCCAAGAAGCTTTAGAAGCTCCTAATGTAGGAACACATGATCAGACTAGTGAAGAAAACCCAACTAATCCTAATGTAGGGGCAAACGAACCTACCAAGAAGTTCTTGAAGCTTCTTGAGGATGCAAACCTTCCATTGTATCCGGGTTCTAAGAGACACACAGCTTTGTCATATACAGTTCGTCTTTTGCAAGCGAAGGTGCTCCATGGATGGACAGATAAATCCTTCAAAACTTTACTTGAGATAGCAAAAGAATCTATGCCTGAAGGTGTGCAACTTCCTAAGTCATATTATGAAGCCTAGAAGTTAATAGAAGATCTCGAATTCACTTATGAAACAGTAGATGCATGTCCTAATAGTTGTATGTTGTTTAGAAATGAAGACATAAATTTGGATGAATGCAGAATATGTAAGACATCTCGATGGAAAGATAACGATGGTAGTTCAAATGATGTTGTAGCACTTGGGAAACGAAAAGCAGCAAAACAAGCAAGATATTTTCCTTTAAAACCAAGGTTACAAAGGTTGTTTATGTCTTCAAAAATAGCAAAGCTTATGAGATGGCATGGAGAGGAAAGAACCGATGATGGTGTGTTTAGGCATCCTGCAGACTCTCTTGCATGGAAAAATTTTGACCAAAAACACACAAATTTTTCAGGAGACATTCGCAATGTAAGGCTTGGGTTAGCATCTGATGGATTCAACCCATTCAAGTCTATGAATATAGTTCATAGTACCTGGCCTATCATATTGGTTCCCTACAATTTACCACCTATGATGTGCATGAAGCAGCCCTTTATATTTGTATATGTTCTTATTGATGGTCCTAAGGCACCCGGAGATAAAATTGATGTCTACATGCAGCTACTCATTGAAGAATTGATGGAATTGTATGAAGATGGTGTAGAAACATTTGATCCATTCAGCAATGAAATGTTTAAAATGCATGCGGCATTGTTGTGGACGATTAATGACTTTCCTGCCTTTGCCAACTTGTTGGGGTGGAGTACAAAAGGTGAATTTGCTTTCCCACCATGCAACTCTGAAAGTGGTTACCAGCGGTTGAAATTTGGTCAAAAAGCTTCATACATGACTCATCGGCTGTGGTTACCCTATGATCACAAGTATCGAGCAGATTCAAGGTCATTTAATGACAATACAAAATATAGAAGGAAGCCTAAAACTTTATCTGGTGCTGATCTTCTTGCACAATTGGAATCAAATGGTGTTCTTACAGAGTACAAGTGGGAAGATCTAGAGCGAAGGAATGTGCTTGGGGTGCAAAGACCTGATAATGATCATTTGAAGAAAAAGAAGCATAGTTGGAAGAAGAAAAGTATATTTTATGAGCTTCCATATTGGAAAGACAACCTGATACGTCACAACCTTGACGTGATGCATATAGAAAAGAACATTTGTGATAATGTTCTTTTCTCAATATTAGGAGTTGCTGGAAAGTCTAAGGACAACTTGAATTCTCGTCGTGATCTGGAACTTATGGGAATTAGGGAGCAGTATCATCTAAAGAGGAGAGTCTGGTACAGAGTATGCTGATCCAGCTGAGTTTGAGATGAACAATAAGGGGAAAGATATGTTCTTTTCAGCCTTATCAGGATCACGAATACCAGATGGAGCTGCTTCCAATATTGCACGTCGAGTACGTTTACATGATCGTAGTATTGGAGGTCTTAAGAGCGACGATAACCATATTCTGTTGTAGCAACTTATTCCTTTATTTATACGAAGTTCTTTACCAGAGAATGTGGTTTAAGAATTGATTGATCTGGGTAGTTTTTTTAAACAGTTATGCTCAATGGATAATTGTGCAGCAGATCTAGAAAAGGCTCGTGCTCGTATAGTGATGACACTTTGTGAACTTGAGAAGATATTTCCGCCATCATTCTTTGATATAATGGAGCATTTACCAATTCATTTAGCTGATGAAGCATTAATTGCTGGTGCTGTAATTTTTTAGTGGATGTATCCTATTGAGAGGTATCTATTGACCTTGAAGGAATATGTGTGGAATTGGGCTTGTCCTGAAGCATCAATGGCTAAAGGTTATTTGATGGAAGAGTGCATGAACTTCTGTACTCAGTATCTCAATGATGTGGAAAGCAAGTTTAATAGACCAGCAAGGAAAAAAAATGATGACGATATAAACAAGGGAAAAGACTTTGTACTTGAGGAAATTACTCGGACACAAACTCATCGATGGATCTTATTCCATACAAAGGTAGTCACACCATTTCTCAAGTATGTCATGTTGCTTATTGTTTTGTTTTTTTTATAATTAATCTGCATATAATCAACAATATATATGACAAGTAAAACATTTCTTAGAAACTAAGAAACTTAGTGGATAGTTTCTGAGTTTCTGGGCAGAAAAGTAATGATGTTCTTGTTACTTTGCAGTGAACATCTTATTAGCATTCGACGACAATTTCCTGCTGCAAATGAACACTATGTTCAGAGAGTTCATAGCATGTATGTTGCTAGCTATAATTAGATATATTTAGTTCATCTTTCGGTGTCTTATAGTGTGCAGTTTTTAACTATTGTTTACCTAAATCAGGTTATCAATTTGCAAAGAACAAGTGATTTATTGTTATCAGAATAAGTTATTGCTTTGTCTAATTCTCCTAGTCCATCAGCAAAGAGATTGACTTCTTACAATGCGAATGAGTTTTTCTTTCTAGTGAAAAGTCTTGATAATCATCGCTCAACACAGAATAGTGGTGTAACTTTACAAGCAGAAAAGAATCTTTCTATTGACTCTTCACCATACTATGAGAGATTGACAGATATTATCAAAATCTGTTATGGTATTGATATCAAATATGTTTTGTTTAAGTGTGTGATTGGGTTAATCCTGCTATAGGTATAAAGTTAGACCATTTTAACTTTCCTTTAGTTAACTTTAAGCGTTTGTTGTACAAAAATGATTGCATAGGGGATGAACCCTTCATATTGGCATCTCCAGCTCATCAAGTTTGGTATGCTCTAGATCCTTCAGGGCAAGAATGGCTGAATGTTGTTCACATGCCTTCAAGAGACTCATCCCTTGTGCAGACTAACAATACTGAAGAAGCTGGTATTTCAAGCTAGTCAATGGATGTTGAAATGGATGATTGAGACCGTAGCTTGTAATATAGTAGATGTAGGTTAAGATGGCACTTATAGGTACAGATTTTTGTGTGCATAGGTCTTTTTTGTTTGCTGGAACTTGGTCTTCGTGTATGGAATATATGATATTAATTACGGTCTTTTTTGGACAATGGAATATGATTCTGTCATTTCAATTTATAATAAACTGTGGTATTTCTATCATATAAAACTTGTTGGTTATTTCAATTAGAAACATTTTGTTCTCATATAATTGTAAATGTCCTTTTTCAGTTAACCATGAAGAAAAGGAAGATTGGTCGATCGCGCACCATGTCTGAATATTTGAGTTCCAGCAGCTTTCAATCTTCAAGCAACAACATTTCCTCATCACAACAGCCATCACAGTCTTCAAGATTTCCACCACCATCTCATCCCCTGCCACCTCCTCCTCCACCTCCTCCACCACCACCACCCCTGCACTACCATCTCCACCAGCAGGTACATCAATATCTAATATATTTGTAATGTAGTATCTTTTTTGTTTTAAAGTTACAATTTGATATTTTTAAAACTTGGTTAGAGATGGAAGTACAAGCTACTGCTGAAAGTTCTAGAGGTCAAAATAAGGGTATCTCATAATGGAATACTGGAGTTAAAGTCGAAATCAAGTTTGATTCTCCCCTCCAACCTGTGGGAGATAGGGCTACCCAATTAAAGTCGCAGTTAGGACAAATTGTAAGGGATGGGCAAAGAATTCCCCTTACAATAATTGATTGGAAGTCTGTTGGAGCTGAAGTGAAAGATGGAATATGGAAAGAAGTTAAGGTACATATGTCATTTATATTTGTTGGTAAACACTAGAATGAAAGAAAAAAAAACTTGATTCCATGTATTTGCAATTAGTTTTTGGTTCTGATTTGTTTTAAAAATATGAAGCATAAGTACTAGTTTCAAGCATAGACTAATCCTAACCTATCAATGTTTCCTAGGATAATTTGCTGAAAGTTCCAGAAGAATATAAAACTGTATGTTTGAGATGTTGCAATAATCTGTGGAAGGATCATAAAAGCAAAACGAAACTCAACTTCTTTGAGAAAAACAAAGAAGATCCAGATATTCTTTCAAAAGTTCCTGCCAATATTGTGACAGAGCAATGGAGTGAGCAAGTTGCCTATTGGAGTAGTGAGGAAGCTAAGGTATTAGTGGCACAATATTTATAAATAGATTATTGAATACCAGAATCACTACCATTTAACCTTGAGATTGATGTTGCAGATGATAGCAAGAAGAAATTCTATCAATAGGGAGCTTCGTGGACCAGTTCATACTACTGGTCGAAAACACTTTGCTCAATTACGATTTGAGGTATTCCACTTCATTATACATTTATGTGTTTCTTCGGTAGGAGATGAGTTTTTTTTTTTTTCCATTTGATCTATAAATTTGGTTCTTGTATTGAAATTTGAAAATATGGAAATTTGGACTGGAATATAGATTCAGTTTGCTATTATTTTATATTTGATAGATAAAGCAAAATGGAGAAGAAACTGATAAGATGAATGTGTGGAAAAAAGCACGAGACCAGTCAAAACCAGAAGTAGTCGAAGTCATTGTAAGTTTTATTTTTAGTATATTATATGATAATGTTTCAGTTTCTAATTTATATGTTCTTTTCAAGCTGGTAATTCTATACTTGAATGTAGGAAGAATATGAAAAACGACTTTTATTAGAACCTGAGGACCAAATGAACCTTCAGGCTATCAAAGACCGTATATTTCATGAATTGATTGGAGAGGATGGCCATGGATATTGTCGCACCTATGGATCTGGCTTGCCTAGAAGATTTGTCTACCCACATGCACCAAATTCCTCTAAAACCCACTACTAGAATTATGCTCAAAGACATCACGACAATTACATCGGTGAGAAATACACGCGATGTAAAACAATGTCATTAGCATCGATTCCTCAAAAACCGATTTCTATGCATATAACTAACATCGTTTTTTACTGTTGACCGATGTCTATATTTTGAATAAAAAAATTTCAAAAACGCGGAAAAATTAAGTTAAAAAATTTCAGGAACGGGGGAACAAAATTTTCATTCCCCACACTTATTATTTTTCCACTACTTTCACACAATTGAAAACTGGCGACCCATTTTCTCTCTTGCTATTCCCCAAACCCTAGCCCTCTCCTCCTTCCTCTCCCACTCTCTTTCCACAGCCACCACCGCTTCCCTCTCCTCCGCTCACTCCCGCTACCATCTCTCTCTCTCATTAACCGCCTCCACCTCTTGCCGGCGCCATCACCTCCCCGAGCAAGCTCTCTCTCTCTCTGGGATCTCGGAAGACTGAAAGAAGGCAAAGAACCCTTTTCTCAATCTCACTCTCGAATGGGGGAAATCAATTGCTTCTGTGAACCAAGACAACATCCCAGGGGTGACCGGCTACCACTCCTTGTCCTAAGACGACTAGGGTTTGGGAAATCCTAATCAAGCAAAACTTCTGAAACGTTTCTGGCAGGAAAGATTTTCCTAGAGAGATCGATCATCTCTGAAGCAGAATTTCGCTGCCTTTAATTTGTTTGGAAACGATAGGCAGAGGAAAGTACAAGAACAAGCCCACTGGTCAGCGCCAGTTCTCCAGTCGCGAAGATCCTTGTAAGCCCCCGTTTCTCTCCTCCTTTGTTTCATTCCAAAGAAAACAGCTTGATTCGTGTTTATTTCGTTCTCAGAACATGAATAATGATTTCAGTTCTCAGAACATGATAATGATTTCAATTCTAGTAATGGTGTATTACTATTCAGATTTGGGTTGGAACTTGAGGAATGATTATTGATTATGAAAGACCAGAATTTAACAAGTCATTGCAAGGTCACCCTTTTCTTGTCTTAAGATTTTAGCTATGTTTGATGTCAATTGCAAGTTCAAGCAGCTGCCAACTCATATTTATTTTTAAGTATTGGCTGAATAATCTAGGAAAGAATTATAGTTTTATTTTTACTTTCTCAATATGATCCCATGTAATGGAAACTTAAACACTAGTCGACATTCCGGAATTTCATTGTTGGTTTTCATTGTTTTGGGGATATTTACTTGGCTCTAGATGAGATTTCAATAGATTGTACCAATGAGTGTTGCTTCTTAATATGAACTCCCTGTAAGTTTTGATTGATTTGGGGATGTTCTATTGTTCTTGAGATGGATAGGAGTGAAGGTTAGGCATGACACTGCCTTTGTGTCTTACTAAATGGTCTAATTCTGTTTCTTTGCTAAAACAAATTAATGACTTCCTTTTCATATGTGTAAAAGATAGAGGGAAGGGAAATAAATATGAAACTAGATGCCCTTATATTTATATTACAATTTCCAGTTTATTTTCGAAAATCATGATATCAACTGATTTGAACTTGGGAATTGTTGTGACATGTTTTCGTGCTCTTGCCAACATGCTCTATCTGCTTCATATTTTCATCAAGTTGAGGACAACTTATATATCACCAAAAACTAGAGTTTTTGGGAGGGGTGAACTTGTTATGGATCCCAAAAAGATTGCTAGAAGGTATCTGAGATCAGATTTCTTCGTAGATCTTATAGCTACACTGCCTCTCCCTCAGGTATGCCATCATCATCATCATAAACATACTTTTGCTCAATTAGTATACTGGTCTAGAGTGATTCATCTACAATGTACTATTCATTGGCATTTTGATTTGTGAATTTGGCTTACTGAACATGATTAGATAAGTTTAGTCAAATTAAGTCATACAAGTGTATGCTAGCCCTTTCTGTTTAATAAGAAACTGTAGGATATTTTTAGTGCCATTTGGACTTTACTGCACTATTGACTAGTATTTTTTCTGCATATTTTTTTTTCAGTTTCACAATTGTAGAAATGTCACTACTTTTATTCTGTTTGGCAGATTGTCATATGGTTCATCATACCTGCAGTTAAAAGCTCCAGTTCTGGCCATACCCATAATGCCCCTGTACTGATTGTTTTGCTCCAATATGTTCCTAGATTGTATCTCATTTTCCCACTAAGTTCTCAGATCATCAAAGCCACTGGTGTGGTCACAAAGACAGCTTGGGCCGGGGCTGCGTATAATCTCATACTCTACAGTCTACATGTTAGCTAGTCATGTATGTAGTTTCCTTTATTTAACATTAATTCAATTTTACCACCCTTCAAGAGTCAACAACATTGATTCTGTTCCTGTTCTTGTCGGTCTTAGGTGCTTCATGGTACCTATTATCAATCAAACGGTATGCAACTTGCTGGAAGTCTCAATGCAGAAAAGAAGTTGACCCCATCAAGTGTTTTCTCAGCTACTTGGATTGTGGTTCTTTGAACAATGATGGACGCCTGCAGTGGATAAACAGTACTCATGTGTTTAGTAACTGCAACCCAGAGAACTCCATTGGTTTCAATTATGTCATATTTGAGAATGCACTGACCAACAATGTAGTCTCCTCCTCGTTTCTAGAGAAGTACATGTATTGTCTTTGGTGGGGATTACAGAACTTGAGGTATGACCGTATGACCAAGACTATGCTTCACTGTAACGGGCATATGCATGTATTTGCAATTTAATCAATATTAATGAATGTCTTGTTCTGTTTATGTTTTTCTCATACAATCTGTTTCAATCTATCTCAGCTCCTATGGTCAGACTTTGACTACAAGCACATATATCAGTGAAACTTCTTTTGCTATACTCATTTCTATTTTGGGTCTGGTTCTGTTTGCACACTTAATTGGAAATATGCAAGTATGTTACCTTGTTTATGATCAATTTAAGAAACTAAAGTTTCCAGAGCCAGTGACCTGTTTCTGTAAAACTGTAATTTTCTGTTAATAATTTGAAGTTATTTTCTTCTGATAATTTGTAGTGGACTTGTTAAAGAGTATTTGAGACTTGGAATCTCCTAAAAAAGATTTGTCTATAATTAGTTATGATTTTTCAAAGTTACAGGTCTGTTGCAGGAATTTCTGAAAACAGTATCACTGTCATGTTCTTTCTGTTTCTTTTAGTATCTTTTTATGTACAATCTTGCTTCGAGAAACCAGTACTTTAGAAGCAGGCATTCCCACCTTTCATATGAAACCAGCCTGCCTCCATTTGGAGTTCGTATGAAAGATTTATATCACGACAAATTTGGCTTTGTGCATGAGCATTTCTGCTGCACAGTTTTACTTTACAAATCAGATCTCAAATAACCATTTCTAGATGTTCAATGTGTGCTATAATCCAGTATTTCTATTGTATGATAAAGCAATTAGTTTGTTTTTATTTGGGGGGCTACAAGGTGATATCATTGTTGCAACCTTGGACCTTAAAAATGATGGGGTTCCTTGAAATGGAAACTACTTGGGAATTTTAAAAATGTATATAGCTGCTTGTTCTATCATATTTTGGAGTGCTTTTACATTCTTCTTGTCTAATAATGTACATAAATATGATATTTATTGGTTCAGATCCGCCTTTTTTTGGCTATCAGTTAAGACATAGGAGAGGAAAATCAGAAACTACTCGTGCTCAGTACATAAACAAAAAGGATGTGAGGTTTGTCTATGTTTTTCTACCTAGCCTCCTGCAATGCTAGGCCTAGAAGTAGCACCAGTTTGGTTCTTAATGGAATTTCCTGGGGCACATTGTTTCATGTAGGCTGACAATAAGCACTTGGAATGTTGCTGGAAGAGTTCCGGATGAAAACCTAATTGATATTGATGATTGGATTTCTTCAGAAGAGCCATCAGACATCTACATTTTCGGGTCAGTACTTTCTATCTTCCTTTTCATAATCAACCTAGGCACATACTTTCAGTACTTTCTATCCCAGAAAGGTATAGTTAAGTTAACCAATAGATTGTGTTATGGATGCTAGGATAGGAATGTCTGGTAAGGTCAATGTCTTTTTGTCTTTCCCTTTTCCTTTCCTTTCTTTCCTTCTGTTTTTCTTGTTATAGCTAATTGTTCATTATATTTTATTTGCAGGTGAAAACAGAAGAACAAATGGGATATAAGTATGGCGAGGCTTGCTTTCGTTTATGTTTCTAGTATTATGTACCATTTAGACTTAAATTTTTGTTTTATTTCGACATGTTATGCATAGAAATACTTGGGATGTTGTTATGTACTTTGAGCATCAATATTAATCAAAATTTATTTACTTACGATATGTATTCTCATTAGATTTCCTAGCAATAGTTACAAGTCAATTTATAACTATAAAAATGAAGTCATATAAGAACTAATACATCAGTTCTAAAAGAAAAAATTGATGTCCCATTAGCCAGTGGATAACAAAATATTAAGTAAGAAACGATGTAACACAACCTAATAAACATCGACTTATTAAGTAAGAAACGATGTAAAACAACGCAATGGACATCGACTTATTAAGTAAGAAACGATGTAAAACAACGCAATGGACATCGATTTATTAAATGAAAAACGATGTCTAGTATAAGTATAAACATCAGTGTCAACCTCAAAAACTGATGTTTTATATAAACTTGGACATCACTTCGTAAAAGAAAACGATGTTTAACATAATAATGAACATCGGTTAAGTAATACAAAAGAATGTAGATTCAATCTTAAATAGTGTGATATATGGCAAGTACCCGTAAAGCTTATAAAAAGCAGGCAATTTTCAAAAATACCGATGTGTAAGAATATATTACACATCGTTTCTAGAATGAGTAACGATGTTAAAATGAATACTAGTGCTATTGGACCTATATTTCGTTAAGCATTAAATGCATAAATATGAAGGTTTAACAATATCTAAAAACACTAATTTGTGATCATAATAGCAGTTTAACATCGATTATAGAATCTAATCCGATGTTTATTGTAGTATAGGACATCGGTTTTTAACCGATGTCTATTTTTTGGCGATCTTTTACATCACCCACTAACACATGTGTACAAATTTTTTTTTACATCGGTTTCTGGCCGATATATATGAGAAAAATTCTAGTAGTGACCACTGATGATCTAATACAGAAAGTAACTGAATCTGTGGCAAAAAAGTTTCAGGATCAGCTTAATATGCTAGAAGCTCGAATTGAATTTTTGGAGAACAAAGAGAGGAGAGGCACAGATCAAAATGTACAGGTTTGTCATCACAAGAATAATTGTTTGAATATTTAGCTCTTATTTGATGTGCACAATTTATTAGATGGTATTGATGAGATAATACAGCAAGTCAAGAAATATGAAGTAATGCGGAGACATTGAGATTTCAGTTTGTTTTGACAAGAAATATTTAGTTGGCGACAAGATATATTTAGCTTTGACAAGAATTGTTTATTTTAATATGCTTCCCTATATGATCATATGTTGGTTTTGTATAAAGGTCTCTAAAAGGTCTTTTTAGTGGGATGTTTTTCCTTGTTTAAGTATGTCACTTTTGTTAGTTTTATATGTGTATAGTAGGCAGGTGGATCATAATGTTCTATTATGATCATATATGTCCTCAGTCCTACAATTGTTTCAAGTGTCCTCAGTCCTACAATTGTTCTATTATTTGATATGTTTCCCCTTTGCTGTTATTTTATCAATTATGAATATACATACTAGTATCAACTTGTAAAAGAAACACTAGCTTTGATGATACTTGGTTTGAAATTTCCTCTCATACTGCCATTCTCTTTGTAATATGATTATAAAAAATGATGCAACCTGCGATATTAATTATTAGAATTGGGTTATGGTGTGACATTGAAAAAGGGTGATATGCAAAGCCATACATGATATATCTTTTTTTTTTTTTTTGATGTCTTAGGTTCCAGATGCAACTAGTGACCATGAAATTCGGAGGGAGTCTGTAGGAGAAGAAGGGAATCTAGATTCAAGCAGTGATAGAGGAATGGACTGAGTTTCAATATGTTATTGCATATTTTTGTTAAGTGTTACTCTTGGTTGTCTTCATTAGGTACTTGGTTTTGGGCATAACTTAATTTGTACTTCTTCTAATTACCTATACTGACAGTGCAACAACTTAATTACATTGCACTGAAATAGATGAGTTAATGAACAATATATGTGTTGTGTATTGATATTTTTATCTCATTTTTGGATATTGCAAAAATACAGGTTTTGTTAAAAAAAAAATGTTGGTTGGCTACTAGCATCGGTACGGTGAATTGCTGTAGCCAAGAATATATTTCTATATAACACCACACCGAAGCTACGGCAACGAGACTGTAGCAAAATTTGCTATTGAAAAATTGGCGGGAAGCAAATTAGTTTGGTAGCAAAAAAAATTTGGCGGGAAACAAATTTTGGCGGAAAGTAATATAATTATCTTAATATTAATTATGTTGCGACGGAAATTTGCCGTAGTATATTTTGTAATGGCGACGGCATTAGGGGTAGCATGAAACCATCGCGCAAAGTAAGCGTCGCAAATCTCTTTGCCGTCGCAAAAGTGGTATGCGAAGGCATTTTGCCGTGGCTAAAGATATTGATGACGCCACCAACGGCGTCAGAAGCTTTGCCGTCGCAAATGCTTTTTTGCTATGGCAAAATAGCTTTTCGCAACGGGAGAGCGCCGTGGCTATTGCAATTTTTTTTTTTTGTAGTGTATTTTAACCTTTAGATGGTCAAGTTTACTTGAAATTTTTATGATAAAGTGGTTGAATTTATATTGATTATATTATGAGCTTCAACTTGTTTTGTACAATATGGCCAAATGAAAATATTATTCCTAAAGAAGCGCACCGGCGGAAATAGAAGTAACCGACCAATCTGACAACATGTTGTGCGAAAATCACACAATCAATAAATGAGATAAATGAAATGATAATGTTAATTACGGAACACTAAGAAATGTAATATAAACCGGATTTCAAAAGAAATGATCTTCCAAGTATGAACTTTAAAGTATATATATATGGCCATGATAATAACCGATGTTGGTTGGTACTGAGAAATGCCCAAACATCCCCCAACTAAAGGTGATCTACCCTGGTTTCTATCTGCCCTATCCAAGTCATGTTTGAACCAACTGAGCACTTAAAGTGTAACAAAAGAAAAAGAGTGAGCAAAAGTCAGATGACTCGACGATGGACTACTTCCAGGGAAAATTCTACAATGTGTTAACGTATGACATGCATACAATTGTCTTAAAAGTGGTAGAATGAGTCCTCAAAATAGTAATATTAGTCCTCAAAGTAGTAACACGAGTCCTTAAAGTGATAAATTTTCTTAGTTACCACATGAGTCATTAAAATAGTAATATTAGTCCTCAAAGTGGTAACATGAGTCCTTAAAGTGGTAAATTTTCTTAGTTTACCATATGAGTATTGAAAATAGTAATATTAGTCCTCAAAGTGATAACATGAGTCCTTAAAGGGGTAAAAATAGTTGATGTATGATAATTGTTAACATACCATAGCTTTACCCCTACTTCCAGATGCCTAGACAATTAAAGAACATGGATTCAATTATTCTAAAAAAAAAAGAACATGGATTCAATTGACAGCAACAGCCAACCCAACAAGGTCAAGTTGAGGCCATACAAGTTCCACACAGAAATAATGCATGTCTTGTTAAATTTAATTACCAATAATTAACCTAGCTAGAGTTTTGCATTGCCCGTGATCGAGGCCACTTTGCCTTTCTGGAATTCTAGTTCATCCATGCTGATCTAAGAATTTCAAATACAGAGAACAGATTATTATCGCCGCGTCTGCACTTCCAATAGAGAATCGATCATGTTAGCTTAGGGGCTAGGTCTATTCTTCATGTCTCTCAATATTTGATAACAAACATTTTCTTTTGTCCATCACTTTTCAAAGGGCTCCTTCTATTGTGTTGCTTGGAGGGTAATGATCAGCATGATCCATCAATCTACAGGCTCCATCTTGATGAGAAATAGTGCTTTTCTTTTCGCTTTTTCGGCCCCTTTTTGTCTTGAAGCAATTGCTAGAGAACTTTATATGTATAGGGTTTTAACGGCCGGCTTTCATTAGAATATGGACGCCTAAGTGGAGAGAGTATATAGAATAACCTGCATATATATATATATATATATTATCACAAGGTCGATCAACTAATGCCTTTAGAATTATGACATGTAATTACCTCTTATTACATAAAACATATTCAGATTACGAAAGTTTAAGGTTTTCTAGCTTAGAGTTCAATTGTTATATTAATATATATATTTTTTATCTTATTATTATATAATTATATTTGAATGAAATGATCTATCACGCTTTGATTGAATATGGATTCATTTACTCTGGGTGTGAGCCACACACACTTTACTCCAAATGCAATTTTCTGTTCGCTCCTTGAGCACCCCGTTTTCTCCGTTGCAAACCATCGTTTCACTCCCTAATAATTACTCTCAAACAAAGATTAATTTTTATCACTTTTTGGATTCATCTATATTCATAATTTAGTTAAGCTAATTCTTCTACAGAAAAGCTGCCAATTTTTGTCATAAATAATTGAGCCACATGCTTCTGAACTGCTTGGCCGTAGGTGAAGAAATGGTTACCCGATTACACAAACAACACTAGACACAGGACAGAAGCCATGATGATTGCTGCTGTGAAGAAAGAAGGATATCCAATCCAAAATAGATGTGGATAATGTGATGAAAGATCAATATGTAATGTACCCGGCCAAGAGTACATATGGCACTCATGATTTCATATTGTTTGGCTCCAAAACCAGTCTGGGTGCAAACACATATTGCATGTTATGGTCGATCGATCTCTTGTTGATTGTGGTGTAGTGAATATCATAGGAAGAATACTCCAAGCACGTGTTAATGGAAGGCACCATAATTTGAGTGGATGCTAGGCCTGGAATATCAAGGTCGAGTACAAGCTTACTTTCTTGTGCGTCATCAACAACTTTCCTTTGTCTGCAAAAATATTTGAGTTTTAGTAGGCACACCATGTCTTGCTATAAATTTCATTGCAGGGTTGGAGCTAGCAAAGCATTGCATATCGACAGCGTGTCAATTTAGCACCAGCTTCAAAAAGGAAAAGAAATATCAATAACAGATGCTGTAGTCACCAACCATGATATATGTACTTGATTAATTGTACATAATTTGTTAAAGATGCTGACTATGACACCTGTAGGTCACCAGTTTGGATAAGGATATTTTCTGAAATCAGTTGGTACTCTCTTTTGTTATCTTACTATATGTTGTTACCGAAGGCATTTGAGATTAAGAGCTGTCTAACATAATACAACAAAAGCTTAAAAAGCAGATAAACTTCTTTACGTTCAGGTTAGGGTTTGAATTGTACATGAGAGAATTTGCTAACTTAATGTACATGCTTAGCCTTTTGTACAAGTACGGTACTCGGAAGTTTTCTTAAGCATCTTTAATATATTATCTCATTGAGTGGTTGAGATTAATGTGCCTTGTTTTTATCAGTAGAAAAGGCTGAAAGCCATATTAATCAAATCCCATCATAAAAGTTCAGCTGCAATTCCTTGTAATCCAATTCAATATACTTTAACTGTGTACTCAGGAATATCTTTAGCTTAATGGGGGTTTTTCAATGACCTCACGTACCTTTGGATTCTAGCCAGCTTGAATTGCTATGCGATTGAGAATGCCGTGGAGTAGGGTTAGGGCTTTCATTTGCTTGTGTTTTACGCGTCACATTCTGTTATGAGAGATGGAGGGGAACAGATACTATGAAGAAAGTTGTTGATCAGGGCTTTTCTCACATTTTCATTGACACAAACCAAGAGCAAAAAGAAATCCTAGATCTAACATGCGGACAATCCATGATGTAGAACCAGATACTTGTGATCTCATTGTTGTCCATAAAATCGATGAGTGCTATAAATTGTGCATCACATTGTTCTGCTATCGATCATGGAAGCAAATGTAAATGCATGATGATGGTGCTAGTTATTAATCAACACCAAATCCTATCAATTAAGGAGTAGTCTAATTTCCATATACGCATTCCATCTTCCATTGCCTTTTCCAATAGTTAATGATGAATCTTGGAACCAGGTTTAAATCGGTGTTAACCGGCTATCTCTCTAACTTTGTGGCACGGCCACAAGTTGAATGAATTTGAAATTTAAAGCTGTTATGATGGTGATGGTGTTTGTTGGTGGTTCTGCTTTCAAACTACAAATTAGAAAATTCATATTGTAATTCATTATACATTGTTTAGGAGTAGTACGGCATACATAAAATTTAAAGCATGAAGTGAAATTGTAAAAGTTGTGTGCTCATTACGTGATCTAACATGTACTAATTTAACTTATTTAAACATAAATGTTGATGGAACAATTTTATGGGTTGAAAAATGTCTTTTAACTCTAAAATTATTTCATCAACATTTAAAATAATAAAAGTCATTAAAAAACCTTCTTAGCATATTATATTACGTAATAAGCACACAACTTTTACCTCAAATGAGAGAATCTTATCTTCTTCAACTAATTAAGAATCTCCTCGTTAGAAATCAATTATACATTAAGTCAAAAGAGATGAGGTACTACTGCATGGGGATTTTCAATTAATAAATATGTAGTCCAAATATGAATTACTTTGTGTTTCAAACTAGAAAGATGCGCTTGTTTCAACTTTATAATTGTTTATACTTTCTGCATTATGATTTGTGCAGGGGGGCTTCATCAACTTTAAGTGGCGTCAGCACCCACTTTTCCCAATTAGGTTGCAGTAATGTGGAAAACAAAAAGAGTTGAAAGGAAAACCACCTTTGGCTTTGGAATAACTTTTCACAGGCAAACTCATTATATATAGACCTATTGCTTGGTCTGCGATATTATTTAGCATTAGCAAATAGCAAGAAGAATTGAATTTGCATGTCCTCTAGTTCTTTCTTCTGTCCGGATTATTGTTCATTGACAATTAATATGGATGGGAAGAAGCTCGAGTACAAAGGTGAGGAGGCATTGAAGGAGATTGAGAGGCTCACTTCCAAGGCTGATAAAGTCCAGCTAGACATTTTGAAAGAGATCTTAACCAGAAATGTGGAAACTGAGTATCTGAGCAAGTACATGAGGGGATCGAGAGAGGTGTCAGACTTCAAGCAGTGTGTCCCTGTCATTACTTATAATGGTATTCAACCTTATATCCAGAGAATTGCTAATGGTGAAGACTCTTCTCTCATAACCGGTCACCCAATTACTGAAATGCTATGCAGGTATACATCTCTATCATCCTCAAGCTGGCTTATTGTACTAGTTGAAATTTTCTGATTAACCTTTATGAATGAATGCATGACACACTTTGCTTATGGCATTTGCAGCTCAGGAACTTCAGGGAGAGAGCCTAAGATAACGCCGACAATCGCAGAAGATCTCGATCGTAGAACCTTTCTCTACAATCTCATTATGCCAATTATCAACCAGTTAATTACTACTTAATCTCTCTCTCAATTATCAAAAAGCTAATTGAACTTATTTAAACGATTAGAGTTTTTTTTTTTTTTTTTTAAAGTCGTATAAAACCAGAGCAGTTGATGCTCTGCATTTTAGCATATATGATTTGAATCATTTGATGAAGAGACATCATATCGTCTTCAAGTGTATGCTAAAAATAAGAACCCACTAAGGATACTATAAATCTTGCGGATAGAACAGTCATTTTGATGCGCAAGCCACTAAATCAAAGAATAAAGTATTCTAGTCAAATCATAACTTTATTTGTTAATTATTATTTGTCTTTGTCACATGAACGAAACCCTAGTTTTATGCTTGATTAGTTAAATTTGATTCCACTTATGTCCTTGTGTTTTGAATTCCAGATATGTCCCTGATCTGGACAAGGGCAAGGCCATGTTCCTCTACTTCGTCAAGGCAGAGATGTCGACGCCGTGCGGCTTACCGGCACGGACGGTGCTCACCAGCTACTACAAGAGCAACCACTTCAAGTGCCGAGGCGAAGACCCTTTCAACAACTGCACCAGCCCTGACCAGGCCATTTTATGCAACGACAGCAACCAAAGCATGTATTGCCAGCTCCTCTCCGGCCTACTCCACCGCCACCAAGTCCTGAGGCTCGGGGCCGTTTTCGCCTCTGCTTTTCTTCGAGCCATTTCGTTCCTCGAACGAAACTGGGTCAGTTTCTGCAATGACATACGTACCGGGAAGTTGGATCCCCTAATCACAGACCCTGATTGCCGCACATCAATGGCTAAAATTCTCTCCTCCCCTGATCCTGATCTGGCTGACGAGATCAGCAGCATCTGTAGCCTTCATTCGTGGAAGGGAATTGTGTGCCAGCTCTGGCCTAAGGCCAAGTACATTGAGGCCGTCGTCACGGGGTCCATGGCGCAGTACATACCGGCTTTGGAGTATTACAGTGATGGGAAGCTTCCATTAGTCTGCACCATGTACGCATCTTCAGAGTGTTACTTCGGTGTGAACTTGAAACCCTTGTGTGATCCTGCTGACGTAGCGTTCACCCTGATGCCCAATATGGGGTATTTTGAGTTTATACCGTTGGGAGGAGGAGAGAATGGGACAAGGGTGATGGACATTGATGAGGATGAGGATGTCATTAGTGATAAGCTTGTGGACTTGGTGCATGTGAAGCTTGGCTTTTACTATGAATTGGTGGTCACAACCTTTGCTGGTAAAAATATCTTTGCCCCAATTTTGTTATATTTGTCATAAAATCGTTTTATTTCATTTGTCTCTAAAACTAAATCATTTGCAAGGCGCGGATTAATCTAAAACAATATAATTTAAAAAAAAGTAATATTATATATCAACATAGAACACAAGCAGAGAATATTCTGTCATTTCTTTTACATAAATAACTCACCACATAGTTTAATTCTTTTGTTTTGTGAATAAATGATGAAATAGGATTATGTCGTTATCGTATTGGTGATGTGCTACAAGTGACTGGATTTCACAATCAAGCCCCTCAATTCAGGTTCATATGTAGGAGGAATGTTGTTCTAAGCATCGACACTGACAAAACTAATGAAGAGGACTTGCACAAGAGCATTACCGTGGCCAAAAAATTGCTAGAGCCTTTCAATGCTCTTCTTGTGGAATACACGAGCTACGCTGATACGTCGTGCGTGCCTGGCCACTATGTATTGTATTGGGAGATTGCACACCACCATGGATCGCTGTCACCAACGGTGGACTTGATCAACAGTGTGGCCACGCCACTTGATGATAAGGTGCTCCAAGAATGTTGCATTGCAGTTGAGGAGGAGCTTGATTACATATACCGTCGATGCCGCTCACACGACAAGTCGGTGGGGCCGCTCGAGATACGTGTGGTGGAGCCTGGCACGTTTGAGGCTTTGATGGACTACTTCATTAGCCAAGGGGGTTCCATCAATCAGTATAAGACGCCGAGGGGTATCAAGTCTAAGAAGGCATTGAAGCTGCTTGATTCCAATGTCAAGGCCTGTTTCTTTAGTCCAAGAGATCCTCACTGGATTCCTTAGTAACTAGAATAATGTACGTGCTAATGACCCTAAAAATTAGGACTACTCATCCTTTTGTTAATCATCATCTTCCTAGTACGTACGTAGTCGCTGGATAACAAAGGGAATGCACTGATGAGTACGCTGTACGTAGCTACTGCTCTAATGGGGCAATATAAACTTTTGGTTTAGCTAATTAAATAAATAAGATCGTTTCTTGATTAAAAACAAGTTTCTCTTTTCTTTTGCATTATTCAATCCACATAACCAAAAACTTAATTTGCAGAATGATGCGCAAAGGTAATTGTCTTAAGTACTATATTAGAATCTCTTAAGTACACAAAGAAGGTCGACACAGAGAGAGAATTGTACGGACAAATTATAGTGGATCCCATTCAAGCCTTTGAGGTCGATCATGCATGTATATTCTCATGTGTCCCACATGTTTGAAATTTGAGGCAGCTCATACCGTCATGCATGATGCAGCTATATAATCTCTCTCATAAAAGTGGAGGATATGTCTGACACCATGTTTCAAGCGGGCAGCAAAATGCGCATGCAATTACAATGAGCTCTTTTACTGGATTTGGTGAATTGGTGATTGGAGGAATATTATGTGGAGGATCGATCTATCTCGGCTCTGTGGTTCGCTTTTGCTCTAAAACTTTGGCTTTTTATGTACAAGACACCACCATCGAAAGACTGCTGAGTCACCATGCACTAGCTATATAAGCTAGCTAGCTAGCTACTTTGAAATGAAGTGGTGGGAAATCAAAAGGTATGTGTGAAAGCAACTTTTTAACTGCTCAAACAGATAATGTACGAGTTAATTCCCTGCACAAGATTCATGATCTCCAGCAACTAAATGACTAAATCATTAGATGCAGATTAACTGAATTATGTGATTTAGCATCGAGTTCTGGGCGAAACAAGAAATTTATACATATTAGAAACAAATTTAATTTGGTGCCATAGGTAACAGCAACACTCATCTCGGCAGCATGCATCATGAATCTTGAGAACTAAACACAATTGCCCCACATCGAAGAATTGATGTTTATCATGGGAAGTATATATTAACTGGACATTTTTCTCAAATTGAACCAACACTTTTGAATATAAGACCATACGTTTGTTATCACTCAAGGTAGTGAAGTGCAGATATATGGGTGCAACGTACAGAAATCCCTTTAGGATTTGTAGGCTTATTTAGGCTGTGTACCCTATCAGAGTCAAAGGTTATGAATGCATATATACCATACTTAAAAAACATCTAAAGATCTTTTACGTGAGGACATCGATCATTACCTATTAAAGAGCATCTCAAACACAAAAGCCAAGCACAATAGCAGAAAATTCTCCTGCGGAGGCAAAAGAACTACTATTATCATTGTTATTTAAGATCGTGGCTTGATACATTTGTAATTAAACTCGAAAATACCATTTGTATCATCAGCCTGGATCATTATTAGTATTTAGCGCCAAGAGTGAGTGGCCTAAACTATTGAGCTGGTGGTACCACTACTACAAAAACTGCATCACACAACGGTGGAAATCTGTTGTGTACGTGATTTGGACCATGTCTGTCATCTATCTCGGTGTTGTGTGATGAACACACTCACATAACAGTGTTTCACCGTTGTGTGAATATCATAGACACAACGCTTCAGTTATAACCGTTGCACAGATTCTACGGATGCCAATGCCAGAAATTGGATTCGGCGCATTCAATTGTTGTTTCGATGGTGATCAGACAACAGAAGTAAGTATGGACCGTTGTTGGTTAACTTCTCACACAACAGAATGACACTCAGACAACGAAAATAATACCATGCTGTCGTTGGTTAACTTATCATACAACAGAAAAATATGGCAACTGTTGTGTGAGTACTAATGAGACAACAAAATTTTATAGGGATCGTTGTGTGATTTAACATTAGACAACTGATACATATTTGTTCTGTTGTGTGAGTATTAATGAGACAACAAAATTTTATAGGTACCGTTGTGTGATTAAAATTGATTTGTTGTGTGATTAACAATATATGCATATTCATACAACATAATGTAATTGACTGTTGTTTGATTATTTTTGGTTCTTTACCTGAAATATTTGCACAAAAATAATGCACAATATAAGATTTAGGCATTGAAATAATCTAATTCAACCATTTAATGTACCAAAAGAGGTAGCATTCATGTATCTATTCATACCATAAAACGAAAATAGAAAGCATTCCAGCTAGCTTGATGGTTGCTGCATTCTAGCTAATTACATTGAAAGATAGCAAAAGATGATACAATCAAATCGTCGCAAGAGAAAAATATTTGCTGCTAAAGTTCTCTCATACTTGCCACTAAAGATTCATCTCCTACATTGAATCTTAAACCTGAATCCACACCCAACTTGGATGCCAAGGACAGTTGCAGCAGCTGCCTTTGCTGCTGGGTCAGCATCATATTTCTGCATTAAAAAAATGGCGGAAGCACAAACAAAGAAAGTTAGGTCCAGTTTGTAACTTTTGGCAGATGATCCATTACAATACCAACGTGATCCTAGACACCTGAAAACCTCATTTTTAATGTTTTTGCATCCTCTCCGAGATACACATGCACAAAATCAGTGATTCTGTATGTATAGCTCACACTTGATCATATCAATAGGCTTGATTAATATGTCAGTGATTACATACCAAACTCTAATTATGTTTATATATATATGCAGAGTCAGCTGCACATAGCAGTAACTTAGTTACTGATTCAAAATATTCAGATTGAAAGCAGCAGTACGACATAATAAAAGAAAACAAACCATTGACAAGGACCTAGCCAACATTTGGTAAAGGGGTGTTGAAGATTATTTCAAACGAAAGTCTGACAAAAATTGTAAATATCAAACACTACGTACAGGGACTAAGCGCGCTCTTCCTGGTGTGTACAGAACTGTCTACCCCAAATGTTTAAAGTAGCAGATTTTTGAGATATAAGCTGGGGGGCAGTCTGTGGCTGTACTTTATTAATCTGGTCATCTATACTACTCATACAACATCTACTAGAGAGCCCTCTCCAACGCCCTAACCCAAAGACCTTATTTCTCTAAAATATAAATAGGATTTACAAGTGACTTATAATTATCATTTTAAAAATGTTGCACATTTGAATGATTCATTAATCATTATGCAAAGCTGAACAACAAAAATTTATCGACCTAGAAAGAACGTGTCAGGTTTAATGTATCATAAAAAAGAAGATGACTGACCATTGTACGAGCCTCCAGACTTATAATTAAAAAAGCATGATACTCATCATCGGAAGACTCAACATTATGACCACATGCATTCTTATGGTAAACAGTCCAAATTCCCTTGCAACCTGGTAGTGCAACCTGTTAAATCCAAAAACAGAAAGTATGGTCATTTTCATTTGATCAACTATTACTGTAAATGGATATTAACTAAAGTAGCAAGACATACAACCAAAATAAACTACCACCGACCTCAGTAATCATTTCTGGACGAATTGACCGAGGAAGAACACAGCGAACCATTCTTTCCATGACCCGAACAGCACACCTAAAATTTATCCCAAAAAAAAAAAATTACAGTTATCTATTTATAAAACAATACCAACATTCATAATGTCAAATTCCCCAATTTACAATAACAGATAAAGACATGTAAATTCCAAAATGGCCTAATTGTTGCCTGATTAAGGAAATAAGGAAGCAAGCATTGTAATCATTTCCAGAAGGAGCCTACCGAAACCGGTTAAGATTAAGCATATAGCCCATTATTCATATCAAGGAAAACTTGTATATAACAAGGGGGGAGTAAGTTCATCAGCTACCAGTTCATAATTGCTCTGTTTAGCAATTCCAGTAGCATTTGCATCTGCATTTATCCTTAGCCCATAGGAGAAGTCCTTCAAAGGACCAACATTAACTAAAGAATCCCTGACAGCAAATGAGAAAGACCTTTGCATGTACCCAAAAAAAATATATATATATATATATAATATAACCGACGAATCATAACATAAAGACCAAATCATAACATATTTAATTGCTAAATATGTAATAAAAAGAACATAAAAGCACGTATGCATTCAATTCAAATTTAAATGCTCCTTGTTAGTGCAATGTTTATTTTGATTGGCATTTCCTAAGCGCAACAACCAAGAGTCATGTTTCTTGTAATAGCTTTCTACTCTTGGATCCTTGAAAGAATGGAATGCTTCAAGCTTCAGGCACAACTCTCATCAATCAGGTATGTCTTGCATACATGTGCATGCTTGTCAAGTGGTTAGGACTGAACTTGTCTTTAAATCCTATTGTAGGATGCGAAAATCTTTTCAATCCTAAGGTATTGATATGCGAATTTTTGGAAGGTTTTATCCAAAGCATTCAAACTTTCTTAAATTGGTTTATGGGCTTTTCCTTTTAAACGTATGATTTTAATCTATGGATAAAAACCTCTTTTGAAAAGCCTTTATGTAGCAGAAACCCTAGGAGACCCTAGTTGATTCATATCTTATATATATGTGTTTTCACGTTGTTAAGGTTTGTGCACCAAAACAGAAAACATATTACTGCTACGTTTATAAAGAGCTTTCTGATCTTTCATCCTCAGAAAGTATTGAGCCAAAATTATTGTTGAAAATTCTTCATGAGCTGTTCCTTGTTTAGCTCTTAAAGGATTATCAAATCTCAAACTTTTTCTGTCAAAAAGTTTTCTGGTTTTATGCTTCATGTGTGTTGGTAGTTCATGCATGATTTGTGCCTTGAGGTGATTGACAACCGAGGTGAGAGTTGTGCCATCTCAAGATTGACAAAGGAGAACAAGGTCGCTGATTTGGAAGTAGCAAAGACGAGGAGACACCGCTGCCCACTAGATTGGTTCTAGTAGATGAGTTGTGTAAGATCTTTATGTACTTTCATATTCATATAGTGGATTGTTCACCGGCATAGTGCCCGCAGTTGTTTACCTCTTTGGAGGGTTTTACTGCGTCAACAGATCTTGTGTTATGTGTGATGAGTTTACTTTGAATGATTTGGCTAATTGAGTAAAGCATAACATCGTCAGACTTATTAAGATTGATCTGCAGTTTCGTTTAGGATTCAAGTTGTGTTGCTATCCTGTATTAGGATGCGAACTGACCTGCACTCCTAAGACTGATTCCTAAGTTGACATATTGATAAGTTGCGTTAGTTGGGAAATATACATCCATTCTGTAATTACAATTGGCATCAGAGCAGGTCACTAGACGGACTTAGTGAGATCCTCAAAGGAAACAGAATGGAAGGTATAAGTGATCGTGCAGCTGGGTCAACAAGTCACCCTCCGTTTCTTGATGACAAAACCAACTATGCAGCATGGAAGGCTAAGATGAAAGCTTTTTTGTGGGCAAAGGATGTAGCTATATGGGCTGTTATTGAAAGTGGTTGGGAGTATCCAACTAAGACTGAAAAAGTTGACACAAAAGAGATTGGAGAGGGCAGTTCTACTGTTGAAGCCAAAGTTAAGAAGCCGATGAGTGAATGGACTATAGATGAGAACACCAAGAGTACAAATAATCAGAAAGCATTAAACTCTATCTTCACAGCGGTATCCTCTGATAAATTTTAGCTTATTTCTCATTGTTACTCTGCAAAGCAAGCATGGGATATTCTCCAAGTTACTCATGAAGGCACTACAGCTGTTCGAGAATCCAAGCTTCAGCAACTTATCTAGCAATTTGAAAATATGAAGATGGGTGATGATGACAAGTTTGCTGATTTCTATGCCAGGCTCAGTGTTGTTGTGAATGGTTGTTTCAACTTAGGAGATCCCATACCTCAGCACAGAATAGTCAAGAAAATACTCAGGTCTCTTCCTATGAAATATCATTCCAAGAAGATAGCCATTCAAGAGTTGAAGGACCTGAATACCTATAATCTGCAAGAATTGATTGGAAACTTAACCACATATGAGATGGAACTCCCTGATGAAATGAAGAGCAAAAGCATAGCTCTTAAAGTGAAGAAAGACATTGAAGATGAGTCAACAGATGAAGAGGATGCTGATGAAGATGAAATTGATCTTGTCACAAGAAAATTCAGAAAATTTCTCAAGGATAGGAAATCCAAAAGAAGTGAATCAAGGTTTGACTCAAGCTCCAAGAATACAAGAATAAAAGAAAAGCCGGGTAATGAGGTTTTAAGGTTTGAAAAAGCACATGAAAAAAGAAACAACAATGCTCCAAAGTGTTTTGCTTGGGAAGGGTTTGGTCACATTGCATCTGAATGTGCAAATACCTTGAAGAAGTCCAAGAATAAACGGAATAAAGCAATGAATGTTACTTGGAGTGACAGTGAAGATGACTCTATGCTTGAAAGTGATTCTGAAGTGGTGGCCTTGGTAGGATTAACGACTACTGGTGATGAGTCTGAAGTTGAAGAATTTGATCTTGAGGAAGTAATGCAACAATATATCATGTTGTCTGAGGCTTCAAAAGAAATGAAGAAAAGAAATTTAGAATTGAGTAATGAAGTTGAGAACTTGAAGACTAATATTAGTAGGATTGAAGCTGGTTTTCAATCCCAATTGGAGGCAGGTGATGCAGTGAGAAAGTCTCTTGTGGAAGACTTTCAATCCCTTCAACAAAAGTACCAAGAGAGAGGTGATAAAGTTGAGGAGCTTAAAACTGAAAAGGCTTGTCTGTTATATGAGCTTGAGCAAATGAAAACCAAGGCTGGATGCAATTCTTCAAGTGGTGAAAAGTTAGAAAATATTCTAATGATTGGTAAAAAATTTGGAGATAAACATGGCCTGGGATATGATGCTGAAAGTTCATCCAAAGGAGAGCATGTTACCAAGTTTGTTAAATGTTTTGATCATTCCTCGTCACAATCCACTTTCCCTGTGTGTGAAGAACCTAAACAAATGTTGAAGAATTTTGTGCCTGTGTGTCATCATTGTGGAAAGCGAGGACATATAAGACCGAGGTGCAATCAACTAAGAAAAAAATTCTTGGAATGACAAGAAGCCACTCATGAACAAAAAGAAAGAATATCTTCAAGAAAAGCTGGAATTTCTTTTGAAAGAAGTAAACAAGATAGCAAGATTTGTTTCAGTTCCATTCTCACCTATGCCCAAGATGAAGCAAGTCTGGATACGAAAAGAGCCTCATCTTTCTAAGCTTCCACATATAGGTAAGTGAACTCCTCCAATATGTGCTTGTGAAAAATATATTCTTGGTTGCCAATAGCATGATTTTTCCATCATAAACACATATATAGGGGGAGTAGTGTCTTTCTGTTTACATTAGTTTTCTTATTGCTAATATTTTCTGGTTTGTTAGGACTGAATATGCTTTTCAATCCTAAGATCTTAGTAGCTTGTGTTTATTTCTGCATTTTTCTATAAGGATGTTCTTTTCTCTTTTTGGGTTTTGTTTTTGTAGGGACTTTATTTTAAAAAAAAAAAAAACTGAAGTGTATGTTTTGATTTTATATCATATCATACCATGCCTCACTGGTATTTCTGTTTGAGAGTGTTGAGTTGCAGGATTAATGGATGATTGTTTGGATGCTCAATTTCCAAAGAAAGCTAGGTTGCCGAAGTTTAGAACAAAAAAATTGGTCTGGAACTTTGGCATCAACAACTCAATGTCTTGGAAAATTTGACAATGGTGTTACTGAATGTGTGAATCAAGTTAATCCAATCTATCTTGTGGTAAGTTGATAGGTAAGGTTAATAATATGAACATATCATGTGGTGTTTTAAATGGTGCTCAAAGAAGTTCTCTTGCACTTGAGTTCATGTTAAATGAATGTCAACTTTTAATGCCCTTGGATTAAGTATGTATTGACAATCTCAAGCAATTCATTAGAATTTGTGATCTAAGTTGGTTCCCAGTTTTTAACTTGTGCTTGTAGCAGCTGTTTGTTTGCATGTAGTATAGATTTGATTACTGTTGTCCTCATTTAGTCTCGAGTTACTTGACCATCTGTATATTTGTTGCATTTTCTGCATTTAGGATTCCAGGTTTATTTTAATCATAGTTTAGGATGCGTGTTCTGTTGCAATCCTAATATGTGCATTGTCGTACATTATCACCTCAAGAGCAACTCATGAACCGAGATTTAGTTAAATCACTTGGCCTTCTCCTGTAGTGATATGTTCTTGCTATTTGAGTGTTTAAAGGTCCAGAATTAAACCCTATTCTTTTCCCTCCCTTCTTGTGTTTATGGCAACTGAAGCCTTGCTTTGTCTCTTGCACTTGCACACCTAAGATGTTGAGTGAGGTATGCAGACCGAGTTATCACTCTTGTAATGGCACCAGTTGTTCTTTAAGGAGACATCCAGTCTACCACCAAATGTAGATGGGACACCTGCCTTGTAAAGCTAGAGTGTTTCAGGTCGAAACGGTGGTGGTATAGGCAAGTCAAGCTATCTCCAAATGTAGATGGGACACCTGCCTTGTAAAGCTAGTGTGTTTCAGGTCGAAACGGGGATGGTTTGACTCATGATCTTTCTGTTAAAAGAAAAAAAAAAAAGGAAAGCGGGGGTCGCAACAAAAAAAAAAAAAAATATATATATATATATATATATATATATATCAGTTGCTCAACGCTCAATGCGCCCTCATAGATCATGTCTCCATTTATATGTATATTGTGCCTCTTCGTGATACTCTCTCTAAAGTCTCTGATGATCTGGGTTCACTTTTCTGCATAGCACTTTTAGTACCCTAACTCAATTTGGTTTTGAAATAAATAGTGTTCCGTTACTGAGACCTGCTCTCTTTCAATCTACGGGTTAATACTGTTGAGAAGTGTTCATGTTGATGTTATCTTGGAAAAGCTCTGCTTGATTGCTCTGTGTGTGGTAATGGTCTGTCTCATGCATCATCTCTGCTTGGTTCTTCTTAATTGTGTCTGCTACAAAGTGCAGGTTACCTTGGTTCAAACATATACCCTATTCTTCTTGATCTTTTGAAAGTTGTCATAACATACTGATATTCAAGAGTGTTTGAAGGTTCAATTCTATTGCAGGATCAGTTTGACATTTTATTCCTAGCCCCCTAATTCATGTTTGTTTCCGCTGCTACCAATACATGTGTATTGAATTTAGGGGGAGTGAAATCTTATGCACAATATGCTTTGTCCCTTTGTCCTTTCCAGGCAAAAAGGGGGAGAGATTGGAAGTTTAATGTTCTTAATGTTTCATATGCTTATGCTTACACTACTTCAACCATACATGTTCTTCACGGGTGTTATGTTTCTTGTGTGCAGATTACACAACTTGGAAGTTCATATTTCTTGGGTCATGGTAGTATAGGATCAACAATTGTGTATGATTAAATGTATATGTTGTTTTGCCTAGGAAATGCCAAAGGGGGAGATTGTTAGTGCAATGTTTATTTTGATTGGCATTTCCTAAGCGCAACAACCAAGAGTCATGTTTCTTGTAATAGCTTTCTACTCTTGGATCCTTGAAAGAATGGAATGCTTCAAGCTTCAGGCACAACTCTCATCAATCAGGTATGTCTTGCATACATGTGCATGCTTGTCAAGTGGTTAGGACTGAACTTGTCTTTAAATCCTATTGTAGGATGCGAAAATCTTTTCAATCCTAAGGTATTGATATGCGAATTTTTGGAAGGTTTTATCCAAAGCATTCAAACTTTCTTAAATTGGTTTATGGGCTTTTCCTTTTAAACGTATGATTTTAATCTATGGATAAAAACCTCTTTTGAAAAGCCTTTATGTAGCAGAAACCCTAGGAGACCCTAGTTGATTCATATCTTATATATATGTGTTTTCACGTTGTTAAGGTTTGTGCACCAAAACAGAAAACATATTACTGCTACGTTTATAAAGAGCTTTCTGATCTTTCATCCTCAGAAAGTATTGA
Organism: Rosa chinensis; assembly: GCF_002994745.2. Lineage (NCBI taxonomy): Eukaryota > Viridiplantae > Streptophyta > Magnoliopsida > Rosales > Rosaceae > Rosa > Rosa chinensis. The sequence goes on along the minus strand of NC_037093.1, from coordinate 56,153,317 downwards.
GCCAAAATTGTTGTTGAAAATTCTTCATGAGCTGTTCCTTGTTTAGCTCTTAAAGGATTATCAAATCTCAAACTTTTTCTATCAAAAAGTTTTCTGGTTTTATGCTTCATGTGTGTTGGTAGTTCATGCATGATTTGTGCCTTGAGGTGATTGACAACCGAGGTGAGAGTTGTGCCATCTCAAGATTGACAAAGGAGAACAAGGTCGCTGATTTGGAAGTAGCAAAGACGAGGAGACACCGCTGCCCACTAGATTGGTTCTAGTAGATGAGTTGTGTAAGATCTTTATGTACTTTCATATTCATATAGTGGATTGTTCACCGGCATAGTGCCCGCAGTTGTTTACCTCTTTGGAGGGTTTTACTGCGTCAACAGATCTTGTGTTATGTGTGATGAGTTTACTTTGAATGATTTGGCTAATTGAGTAAAGCATAACATCGTCAGACTTATTAAGATTGATCTGCAGTTTTGTTTAGGATTCAAGTTGTGTTGCTATCCTGTATTAGGATGCGAACTGACCTGCACTCCTAAGACTGATTCCTAAGTTGACATATTGATAAGTTGCGTTAGTTGGGAAATATACATCCATTCTGTAATTACACTCTTTCTGTTTAAAATATCTCGTTCTACAATGGCAAAGATCCTTTCAATGTTTTTTTCATTAAAAATTCCCCGTATGGAACAAATCAAGCAGATTAAAACATTAACAGGAAATGCATTCTTCGAAAAGTGAACAACCTGAGATGATTCTGCATTGTTTTGAGCTGACCCATATAAAGAGAGCTCCTCACCACTAATCATATCTTGCAATGCATCAGAAGATGACATTCACAATCGCTTAGCTGATGGGGCATCACCTTCAATATCTCCTACCGGTAACATTAAAGCATCATGAATGTTTTTTTATCCATTCAAGTACAGAAATTATAGGAAAAACAACAAAGTTTGCAATCAGTAAAGATCAAAACAAAGAAAATATTTGAAGAGATTTCGCTCAACATGAAAATTATCAAAATCTTGGAAGATTCAACTAAGCATAAAAACAAAGGATGCGCAAAAGTTCCACTTCAAATTAAAAGATTTCTCTTTAAAGTAGGGAGAAATAGAACCATTATAGGGTATAACAGTTAAAGACACTAAAAATGAGTAAATATCAAACAAGGGAGCTAAATTCAAATTCCATTAACAAGAAGCAGACTTCAAAAGGATGATTGAAAACAGCAATTATATTAACTTTTTCACAGCTAAGAGCCAAACTAATGATTTCAACACAAACCTCATCTTTCAAACCAGCTGACAACATCGAGGCCCCTACTCCACTAGTAAACTGCACAAGCAAACTGTCTCCCAACCGACTGCGCAAAAAAAATAATGAATTTCCAACTGTTGCAATTCCCTACACAAGAAGGATTTGGCTTCTCAGCTAGAACTATAATTTGCTAGAAAAAAAAACTGCAAGGGATGAACTTGAAGCAATGGCGGAGCTAGGATTTTAAAATAGGATGGGCTAAAAAAAAAATTAATAAAATTTTACTAATGCTTTAAATTATTTTTTTTTCCTAAGTTTTACTAGTAACATGTTTTATTCTTTCCTTAAATTAAACTACATCATATATTAATTACATATTAAATAATCAAATAGCTAACTGATTCAAAAAAAATCAACATTATAACATTTGATAGAAATTCGGTAACAAAAGTCTAAGACAAAATAACATATCTACTCAAACTTTATCTTGTGCTCTTGAATAAAACCAAAAATATTTAATTATTGAATTTGTATCATAATTCTCAGCCAACTCTTATTCTGACCTTATTTACCTACAAAAAGCAAGATTTTTATGCGAATATGTCTCTTAAAGTAAAATAGAAAATAAAACACAATCAAATACTTCAAGCAAAGAAATAACATAGATATGACCCAAAAAAATTAACATATGGGCTAACTTTAGAAATTTGAAGTGGGCTACTTTTTAATATTTAATTTTTTAAACTAAAATTATAGTTTTTTCAGGGGTGGGCTGTAGCCCAGCGGAGCCCGTGTGTAGCTACACCTTTGACTTGAAGTGACTTCTTGATGTTTCTTGATGTGGCATCATCTTGCCCTTAAATCTATATCTGACAGCTGTGAGTAAAATTCAAACAAAATATAGCAAGTCATATTCTAGCAGAGAAGCCGAGTCCACACAAGAAATAGTGGATTCACCAAAACTACAATTAATATTATATTATATAATGAAACAGAATAACTTAAGACTGGGATAGCTAAAAGGAAATTAGGGCCAACAAAAAAATGGAACTCACCGACGTTGATGTTCAAGAATTTAAAACATATTTTGACTACAAAAGACACATATATGATGATAGTGATCATTATAGAAATAAAAGATGCCGTATAATTAAGGTGAGACAATGACTTCCACTTGATACCAGTGTTAGCCTAAATGTATAACAATGTAACAATTTCAACAAACAGGTCAGTAGTCTATTCCAAAACTCAACCACTGACTAGTAGCATTACATGAATCGGCTAATTCATCCAAACATCTCATTACAAAAGACAATATATTACGAAAAAAACAAAAGTAAAGTAATTTGTTCCCAAAGTACTCACCTTTTTCATAAAAGGAAGAAGTCCTGAGATAGCATAATGGATATAATCTCTGAGCTCAGGGTGCTGAGCTCTATGAACAACCAAATTAATATACTTCCTTCTCTCAAAAGCAACTTCAATCCAAAAACAAAGCAATTTCCAACATTAAACCCCTCATACACATGGGCTTTTATGGTTTTCCTTTCTAGGTTCCCCAAATAATGGGAAAAAAAGAACACAAACCCAATACCAAAAATTTTCCCAGAAACCACAAACAAGAACTGGGCTTTGTGATTGAATGAGATTAAAACAAACCTGTAGGATAAATTCCTTTGAGGAAAACAATTGATGTGATTGCCACCTCCAAGAACTCAACTAGAATCCGAGCGGTTTCATCTGTGCAATATTCAATTTGAATTATAAGCACAAAGACACAAACCCACTAAAACAAAGAAGAAATTAGAGAATTACTTGTAAGAGCAAGAAGTGCAGAAACTAATCTTAACTGTGTTGTCGACGCCGATCTTAAGCCCCATTCTTCAGCCCTAACAGTCTTGGCGATCTCCTCCTTGGCCAAATTGAAGTAGCCCAGGCCAGCTACGCCGTCCATGGTAGAAGAATTGGGAGCACTAAGGTTTGGGTAGTTGGGCCCGGAATGTTCCCGTCATCCATATTGGTAACGCCACCTACAGGAGCAGAAAAAGAATTGAAATCAGACCCAAAAAGCTCCGATCTCAATAGCCAGAATAGGCCTTGTTCCCGCCGTCCTTCATCGGTGAGCCTTGTCATTCAGCCCAAACTAGTGGAGCCTGGACGACGACTGGATGAAATGAATCTGTTGCTGCACATTGAGGTCTTCAACGACGATGACGAGAGGCTCGAGATCCCCTGGAACGAGTTGGAGAACGAGTCGAGTCACAGAGTCCGATCTTGCTGGCCATGGTTAACCGCTTGTAGATGGCTAGACTCTTGGGAAAGTGGGAGAGAGAGAGAGAGAGAGAGAGAGAGAGAGAGAGAGAGAGAGAGAGAGAGAGAGAGAGAGAGAGAGAGAGAGAGAGAGAGAGAGAGAGAGAGAGAGAGAGAGAGAGAGAGAGAGAGAGAGAGAGAGGATAGGTTTCATGGAGGCTGTCTATTGTAAAACTAATGTCGAAATACAGGGTCGAGAGGCTAGGTTTTGTTTTCTTTGTTTTTTTTTTCTTTTGGACACGCTGTGGCATGACAATTAAACTAGCAAAAGATTCAAAGTTACTCACACAACAAAAACCTCACCAACTGTCGTAAGAATGCACTACGTAAAATCAAAATGTGAAAACATGGAGGGAAACACGCCTCCTACAACATTTTGGCTCAAAATGTTGCCGCCTATGTTCCTACTTCACACAATAGAATAACTTAAATTTGTTGTCTAATTTCTAAAACTTGCACTTGGCGTACCTAGTGGATGACATTCAAGCAAGCTTCCTCAAACTTTTGTGCTCAGTTTTTCAATCACACAACAGAAATAGTTATACCATTGTACGTGGTAGCCCAAATTTCAGTGTTTCAAGAGGCAACCAAGACTCCAGAGTGAAGGAAAATCTTCCGCTAAATTTTTTAAGACTCAGACAACGGACAATACTTAATTCCGTTGTGCAATGTACTTCTGATAAAAAAGTTATCATTTTATTGACATTCACATAACGGAACATCAGTAATACCATTGTACAATTGAGTTTACTTAAACACATAACAGATGATTTCTGTTCCGTTGTGTGATGCAGTTTTTGTAGTAGTGATACCATTGTTGAGGTAGCGCATTGCAATGTTTCCATTAGCACCTTGAGGGAAAAATCTGTCGGCCACAGATTCATTGCCTCCATACACAATCCTCAAGATCTCAGCTGGTGTTCTAGTATAAAACCCTGAATTGAAATCCTTCGATAAGATGTTACTTATAGTCTAGTTCTCAGCCCCGAGCGTGTTGTTTGGTAATAGGATACATTCATCTTGGTTGCCACACCTGCCGAAGAAGTTCTGATGCATTGAAATACGATTTGTGAACTAGGCCACTGTGAGCGGATACGGAGGTACCAATTGATTGGCTCTTGTATACAGTAATGTACATATTACCGCATCTTGTCCAGCCACAACGCCCAAAAGTGAAGCAGCCAGCTACATACACCCACCATCTACTTGTTTACACACACACACACACACACACACACACACACACACACACACACACAAAATCAGGAGCGAACGTCCGCAACCCAGAAAAAGTGCGGACGTCGCTCCTCTGAGCTGCATCAGGCGCCGATGGCTAGTGCTGCTCGTGCCAGACAGAACTGCTCCGATGAAGAGTTCGAAATCCACATCGAAGGGCTTCCATGGTTTCCGGCGAGCTCACCTCGCGCAGCTTCGATTTCGATCAGCTGAGCCTTCGCCTTGATGGTGACAACGTTTGGGATGTCCAGACGGTTAGTCTGGCAATAGCAGTGCAGCCATTGAAGCCTTCTCGACAACGGATGAGAGGCGTCCGCATTTTTTCTGGGTTGCGGACGTCCGCTCTCGAACGGCTCCGTGTGTGTGTGTGTGTGTGTGTATATATTATGTGTGTGTGTGCACACACTAAAAAAAATTGCAACAGCCACGGCGCCATGCCGTGGCAAAAGCCTCTTTTGTCGTCGCAAAAGAGCATTGGCGACGACAATGCTACAGACGCAATTGGTGGCGTCGCCAATAGTATTTGAGACGGCAAATGCGCCGTGGCAAGATTATTAGCGACGGCAAACCATTTGCCGTCGTAAGAATTTTGCGACTGAAAAATGCCATCGCAAATACCAATGGCGACGCCACCTATCGCTACTCAAGTTTTTTGCCGTCGCCAGAAGATATTTGCTACTGCGAAAATGCCGTCGCAAAGGTAGTATTTTTAAATTAAAAAAAAATGGCATGCAAAATGCATGCCAATTTTTTTATATTTTTTTATAGATAAAAGCTATACAAAAAGGAATGCAACTTATACAAAAGGGAATGATACATTCATGAATGTTACAAAAGAAATGAAGGTCATACGAAAGTTTACAAGATAATTAAGCTTTAAAGGAACAAAAGTCATACATCTGAGCAATGTTCAAAATTCTAAAATACAAAAAGCTCATGTGTGATATGCAAAATATACATTGAAATACAAACTTGGTGATTGGAAAGCTTTTTTTTTCTCTATCCACTACTAGAAAAAACGGATACAAGGACACCAAATAAGGACTCATAATTTATGAGGAGTCCTTGAAGGTTTTTAAAGACACACAGTGTTAAATTGAAAATTTTTAGTGAGTGGAGAGTTTTTCAAGGACACCCAGTTTAGGGTTGCTGTGTCCTAGTATTAGGCTCCAATTAAAAAACTAAAATCCTATTGAAATAACAAAATGCCGGCACACTGCAGCCGTACTTCGCGTTTTCGATTCCTTCCCCAAATTTCACTTCCCTCCTCCCCTAATTTTCGATTTCCCGCTTCAATTGAAACCCTCCCCAAATAGATAAAGATGTTTCATTCACTCAATTTCCAGTTCTTAGTTGTAAAAGAAAAAAGAGTCTGGAGCTGAAAATAGATTCAATCTTATTCGACTTGGCGGAGGAGGCAGCGACTCGTAACAAGGGCTCAACTCCGTAGTCGGTGTGAGACACACTCTGGATTGACAGATTCTGGGCGCCGCCAAGCTTGGTTAGAGAGTCTCTGTTGTGCTCTCTCTCTCTCTCTCACGTAATTTCTTGGTCGCTTCCTCTAACACTCGCACAAACTCGCCTTTATCTCTCTCTATATATCTCTCGTCTTTAATCTATTTCTGTATATCTAGGGTTTCCAGGACTCTGATTCATAGAGCAACTCTTCTCGTCCTCAAACGCGAGGCGGTACCAATCTCGATCCGGTTCATTTTTTTTTTCTTTTACCGGATTGGAATTTTTGAATTGTTTTGTTTGGGTTTGATAGGTGCTAATGGGTTTTTTTGGGTGATTGCAGATCTGTTCGGACACAAGGAAACATAAGGAGACGATGAGATAAAGGCTGAGTTTTTGTGCCCCTTTTGCGTGAAAAATTTCGATGTCGTTGGGGTATAATTTTGCAAAGAACAGGGTATAATTATGCAAGTTATTTTATTTTATTTTAATTTTTTTAATTTGAAGTATGAAGCTTTGTGTGTAAATTGGTTGATTGGAGCTTGCTTTGTTCTAATTGTGTAAAGATGCAGCCTGTTGAGTGCGCAAATTGGTGTGCTTCTAGCAGGCTCTATAGGCTTCACTGGATTCCTTTGAGCCACGCCTATGAAATTGCTGAACAAGACGCACCCAGATAATAAAGGGGATCGTTTCTCAAGAGGCAATCAAGCAATTCCAAGCTTTAATGGATCAAGGTTACTTCTCTCTCTCTCTCACTGTGTCTTACTATTGCTCATTATTACTATTGAAATGCCAGTTGATGAACCACAGAAGAGAACATTTCAGGTACACATTTTCTCTCTCCAATCTGTTCTCACCTCACCTCAGATACAAAATGACATCTGTATGCTGTTCCAGTTGATGGATTGTTTAAACTAGAGGGTACAAAATGAGATGACAACATATTGGCCGTAAGTTATTCCTACTCTCATGCTTTGCATAACATCATGTTATTTTTTCAGTGACTTCCAAATTAACAATCTATCTAGCCCCTGTGGTGGTCAATGAATGCTGACATTATCAGACTCTTATTCGTCTGTGCAGAAACCCATAATTCCAACTGAATTTTACAGAGGAGTGCAAGACTCACAGCTCATAGGCCTTTCGGGTTACTCTAGAGAGGTAGTCTTTGGATTAAGTACATTTAATAAAGCTTCTGTAAGTATTATGATTGTGTAGACCATCTTCTAAGACAACAGTTCCTGAATTTGAATTGCGTGCTTCTACCTCTTCACCTTTATGCATGGGCTCCTTATGAAATAGGTGTTTGTTTTCATTGCAGTTTCACTACTATGTGCAGTCACACATTCAAATAAATGAATATTGAGATTGTGTTATTTTGGTTAGTATTAGATCTTGGAGTCTGAAGTTTCTCAAGTCATTTTCTGATATGTGCATTTGGTTGCAGCCCTCTGCATCGAAGAAGTATGGTAAACCTATCACCACGTGTGTGAAGGTTTTAGATATGACTGGGTTGAAGCTTTTAGCACTAAGCCAAATTAAGGTATGAATCAATATAACTTATTATCACATAATTTTAGTTAATTCATTACTGTTTCAACAGCATTCTTCTTTCCTATTGTACACACATGGCAAGATTTGTCCAAAACTCCAATGTCACTTGGTGAAATTATAATTTTTTTATTTGGAAACTAACTAAAGTCAGGTTGGTTTCATGTCTCAAGGGATGCGTAACTGTCAATATTATACTTTCTACGTATAGAAATGAGCTCTTTAATGCAAATCTTGTTAAACCTTGTAATATTTATTACCTTTATGTTTTATTTCCGCGCAGTTGTTGACAATTATATCAACAATTGATGATTTGAACTACCGAGAGAAGACAAATACGTACTGCATTGTAAATGCGCCGTACATATTCTCAGCTTGTTGGAAGGTCAGCCTTCACATTATTGATCTTTGTGACATACTGAATTCTTGTGTTGTATTTAACTGAGTTTATTGTATGAGCAATGTTGCCGCTATAGAGGTATGATGCTCATATTTGTTCCTAAAATGTTATTTATAAGGTCCTTTTGGAAATAGCAGTGGTTTAATTCTTGGACTGTTGGCAGGTTGTCAAGCCCCTTTTGCAGGAAAGGATAAGAAAAAGGTACAATTATTGTCTGGTTGTGGTACAGATGAGTTGTTGAAGGTAATGTGTTTTTTCTGTGATGGTTAGTGCTTTAATATTGGGAACTTGAATATGTGTGAATTATCTACAAATCATGTCTCTAATAGTGCTTTAGCTAGGAAGTGACATTATTTTAACTGAAAATTTTACCTCATATAAAAATATAAATTTAGATACACAGGTATACATGAATACTGGGCTCAATTATATGTAGTTGTATTTTTGATTAGTTGTGTGTGCTTACTGGGCTGCTCATTGTAGGTTATATTCAACGTTCTTAAATCATGTACTTCTCATCTATTCTTGTGCTAACTCAATTGCTATTCACATTTTATTGTCTTCTTAATAATGGCATGTAGGAGTTCAAAAATTTTACTTCACTCACTGAGCTAGGCCTATCTGACAACAACATATCAACACTTCCTCCAAAATTGGTCAGTATATGAGAACCTCTTGCTATTGAGTTGATCTTATATGTTGAGACTTCAATGGGTTACAAAAATTAGCAGATTGAATCTAGGGAGGGTCAGATACTAGCTCACTTGAGGAGAGATTGTTTCTCATTTCATACATGGTTGCAATGAAGTAACCTTACCAGGCAAATTGACTATGTAATTATAAAAAACTGTAGGATCCATTGAACATGCCTATTTTCGTCACACCGTATGCAACATGCTAATCTGTTATACAGATTACTTAATTCTAATGCTAAATGTTCTATCTTACATTTTCTTTTTATTAATGATTTGCAGAAATATTACCTGGTTTGAAGGAAGGGCGTGAGAAAATGTCAAAGAAGATTCCCGATTCTACTATAATATTCATGAACGATAAAGAGGTATATTGCTACTGAAGTGTCAAGCTCTTCATATGAATTTGATCTTTGAGATGACTAAATCTCTCTTAGGCTAAATTAAACTGGAAGATAGAGGAAGCTTCACAATATTGTATGCATCGATCTAGCAATTTTGGGGGTGGGTAATGAAGTGTTTTTTTTTTTTTTGGGGGGGGGGGGGGGGGGGGGGGATAATGCTATTCTTGTGGCTCTAGATGCACAGAGCATCTTGGAACTGATGTGTTGAACTTGCAAAGCAAACATTAGAAAACTAACTGTATGGTTTTAAGTCAATTAATAATAAAGGTTTGTAGATTTTTTTTTTATTGTCATGATTCATTTTTCTGTATAGAATGTGTCTAAATGCTACTGCAAATGTTACTTACTCCTTCTCCTTGTCTGTTTTTCTAGATAATGTGAATGATAGAATTCTTCATAGATTCTTTTGATTCATCAAGTAGAGTAGCTTTTAACATTGGTTCAGTGCAGAAGCACCAGTCAGAGTAGCTGACTATGGCCCTTGCTTTACAATGTTATCCTTCTCAGTTTTAGTCAATTTTTTTTTCTCTTCCCCCTTTCCTGCAAACAAAAGTGGGTCTTATATCTATGTCATTCCCCATATTTCCCTTTTCAGAAGTGTACTTGAAATAGGCAGTTGCTCTTCATGGCTCGGATGTATGTACAAATAATCATAATTTGTTATACTTTATAAATTTGTTTGCATATGGTGTATTTTGATTCAGTTAATTTTGCATTTGGTGGTGTATTTTGAGGGGTGTACAATTGGAGAAAGCTCCCTTTTATTATTAATTAATTTTTTTTTTTGGGTTTTTTACAAGTTTTAAGGACACGTTTTGAACGTCCTCTATGACTCTTTTAAGTGTCCTGTTTTAGTTTTAAGGACACATATGAGTGTATTTTTTGTGTCCTCTTATGGTTTTAAGGACTCCATTTTCAGAGCTTTTAGGACACAGTTTGTGTGTCCTAGTATAGAATAGAGGACACATATTAGAAGATATAAGGATGCAATTTAGGTGTCCTTGTATGAATTTAAGGACACTGCATCCAGAGCTTTAAGGACACACAAACTGTGTCCTCGTATGGAAAAGAGGACACGTTTTCAGTGTCCTTGTTTGAGACTTATAATGACTGCTGGATAGAGGACTCTTTTTTAAAGAGTCCTTGTATGTATTTAAAGACACAGTTTCAGTATCCTTAAATGGTGTTTTTCTAGTAGTGATCTCAACTACATTCTGGGCATATGGTGCTTGCTCATATCGATGGAGGTGTCCCCTTGATAACTCTCCCCTTTGTAAAGAGAAAAATATAGTTTTATGAAGTAACTGTAAACCTTGGCTGCTGTAGTAGCTAATACTTGGTAGGACTCATCAGAAGCTTTTGGCCTTGATTAATACATCTTGTCCCAGATCGGCCTTGATTAATGCATCTTGTCCCAGATCATATCCCTTCGCAGCCATTGTATTGACAACTTCCTGAGCAACAATTACTGCCTCTCCAGGGCTCAAATACATGCTGATGAATATAAAAGCAATGTTACTACCTGGCACCTTCAAGAGTATAAAAAGTTCAGAGGGGGAAATGATGAAAAGAAACACTTAGCAGTTTAGACACTCAATAACAATTCCCTTCTGTAACAAAAAATAAAATAAAATAATGTTGCCTGCCTAAGTCATCAACAACCCAATCACTTGTATTGAACAAAAATGGCCAAATATAATGGATATAACTTTTCCCACATCTCTATTAAGAAAGACCAGTCTGAATACTGAAAGACTAGATTTTGTTCTCACATAGAATGAGTGTGAAACTGAAACATCAAAATCTGTAAAATACATGAACTAACACGGGACAATGATATACCAAGTATAGTAGCCACAATGATACATACAACTTCACTAATATTTGAAGATATCAAATATATGATGAATTACTTTGTGTCATTGGAAATTGCCTCTTATACAACAACAACCCAAGTATTGAATGATAGAGAGAGAGAGAGAGAGTTTTCCTTTAACGATTGCTTGTGACATGAAAAAGTATCACAAAGGAAAACAAACTAACACAAGCCAAGCAAACCTGCCCTTACAGAATCTTTAAAAATTGATTGCATTTAATTCATGCTCAACCCAAAGGTATACCAACACAAGCCAAGCCAAAGTGACATTACATAAAGTTTTAAAAATTTGTTTGCATTTAATTATGGATATGCTATATTTGATGACTAGCTTACCTACAGACTAGTGGTTGGAGGAATGCATATGTTGATAGTTGACATGTAAGGTCTCTTACTGTAGAGCTTGTAGCTTCTACCAAAAAACATTTGTCAAGCTTCAGACACTGAACTTTTAACATGATTGTTGACTAAAATATATATGCACCAATATTATTACAATTCTAGATACAGATTGCAGAAAAAGAAACAACCCACCATAGTACAAAATCGTGCAGCTCCAACTTCTAACCACCATTACGTTGAACTCATTTTGCATCTACAAATCTCTTCTCCTAGTAAAATACAATTACCAAGCTTCAGACACCAAACATTAAATGGAATCTGTAATTGGAATATAGTGATCCCTTTAGTTTATTACAAGATATATATGATATACCTGGGAAACCTAGCCCTGCAACAATTTGTGCCGCTCCTCAATATCAGTTAATGGATTCATAAGTTTGGTGAGTAGATTTACTTTTGTTTCTCTAATAATGAAAAGTAAAAAGTTAACATCAAGTTTCTCATCTATCAACATGTTCACTTACCCCTAAAACTCAAAAGAGGAAAAACCATAGTTCCCACAGAAGAAGAAGAAGAATTAGAGAAAATAATATTACCTATAAAGATGGTAATTGATAATTGCACTGAGAAAATACTCGGTGCGATTGCAGTCGGGTCTGAGGAGATCTTTGGAGCTCCTTGAACAGAAATTATAGCTTCGAAAGAAAAAATGAATCAAACCAGTGGAAATCATAATCGCGATGACATGAAAAGGAAAATATAATTGTGCAATTGGTAAACACAAGTTGATGGAAAAGGAGAAGAAAATGGAAAGGGAAATTTACCTGGAACAAAAGAATTAAAAAACTTGAAAAGCATATTACTTTTTCATTCATCTTGGTTGGAGCTTTCATGAAGTGCAACTTTGTCCCGACTTTTGTATGCATTTTCCAGCTTTCTACTAATCTCTGATAGATAGTGATCAAACAAATTCTATAAGTTCGTCACTATCAAGTAGTCATACTTTTGAATTGAGATGCAGTATTGAATTGCCATAAATAGAGATTAGACGTTGAGAATCAGACTATTTACAGAGGAAAAGCTCATTCTTTGAGAGAAAAGTTCAACGCCAGCAAATAGTAATTACTCGTCAATCCATGGCTTTCTCGTTCATTCTTCAATTGCTTATGTGATATATATAAGTTGAGCTATGTGATATAATTGTACACCAAATACATTGAAAAGTATTTATTCAGGTAAATCAAAAATGGTATAAAGTATAATATTTATCAAGAAATCTGATGACTAAGGGAGTGCAGCAACATACATTCCCTGATATGTCATGAATGATAATTTGGGGTCAGTAGACTTTGCTGAATTATCACCTTCTGACATAGGTTGTTTTGCGATCTCATCAAATTTCTGAACCTCTGCATGAGTAAAAATAATTCAATTAATAGAAGGCATAGCAGAAACTTCTTCAAAAATTGAAGCAAACTAATTTTATCTAGAGTTTTCACATTCAAGACTCTAGTAAAGCATAAGCCACCACTTAGGTTATCTCACCACTACCATCAACATCTTCTCAACTAAACTTTTAGCCCCCAAGTTACAAAGAGTACACTAATTCAGTAACACGCAAATGGTTCAAATCATCATGCTCACTCTAAACAAACTAATCAACAACAAACTAATCAAATGCGTACAGAAATCAAAATCATAAAAAAAAAAAAAAAAACTTGCAGAAAGAAATAGAGCTAACCTTCTACGCTGCCCATCTTTCTGATCTCAGAAGGAATCTCACCACCTAGATTATTAACATTCATATAAGAGTTAGTGGGCTAAGTCAAGTTGGTAATCTCTCTTGTTTCCAATTTAATGACAAATCATAGTAGTGAACATATATCATTTAACTCTAAACAATAGCTAATTTCTTGACAAAAGCTCCAAAACAACCACAGCCTTGAGAATAATATTTGGTTCTTCATCCCTGGACTTAAAGCAAGCTAAAGTTGGGAACTCCAGATGAAAAAGTAGATTACTTGCAAGTCGAAAATTGACCTAAAATTGAGTTGATTATTCCGCAGCAAAGAAGCAAAAGGACCATATATGCTTTGTCTGAACTTCAGCTATTTGCAGAAACAACAATGTAAAAGAAGTTACTTGTGTCAGCTTGCTGTTCCTGTCATTAGTAAAGGAGGGGAACAAAAAGTTATTCAAGTATTAGTTAATAGTGCTGCAGCCTTCTTTTCATAATTACCTAAGTATACAATTAACTAAATCATAGCTACAAACACCTGTAAAGATTATCATACTAGAAACTTAAAAAAGCAAATCATTGATCATAGCTGCGAAATGAGAAGATAGTTTATAAGCTAAACAAATTAGAATACGGGTCAACTAATATAGAGAATCATGATATGAAATGAGTTCTATATAAAAGAAGAGTTGGACTATGCTGAGTTGTGAAGTGTTCCCATATTTGAAATTTTCTATTAATTCAATGTTTAGGAACAAGACTATGTTTTGGTAAATATGCCTGTGCATCTTTTACAAAAGAATGAGCTTGAAAAATGCAATGCAAGGATACTTGTCAACATCCTTCATTGTAGGATCGATACCAAAAACTAGACACCAGTATAGTATGTACGATAACACCAGTCCTTTGTCCCTACATCTTTCAAGATTAGTAAGTAATACTGATGCACTAAAATCAGAACAGAAAAACTTTGCCTTTGTCATTTCACCGCTTGAGCCTTGTTCCTTCTAGTCAGCCCTCAATTCTAAAATGAAATTCACTTGACCTTCTAAATGCATTTACATTTTGTATACAAATTAATAGAGAAGTGCAATAAAGCAAATTCACACAAGCAATGACTAAAGCTTTCAGTCCACAATGAATTAAATCACAGATAATTTCTAGTAGATTATAACTGAAAATGTCAACATAAAATTGAATCTACCAATAAAAAACAAGAAGCCCAAAACAGAAACCAAGCAAAAAGAGAGTTGAGAACTGACCCAAGACGCTAGCTTTCAGAGAACAGAGAAGAGAGACCATCTGAGTTGAATCGAAATTCTGTATGAATTTCGCTCGGACAGAAAGAAACTCGCATGAATGACCCCGCCATTGAATTGGAAGCATCTGAGTAGAATTAGATTCAATGAGAGAGGAGAGGAACGACTGAAGAGTAAGCCAAAATGAAATACCCAAAAAGAGTAAGCCCTGGATCTAGATCAGCACAGTGGCCACCAAGTTCTGCGATGCTCAATTTGTTCAGTTAGATAGAGAACAGAGAGAGAGAGAGAGAGAAAGAGGGATGCGATAGAGAACAGGGATTGAGAGAAATAGGCTAGGGTTTTTTGATGAGAAAATATATTTAATAAGAGATTTGGGCTCATAGTTGTTAACTAGTGCGACGACATTTTAGACGCAGTCGCCAAGTATTGGAAGTTTGCGACTGCAAACGCTCTCCGAAGATAAATATTGAAGTTTGGCTACCCCATTGCCACGGCATAGCAACTCAGTCGCAAGTTTTACGACGGCGTGATTTTGCTGAAGCGAAATGTCAATTTTTTGCGATGGCAAAAGGATGCCGACGCCAAACGGGGTGGCCGTTGCAATTATTTTTTGTATAGTGAGCACATTGAAAAGATCAAGTGAAGGTAGATATATATACATATGCCGTACGTCTTAGTAAGGTTAACTAAATTGACAATAGAAAAGTGCGTTCATCATTGTGTTAATGGTCAAAATGGTTTAGATCATTTAGGTAATCATACTAATTTTGTAAGAGATTAATCCAATTGGAAATAGTTTAGCCATATAATAAATTACCATTTTCATCTCAATTTCACACGATAGATTCACTACTAGAAATATGGCCTATAGCCACAGCCCCAATAGGGACGAGCACCCATCTGTGGCTGTATAGTTACAATTTGTCCTAATTTGGGATGGTCAACTCTTAACTGAAGCTTTAATTGATTTAGGCACACCATCCGTCGCAGGGGATGATTTTTTAAGAAAGCCAGTGACAAAACCCACCTCGTCCGTCGCAAGGCAGGACACAATTGCAGATTTTCTCACTCGCATGTCCCATAGTTAATGAACAAAAAACATAAACATAATTAAAATTATATATTTTTCAATTTTTTGTTTAATTAAATATGTTATCTGTCCGTGGCCAATTGTTTAGTCATATATAATATAATTAAATTGTTATCTGTCCGTCGCAAGGCAGTAGTGCAGTAAATTTTCTCACTCGTAGGTCCCATAATTAATTAATAAACAAAAAACAGAAACATATTTTTTTTGGGTTTTAATTAAATATGTTATCTGTTCGTGGCCATTTAGTTACATCCTCTTTCTCTCTCTTCCATCCATCCTATTCAGTCTTCTCCTCCCCTCACTGCAATCGACGGGATCGCTGGCAATGGCAATCGCTGATCAACATCTTTCGATGCACGCCGCTCCACATCGCTACTTCAACTGACGATTTATTCATGTCCCAAGTTTCTGATCCAGATGACGCCGTGAAATAGAGGTCGATCTCTCTACTCGATCTATTGAAGCTTTTGTTGAATCTGTGCATATGGGGCTATCCCAAGACACTCTAATTTTTGTTTTTCTTTGTATCTACTTTGTTATGCTTTCTGATTATCTTAAATTTTGAATTTGGATTTGGATTTGGATTTGATTTGCTTGCATAATCACTGGTGCAGAATGAAAAACCTTTTAATTAGCTGTCAGTGTTCTATACTCGTCTACTCTACTCATCTTCATCGCTCAGTCTCAGACTCTCTATACGACTGTAAGTTCACTTTGTAGAGCTTATTATTTTCAATTGTGTGCATCTTTCTTACTTTGTAACTTATAAGAAATATGATCGATGATGGTATTAGCTATTTATTGATTCATTACTGTGTTTTACAGCAAAGAGAAGCAGAAAAACGAACTCCTGATGTCGCTCTATTTGCTTTCCCTAACTTTCTTTTGTTTGCTCTGCAGTCGGTGTCTATTTGATTTGGAAACCTAATTTATTTTCGTTAGTGCTTTCATTTTGTTTCTGGTTTCAATGGCATTTTGCTCAAAAAATATTTTGTTATATATTTGCAGCTAACAACAGTAAGATAAGAAGTTTATAAGTTGATTTTCGCTAATGAAGAAGTCAACAAGTTCGCATCGCCTAGTATGAATACTTACATCTCCGTATTTTTTATAAATTCTTTCCCTCCTTACTTTTTGCTAGCTGTTGGAGGAGGCTGAGGAGGGAATGGATCATTCTACTCTAATGTCCAAGCCTGAGATTCTTGTGTAGGTTATAATTTCCACAACTCAATTTATAAATTTTTTACAAGCAATGATAGGTTGGATATTCTGTTAAATGCTTAATTTGGAGGGTTGAGAGCTGAATGCACTTTCTTCCTTTGGCATATGTGTATAAGTTCAGAAAAGTGTCAATAACTAATGTTGGAGGCAGTTATGAATCTGCAAGTCACCGGAACAGCGAACTTTTGAAATTTCTTGATACATTTGAACTGATTACTAGAGTTTGTATAGGATAACAGAGGAGACTCCTACTGCAATACATTTTGATATAATCAATATCTATCATGTTATAATTTTATCTCTAGCATAACTAATGTTATATATATTTATATATGTATGTATATAAAGCTTTCATCCTCTATTGATGTCATTGTTGTATTTGGGCAAGACCAAATTTTATGGCAGACATATCCTATTAATTTGTGTTTCTTGGGTTTTTCTGTAGGATATTATTTGGGCAGAAGCACATCAGAAGAGTTTGGGTGACATTGGGCGTCTTCAGTAGAGCTGCAGAGAAAATTATTGTACTTCAATTTTTAATTTCCATTCGAGGATACTTTTACGCTTTTAAGTATAGGTATGGACTGCTAGTATTGGATTTGGTCAGCTGTACATACATTTTGGCAATGGTATAAAAACTAGTATATTTTTGCTTCAATACAAGAGCTGTCGTAGAATGGGACCCACGAATAACAAACCAGAGTGGCAGATTTCTTCAAAACCAGATTCCAGAATTGGGTGGTAATCTGGCATTTAATGGTAACATTTAATAATATAAATAAAGCAGAAGTCACTGTTCATTGTCAGAGAGTGCAGAGTCTAGCGCTTTTGGCAATGTACCCCGAATTGGCACGGACAGAGTTTGTGGTGGCTAATTGGTACAATTCCAAATGGAGTCTGTACAAATAGCGTCGGACACCATATTTGTAGCTAAAGACCAATAGCCACAGCTATCCGTCCTCAGTAGACTCAATAGCCACAGATTAATGGTTGTGGCCATAGGCCTGTTTTCTAGTAGTGATTGTATTTGTGTGGACAATTCAAATGACTAAACAATGAGGCATGTTCACCTAAGGAATAGTTTTGAAGGGCTTGTAAGAGATAAGTGAATCTGACGGCTAAAAACAAATGCACGGTTTTAAGTTGTTATAATTTCAATTTTTTAATTTATTACATGTGGTTGAGATATAGTTATGTTTTACAGTCTCTTAAAATTTTTAATATCCTATATATGAATATTTGCAGAGGTACTACTGAATGGGTTGTTTGGACCCAAAATGAGGAGCCAAACATGGGTAACATCGATCCCGTTATTTTTATTTTTTTGCAATAGTAAATCAAATTACCGTGCTACAGGGTACCTATTTGTTATATATGAGATTTCCCGTTTTAGATTAATGTATTAGTCTCATATACAACGGAACGTGTTCGAGTATGAGAATAGGGTTCATATATAGTCTTACCGCGCGATCAGCAACAGTAGTAAGGTTACGGATTCTACCAACATAGCCTCCTATTCCAATATAAAGGATTGAATAGGCTGCTAAAAGATAATTGACTGTGTTTGCCTGAGGGATCAGGTTGAAACCCACTATGCCGTTAAAACCTCTCGCAAAATTTTCGCGGCTGATGTTTAACAGAGGTCTCGGAATCCCTCCTACTGCATCGATAATCGCTCTGAAAATCAATAAACACCATTTATGTGTAAGAACTAGACTAAAGCCCACGAATGCATAGACATGAAAATTTCATGATCAAGTGTATATATATAAGAAAATTTGATAACCGAATTCCTCGATGATTCGAGCAACAACAGGCTAGGGTTGAGCAACGCCTTCTGCGCACCAGAAGGAGGCGGACCACCTCCGGCCAAATTTGGACTGATACTGTCAAGCCCTCTTCCAAGAGCACCAAACTGGAAAAACTCAGCCTCCAAGAATTCCAAGCTCAAAGCAAACTGAAGGCGGTCACTCCGGTCAGTATCATTCACGTTCGGGAGGGGCACGCAGTTGGGACTCTTGACTTATGACCTCATGAACAAGGCAGAGATCCAAAGCAACAAGAACAAGGAAGGCAGTAATGAGAAAATGAGAGATTGAACGAGCCATTGCAAATTGAGTACGTGAACGAACCACGCTTCTATTTCTGAATTTATATAGAGTACGTTGCACCGAGTGAACGAAGTCAATGATTGTGATTTGTTTTTTGTAGTCTTGTACGTAAAAGTTAGTGCATCAATCGCTATACTTGGAGTGCCTACGTGATGGAGAGTTTGGAGACGAAGAAGATCACCTAGTTCAGTTTAGTTTTTTTCTTCCTTTTGCCGCATTTTACTCAAGAGTGCTTCTATTCATACCTCCAAGTTTTGTATTTGAACCTCTTTTTCTAAATTTTGACAATAAAATTCTAATTTTACCCTTATTTTTTTTCTTTCGTCGATTCGTTCTCTCTTTCCTTCTTTCTATATATCCACTTCTTTCATCTCAGTACGCATTGCTTAATTGGCCTAACTACAGTAACATTGGATCACATGAATTAAACCTTGAAATGCTAAAGCCCCTTCTTATAATCCAGAATAGATGTATGCATAATTATTGTTGGATGCAAGTAGGAAGATGATCAGATCCGAAATTGCATTATGTATATCTAGCACACTACAACCAAATAACCATCTAGATTCGGAATATAGAGATGAATGACAGAGAGTCATTGGGTTTCAATCATCCAGAATATAGATATATTCTGAGCTTTGGTATGTAATGTTATTACCATCCAGAACGTACGTTAACCATTCTGAGCAAAATACTAATAACAATGATATATGTTCATTAACCATTGTGGGATAGATAAGGTATACTGTAAAAAAATAAAAACATATAGAGAAGAAGTTTCTCCAACGCAATTGAAGAAATTTTAGTTTTTTTGTTTTCTAGAAGGATAAAGTAGGAATTAAAAATATTCAAAAATTGAGAGAGGTCTATGTGCCAATTTTGGAGGTATGAATAAAATTCCCTTTACTCAAAAGTGTGATGAGTTTTGTGCTTTAGCTGATGCAAATAGCCATTAAATTAAGATAATATTGGCGGCAGAATTAGGCACATCTAAAATTGCATAGATTTAGTCCCAAGCTATTAAACTATTTTATAGATCATGACCTAATTTATACATGTCTGTCAGATATTTCCCATATTTTTCCCCCGAGTTTCTGATTTTGGATGTCCCCTGCGGTGGCAACGGTCCTTACCTCAAATTGGTTGATCGATGGAACGACAAAAAGAAAAAGAAAGAAAGGTCGCAATTAAAGTGAGCCAAACGATAGGCAAATCCACCTTAGGCTTAGTTTGGGATTGCTGTGCTGTGAGAGGAAACACTTCCTAACTTGCTATGAGATGAATCACTTCCGAACTTGCTGTGAGAGGAAGCAGCTGAGGTGTTTGGTAAACTCACTACTACAAAAAGGTCATCAGACGACGGTGGATTTGTGTTGTGTGATGACCAAGCTCACCGTGGTCTAAGTGAGTGTTGTGTGATTGAAACATCAGACAACGGTGATTTCACCGTTGTGTGATAGTACTTTGCTCAACAGAATACTAGTTTCTGTTGTGTGAATTCTGCGCAGGCATGTGCCTGGCATGGCATGAGCGGGGATGCCGCGGCACAATCAGACAACAGAAAAAGAAATTTGCCGTTGTCTGAGATTCATAACACACAACAGATATAACTCATTCTTTGTTGTCTGAGACTAATAACAGACAACAGATATAACTCATTCTTTGTTGTCTGAGACTAATAACAGACAACGGATATAACTTAATGTTTGTTGTTTGAGGTAAGTAACACACAACTAAAGTAAAATTATCTCCCTTGTCTGTTGATTACTCAGACAACAGAGATGATTTGATTTCTGTTGTGTGATATTAATCTCAGAGAACAGAATTTGTTTTCTTTGTTGTTGGTTGTTAGTTCACACAACAAATTCTTTGTATCAACCATTGTGTGAGCAATGTAAGGTTTGTTGTTTGAGCTTGGTTCTCACAACATTATTTGGAGCTGTTGTTTGTTCATTATGTAATTCATACTTGGAATCTCTTTCCAAAAATAATGCTCCATATTACCATATAAAACCACACTAGTCCATATCATTCAAGTAGCATTTTTCAAACATCCAAACATTCAAGTTACTAGATAATATACCAAAAAAGAAAGCATTCCTAGCTGCTACCTACACATGAATCAAAAGCATCCCTAGCTATTTCTAGCTGCTGGCTAGACCCATGAATCAAACTTGGTAGCTCACATGCTGAAAGGAGGTAATCCACAGTACTTGCTTCTTAAGCTCTAAGATCCTACTCCAACTCATTTATGTTGCTTCTTGAGCTTTGGGTTATTACAGCAGAGGAGGTATCCTTGGTTATGGGTCTGATGTCTTCCATCCCAGTACTCACTCTCATATACCGGCATAGTCTTTGTGTCATATGAAAAAGGACTAGGAATAACCCTGCAAGTTGGACAACTCAAATGAGCAGTATAAAAAAAAATAAAAAAAACAAACAAATCAGAGCAAACACAAAGACATAATCAAAGAGAACACAAAGAACCAATAAGTAAATAGAGGTATATAAACTCTCTGTTTTTCCCCCAGAAAGATTTAATCTTTGAAATCATAAACTGAAGCAAGTAACCAACTTGTTAATTAGGTGCAAATGAGAGATTTAGGGGTGGGTGGAGTCCTTAAATTCATAAAGCAGCCCATATCGTTCATTCCTCCATATCGTTCAGTCCTTAAACTCATACCACAAATTCAAGGCAGTAAAACATAAACTGTGCACTAGCAACCAAATAATTGCAGGCCAAGGGTACCCTCACAGATGACAATGACCTCAATGTTCAATGACCTCACAAATAATCAAACATTAAATTTCTCCTAGACAATTATAAAGTTCAGAAGTACATGTAAGGACTAGCATACTAGATAGCAGAACCAATGAAATGAAACAGGGGAAGCTAGGGCCTACCAAAAATGAATCCAAAACTAAGCTTCTAGGAATATAGCGCACCTCATTCGTGAAAATTACATATAACTGTCTAGATATAGCAACAATGAAAAGTGTCCGAACAAGCTTTTCAGGCTCTCCCCCTAATTTCAAAGAAAGTAGAACTTATTAGAATTGCTATAAGAACCATAGCAGAAAGAAGAGAAGAAGAACAAGCAGTGAAATTATGCAACA
The DNA here is from genome assembly GCF_002994745.2 of Rosa chinensis. Lineage (NCBI taxonomy): Eukaryota > Viridiplantae > Streptophyta > Magnoliopsida > Rosales > Rosaceae > Rosa > Rosa chinensis. The sequence continues at coordinate 56,131,264 of NC_037093.1, read as the reverse complement.
CTAAAACAGACACACCCATTTTGATGTCAGTGAAGATGCAGATGCATTAAAAAAGGTAGCCATTGATTCTGAAGCAACTGCCTTAGCAAGCGATACAAACAGAATTCATTGCAGGGATACAAACAAAATTCATTGCAGGGATACAAACAAAATTCAATGGAAAGATAATTCAATTAGAGATATACCTTTAACAATATAAGGTTCTTTACGCTTAGTCGATCATCCACTAATCCAAAGCCATCAGGTGGCCATACCTAATAATAACATGAAAGAAGAAATTTTTGGCCTTCCTAATAGCATAAAAATAGGCCATAAACATTACTTGCTGTGCAAAGTATATACAAAAGTAGCATAGTGGATTACTTATTCAGTAATCACTTTTTAAAAGATTACATGACAAGAGCAAAACAATGAGTCAATTAGGAATCCATGCCCAAATAAACGAATAAATATCCATGCCCATTGAATTAAGCTTCACGATGGAAAAATTTTCCACATATAGGAAGACAAAAGAAATTAAGTTGCAGACAATATGAAACTGCAAATGAGACTTCAATTAACAATAAGCAAGACTCCTTTTCTAGAATGATGTCAGGGAAGTTTTACTGCATCCATTAATGGCATGCAGTGGACATCAAACACCATGCAATTAAAAGATTAAAGAGGTATCCATGAAATTCACAGAATATGGCCACATTTCTGATACTAATTAAGTTCCAGAAAAAGGGAACTTGCTTGAAAAGAAAGCAATTAGTTCAAGCACAAAGCAATGCAACCAAAAAGTAATGCTTGAGTCTGTCAAAAATAAAAGGACAAACAAAATGTACTGAAAATTCTTCACCAAGAGCAGAAAACCAATTTTGTTAGTTTTCTTTACAGGACAAGATCCATTAATGGTAGCATTTATCTGTCTACTCTGATTTCCATTCCACTAGGGTTCTTGAAACATATAGGTTTCGCACATTGCAACCAAAATATGTTAGCTTTCAACTATGCATTATGCCTAAGAAAGAAATCAACCAAACTTATGAGCTCACACGAAGTCTTCATACCAAGTGTACTGAAACTTTTCTGTTTGGAACATTGACTGCAGCATGATTTTTGTGCTTTCAACAAAACTAAAGATTACATGTACCAGTCCCTACAAAGAAGTATTAACACACTTCTTCTCAATTAAAAATTCCTGTCATTGTTCCCTACAATGCCCTACTCTAAAACAATAAAGAAGAAACAATGAATAAATCTATATAAGAGAACAAAACGTGATCTCTATTGTTCATTTGGGATCCAACTTATTCCTTAATCGAACCTCTGGGCTTAAACTACATACACATACATCAATCACTTAAAATAACAGATCCACGACAAAATTTATCATCTCTGTGCTTATAGTATCACAACCAAGTAACAAATGGACAATTAAAGGTAGCACGAAACATCTAAATACCTGTGCTATATTATGTAGATCAATAATATTACCAACCAGCAAGTGTTCAAAAGTTTGGGATAATTAACAAAAAAGATGAGACAACCTCTACAGTCAACTACAAATGAACACAAGATGACTCCAATCATCTTGAAATTTTCACAATACTTCAATATCAGGTATCTATAAACTCTAACTGGAAGGGACGGAGACTATAAACTCAATTGGGAAGATAACTCCATACATTTTGACGACTTCCTAAAAATCCAGAACTATTGGTTGATAAACATACTGAAGAAAATCGATCCACAAACTCAAATTATAAACCAAATCCCAAAACCCAGAAAAATCTAACCATTCTCACCTTGATGAATTCCAGGTCAAGGTAAAAAGTACAAGTGCTATGAGAATACCAAAATGCTTGTCCATTGTGAAGAAGAAACAAGCTCGTGCAGTGCAGTCACCCTATCAATGACTCAGAGATACTAAGAAACTACCAGAATGCAAATGATGATGTCCAACAAAGACAAGGAGATGCTAAGACATTCATAAATCATGCAAAAACAAGGAAATAGTGATAATACATTCATAAATCTGCCAAAGAAATGGAATCGTATCAAAATTCACATGCATCAAAGGAACAAAGCTGGGCTGCTTCAATCTTATCACACCTCCTGTTTACTTGGCCCACACAGCACATTACTTAAAGAGAAACAATCACATTGACAAATAGATATATATCAAAAGTACTCACTGTAGTTGGAACAGAGTACTTCCCGTCCGAGAGGTTAAGGTCAAGCAGTTGACGGATCCCATTTTTCACTTTCGCCCGAACTGATGATTCCAGCTCATCAGCGTTGCCAGATAGTCTACCCGACTGGGTTTTGGTTTGCGAATAAGCATTTTTATCATGATATTTATGATACGATGCATCAGAGGACCCACCGGAATCTTTAAATCTATTACTCGAGTCCTTAGGAAGCAGGATTCCTGACTTAGACTTATCAATATCCTTCACCTCTACTTGCAGTGCAGAAGCATCTCCATCCAATGCTTTCAACGGAGAAGGATTCATAACTGTTTTAGAATCAGCAGACTTTTTAGTGGATGAATAACCGGAAGAGTTCAATGGATTCTGAAATTCCACATCTTCACGGTGTTCCGTGGTTACAGCAATAGTAATGAGAGCAGATGAGTTCTTTGCAAGTCCCGATGTAATCTTTGCTGCAGCTGTCTTACCTAACTTTGCTTGTTTATTTGGCACGTGACAGTCATCAGTTTCACCGGGGCTCTTTGCCTCTTTTCTTCTCCTTTTCTTTGGTTGCTGGTTAGGTAATGCAGCAGTTGTGTTTCTAGGGACAGGGAAGAAAACATCATAACTTAATCAGATAAAATTCTACAATATCAAAAACAATATATCAGAAAATTATATACAGAATGAGAAAAAAGACTAAGGAAACCTACATCCGTTCTAGTTGGCCCCTGTTAACAAAGAATCCGTCATGTTTTATAGCTGAATTATCCACTTCAAAATATTCATCCTGCATAACACATAGTGAAGGAACAATAGAAACATATTAGCACAGTTGCCAGGCCACTATATACATGAAAAATCAATAGATAGAGATACCCACCAACTCAGCATCATCAATAAATGAGTCCTCAGTATCATACTGATCGTCATCAGGAATATTTTGATCTTCATCGTCACTACTATCTTTACCCTGTATTCATAATGATTATATAACACCAAGTTACACAAAAGCCGATGAAACTAAGAGCCAAATAAGCAGCATTACTAACGCTAGAATTAAAATACCATATATAGGCGCTCAATCTTCTCAATCACAACACTAAAACGATTCGGCGCAGCTTCATCTTTCCCTTCCTCTCCCTCTCCCTCTCCAGAAGGTTGTACCTAGAAAATGTGATGCTCAATTAATAAAAAAAGATAAAACTATCATCATAGGCATCGTAGAAACAGTTGACCTTATCGAAGAATTGCCATCTTAAGACTAAAAGTGCAGATCATGCACCAAATCTGATATATAGCCATGACATGAACTTGATTCCCTCAATATACGAACACATTTAAGATGAAAATCCTAATTTAACAAACGCATTCCCAACTTAGAATAACTCATAGTCTGAAGACAAGCCATAAGCTACACCAGCAAGATTGAATTTGTGATAAGATTGAAGCAGCCCAGCTTTGTTCCTTTGATCACAACCAAAATTCAATGCCAAAGCTTTGAATTTGTTGCTAGTGTCCAAAGCTCTCAGATTATCAAAATCCAGACTGGCAGATTGTGATTTTCCAGTTCACTAACTTTGCTGCTTCTTGAACTGTGCTCTGATTCGTACACGAAGCTAGGGCTGGGCATTTAAGCCCGAAAACCCACAAACCCGAACCGGCCCGTCAAAACCCGACCCGTTCGGGCCGGGCCCTATTTTTTTTTTTAACAAAACGGTTCGGGCCAGGCCTTTACTTTCAAAGTTACGGTTCGGGCCGGGCCATCACTTTCAAAATGGCAAAAGCCCGTCAGGCCCGTCTTATATTTAAAAGGGACACATGTCCATTTCTTATTGGAGCTAATATAAGGCTCAACATTTTTACATAAGATCGGACACACTGAAATATTCTCACTCAAAAACCTAAATGACTAAACGTCTAAACCTAATCAATCACTCTATCAGCCTTCATTTCTTCCCAAACTGAGACTGAGAGGCCGCCTCCTTCATTATCAATCGTTTTTCACAAACCCGATCTGAACCTGCCATATCTGCTAGCGACCAGCACTCAACGCCGAGACTGCTCTCTCTCTCTCTCTCTCTTCTCTTCACCTGCACTGCTGCACGGCCGAGACTGCCGCTTTCACTCTTCTCCTTTGCCAACGCCGTGACTCGAAGACATGGGGAGGCTAAGAGGACGCGCAGACGCGGGGAGGCTGAGAGAACTCGCAGACGCGGGGTGGCTGAGAGAACGCGCAGACGCGGAGAGGCAGAGGCTCGAAATCCCGATCTGTGAGTTTCTTTCTCAGTTTCTCCCTATACTCTCTGAGTTTAATTTACTCTCTCAGTTTCTTCTTTCTCCCTCACAGATCTTTCTGCCATAAGCCAATTCGAAGCCAGGGAATAGAAGCTCGTTCTTCAGGTCTGCAGTTTCTGAACTTTCTGGTATTTTTGTTTATTAAGAGATCTGCAGTTTCTGGTATTTTTGCATATTGACTTGTTGATGATCTTGAATGTTGTTATTGAAGTAGGTTCTCATACAAGTAACCATCATTTAGATGATCTGCATTTTTTTTTTCTGGTTGTTTTGAATAAGTTGACTTGTTGATGATCTACAGATACGGCGGGTATTGCATATTGACTTGTTTATTAAGAGTTATTGTGTTTGTGTTTGTCAGTTTATGTTTGCTGATAAAATGAGGCTGAAATGTGATGGAATTGTTGAATCCTAAATTTAAATTTTTGATTTTAGTGACTGCAAATATACTTGTGAGTTGTGGTTCCTGAAAATGGATTTTAATGTAGCTTGTACTATGTGATTACAGGCTTGCAGCATGGCTACTGATGGGACGGCTATTGTTCCATCGCCGACAGCTCCAGTAGAACCAGACCCACCAGCGCCAATTAGTCCAACAGGTCGTCCTCCTAGATCCAGATAATGTTTATATATATAGACATCACAGATGAAAACCTTGCCAAGCCTTATTTAACGTTATTTGGGCTTGAAGAAGCAGAGAGCACTGTGGTTAGTTTTCAACTTGTGAATGACATGCATGTTGGCTATGAAGTTTTGCTCTGTGCTAAATAATATTTACCAAGGCTATAACTTATCTTGTTTTGTTTGTTTTCTGCATAGGTGGCTGCTTTTGATGTCCAAGTCAACTCTTAATATCTATTAGAGTCAAATCCAACACCAAGCAATATAGAGGTAACAGTTTCTCATGTACCATATTTTCCTTATGAAAAATAACTACGGTGGTACCTAAAATTTCTGGTGTGGCTTTTGTAGGAGTTCTGCTCAGGGCTTCTGCATGGCACTTTGTCTCCATACTTCAAATCACAAGCAATACCTAATAACGTGAGTAGTTTTTTCCCTTAAAAGCATTTGGATCAATGATGATAAACCAGTCTTGGAAAGCTTCCAAATTTCATTTATGCTTTTGACAATAGTTATATAGTTTGCTTCTTTGTGTGTTACTACATTATCTTTCAGCTGAATAAGTTTATTTTATAGCAGTACCAATGAAACAATGAATAATCTCAATGCTAATTTCATAATCTGATAGATTTATCACATGCATATTGTTGGTTTAAGTCACTCAAAAGCTGTGAATCGTGAACTCTTTCTTATACAGTTTATGAAAAACTTCCATGTTATCTAAATCTCTTTATGATGGTTGTTGTAGGCAAAAGCAAAACTGTGGAGTCCAGTTGATGGATGGAAGCTGTTGAATTGCTCGATGGAGAACTGGAAAAAGGGCTGCTAAATTGTTGTATTTGAAATTTTGAATTAGGACTTTCTATTTCAATTGCATATTTGTATTTCAAACTTGGACAGTTGGACATTTGAACTTCATATTTAAATTCGATCATTGTATTTCAAACTTTCAATTGCGGGTATTGTGATTAACTTGTATTTGAATTTGGATTTTATGTATTTTGGATAGTTCAATTTGCAGCTTCAACTTTGGATCTTGATATTGTGTTTTGATTCAAATCTAAACAGGTTGAAATGAATGAAATTAAATGAATGAAATCTGGTACATAGCAAGGTAGATTATATATCCTACTAAGCAAAAAATACAGGTTTTTGGGCCCGAAAGCCCGTAAGCCCGGCCCGAAATGAAACGGGCTTGTCCCGGGCCGGTCCCTGTTTGTGTCAAAGCGGGCCGGGTCCGGGCCCAATGAAAAACGGGCCGGTCCCGGGCCCAGTGAAATTATTGTTGGACCCGGCCCGTGCCCAGCCCTACACGAAGCTTCCTGAAATTCTAGAAATTAGAAAGAAACTAAAAGATCATAGATTATAGGAGGAAGAAATTAGAAGATGAGCCAAAAAAACGACGGGCAAAAACCTTTTATTTGTTGCTTCTCTTCCAATCGGAGAAATAAGGTAACCTAAACAATCAAACCCATAACAATCTGAATTAGATTCTCACCCAAAATGAAGAAATTAACTTCACAGCAAAATTAGAATCCATTAGCCAGAATGCGAGAAAGACTTACGGAAGCGAGTCGCCGAGGAGAGAGAGATCGAGCTGGAGGCGGAAGGGAAGGGGAGAAAAACCACAACCCGGAGGAGGCTCAAGCTGTTGACGACTGTCACAGGTAGGGAGAAGAGGGTGAAGGTGAGGAAGGGGAAGGTAGTACTGCCTGAGATCGAGATGGGTTTGTAAGAGATGGGTTTCTAGGTTTACGGTCGATAGAGAGCAGAGATGGGTTTCTAGCTGAGTGTCGAGCGTCGAGAGGAGGGCTATGTTTTTTTTTTCCTTCTTCTTTTGGACATGGTATGGCAATTAAAGCAAGCTAAAATTTCTTATGTCATTCACACAACACAAGTCTCAGCAGTTGGTCGTCTGAGTGCAGCACTAAAAATCAAAATGTGAAATTATGGAGGGAAATATGGCGCCTATAACATTTTGGCTCAAAATTTTGCCTTCCAGTTCTAAGTTCACACAACAGAAAATCTTAAAATCTGTTGTACAATCACAACAGCTTGCACTAGGCCTATCTAGGCGAAAACATTCAAGCAAGCTTTCTCAAACTTTGGTGCTTAGTTTTTCAATCACACAACGGAAATAGTGAAACCCATTGTACCTAGTAGCCCAAATGTCAATGTTTCAAGAGCCAACCAAGACGCCAAAGTGGAGGGAAATCTGCCGCTAATTTTTTAAGACTCAGACGACGGAGACTACTTAATTCCGTTGTGCAATGTAGGTATGATTAAAAAGTTATCACTTTGTTGACATTCACACAACAGAATATCACTAATACCGTTGTGCAATAGAGCTTACTTAAACACACAACAGATGATTTATGTTCCGTTGTGTGATTAGTGTTGTGTGATTAACTTTTTGTAGTAGTGACTGTTTTTAAAAGTGCTGTGAGAACGAAAAGTAATTTGTAGGTGTTTGGTAAGTAAAAAGGCAAAAGTGATTTGGCTGGGTATAATTACCAAAATGGGCATACATGCTTTGATATGCTACTAAACTACATAATTTTGTTTTTTGATTATGTAACTATACTAAATAAAAAATTTCTCATGTATTATTCTTGTACCATTGGTTGGACCGAATAAAATATTTACTTTAAACTCTTCAATATGCATATTATGTTTGACTATTACACAAAATAAGTCAAGAATATTTGGATTAATTTCCCGACCATAGTTTAACGGGAACCGTTACACAAAATAAATTAAAGTCACTTGAAATTTGCAACTAAATGTTAAGTAGATGCATTCATTAGACTTTGTGCAATCACATTTCTTAACACCTCCATTTCTTGTCTTTCCGGACCATCTCCATCATGTTCATTATCCTCCATCTCTTCACTAGTCTCTTCACTTGAGTAATTTCTACTTTCATCAAAATCAATATCTCGTTGAGCATATCTTCTTATGTAGTTATGAAGAGCCATAGTTGCAATAACTATCTTAACTTGTTTTTTATAAGGAAAGTGAGGCATATCACGTAAAATACTCCATTTCTTCTTCCATACCCCAAAAGTGCGCTCAATAACACTCCTAAGTGAAGAATGTGCATGATTGAATATTTCTTTATGACCGGACGGCTCATCACCTCTACGGAAATGTGGAAGGTGGTACCGCTCACCTTTATATGGTCCTAAATAACCCTTCATTTGTGGATATCCGGCATCTACCACATAGTATTTTCCTGACATTATTAATTATAAGGAATTATTGATCTCGGTAAAATAAAAGATTATAAGTTATTATTTATGTAATTCTAGGAAAAAAAAATATCATTTGGAGGTTTAGGAAAATTCGATTGAGGATTGCGTAGAGCTGATAAGAATACTCTACTATCATGGGCAGTGCCTTCCCACCCTGCACATGCAAATGTGAATTGCATATCGAAGTTGCATATAGCCAATACATTTTGGGTGGGTATCCCTTTTCTTCCAATATATGGCACCTGATCACATGGAGATATCGAAGCTTGAACATGAACACCATCGATAGCACCAATGCAATCCTACAAATTAGTATAATAGACTTGAATTAAAAAAAAATGGTTTTCTACCAAATTAGGAAGCATTTATATAAGGATAACATCTTTAAAAGGGTAGTACATTATACATACCTTAAAATGAGGCATGTACAAATGTGGCTGTACTCCTACTCTCGACTACATCAACAAGACAATCGATTTATTTAGACAATTTCGCCGCACCTCCCACCTTTTCTTTCTTCCCCTTTGGTCCTCTCATAACTCCTTTTCCTTTTTTTTCTTTATCAGCCTCTGTTTGGCGCTCCAAATTTGTTCTCTTTTTGCCTCTACGTTCATTATCTTGGTCAGAATCCTCTTCATCATCTCCAGAAAATAAATTATGCTCTGAATCCTCCACAACCTCTTCAATATCTATAGTAGCTGAGGGAATCATGACAAAGTGACCTAGGGCTGTGCTACCCCTGAACATGTTGTCATAAACAGCCATCATTTCAGGACTAATTCCCACATCCCGAAACTTGCGATACTCTGGATTGATCTACAAAAGATGAACATAAGAGAAGATTGTTACTTATGATAATATTGATCACAAAAACTGAGCAGCAAATGCAAACCTGAATGCATATATTAAATACTACATCAAGTGTCTGGACTGAAATTACCCAAAACAAAAACTGGACTGAAATTAACCAAAACAAAAGCTATGGTGTCTGGACTGAAATTAACCAAAACAAAAACTTCCAGACCATGTAACCAATGCAACATTCCTCCACAACAAAGTTGCAATACATAATTAACTCCACCAACAAAGGGCCAAAAGGAAACTGAACATTCTTACACCAACAAAATACATCAATCAAAAACGTTGAAAAGAACAAGTACCCAAACCAAAAGAAACTAAAATAAATAAATAAAATTAAACTCTCACATTCCATAATCACAAAACGCTGACAGCAACCAGGTAGATATGATTACCCACAACACCGCCCAGACTACTAGTCTCTAACTTTAACAAACAAAGGTAAACTGAAACTAATAGAAAAGTTTTGACTCGATTAAAATCACAATCCAAAAAATAGGGAGTCGATCTGCAATCAAACTTTTGGGCATCAAACTTTTAACCTCTAGTGCCGATTTAAAATTTGTCATTTGCAAAACAAACGGGATTTAGCAAAAAGTCTAAACTCTCAATAAGTGCCGGAAGATAGAAAGCACTCACACAACACAAAACAAAGCACCGTGCTATCAATCAAAGTAAAATAATCAAGAACATAATAACAAGTACACTAATTCAGAGAAGATAGAAAGCACAACACAAAACAACATATAATAATTGAATCAGTACAAGCTCAAGACTGATTTCAAAAGCTAAAAATAAACCCAAGAGCTCCTTTAACAATCATTATATACCAAAAAAAAACCCAAAACAGTTCAATTGATACAGAGCATAAACAACATAGTACCAATACAATATAATTGATAAGAATCGTGCAAAGAGCACCCAAACTAAAAATCAACAACCTCAGTAAGTTCACATAACATCAAATACCCAACATAACATGTACCTACATGTGCCAAAACGAGCATAATTAGCTATAATGTGGCTCATTGTACTGCCAGAGGTACCGACTCCTACCAAGGGGATGACCTGCGAAGGCACAGCCAGGCAGGCTACCGCTTAAGCCCTGGACCGCCCCCCAGATCACCGCTGACGCGCCGCGTCAAGATAGCATCAGAAGCTCCAGACGCTGGGAATCGAAGAACATCAGTCCCACATCGGAAACAAGGAGAAGATCAACCTCTTCCTCAACTATAAAAGGTTCTCTCCTCTCTCCTCATTAATTACGCAATTACTACTTATTTATTGTTATGCTATCCATATACAGTGACTGACTTAGGCATCGGAGCAGTGAAGACCGCCCAGCGCAGTCTCCCTCTGACGCCTTGTCTATCGTGTTGCAGCAAACAGGAGTCACCTAATCCTAGGAGTAGCGGTCCGCCCACCGAACCCGCGTTAAGCAAGGAATCGGCTACCGTCGGACTTGAGCATTAACATTGGCGCAGTCTGTGGGAATCCTTGAACAAAAGGTCATCCCGCCACAATCACCATGACAAACGACAGCAGGGGGAACGCTGAAGAGCAGGCAGATCAATCTGCCATTCCCCAACCCACCAACCCAGCGGTAGGCATCTACCGTGCGTTATTCACCACCCCGGTCAACCCCAGCGGTGAGACGAACCCAAGTAGTAGCCACCCGCCAGGCCAAGACCTCGCCTCTCTATATGAGCTGGCACTGGCGGATCTTCACAAAGCAAACAGGGAGCGTGAACAAGAACGCAAGGAAAAGGCCGAGGCCCAGAGGCAGGTGGCCACGCTTGTGTCCCGCTTCGATGAGCTAAAGAAAACGCTGGAGGCAACCGCCAACCCGGCACGAAGTGAGCAGTCACGAAGCACCAGGCATAGCCGACCCGACACGGGAGCATTGGTACCAGCACCGGTCGTACACATGCAAGTCCCGCTGCGCCCACCAGAGCTAGCAGGAATGGGACCACCCCCTGCACCCCAGCTAATGTTGGAACAGGAGGAAGAGTCATCACTGCACACCCACTGCTCGAGACCTCAGGCGAGAACAGAGGGAAACCCACCCGCTCCCAGGCGAGGATCAGTTCAGCGGAGTACCAAGCTGGACCCCGCCGACGATGCAACCGCTCAAATACTGGAAAGGATGCAGCAGTTGGAACAACGGTTAATTCGGGCGGAATCAGGCACCCCGGCACCAACTTCAAACCCACTTTTCGCGTCCAGGCCAGGACCATTTACCGCTGCAATTTTGCTGGCCGTCAGACTGGCGTATGCAAAGACTCCAAAAATGTCACATTACAGCGGTAAGACTGATCCTTTCGTCCATATGGACACCTTCAAGAAAGTCACCAACAACAAGGGATTCGATGACGCCACCTTGTGCCACTTGTTCAGCGAAACGCTGGACAATGAGGCAATGAATTGGTTCTTCGAATGCCCGCCGGGATCCATTGACTCATTCCAGGCATTGTCACACGCTTTCCTTTCCCGGTTCATCCTATTGTCCACCGGGCACCACAACACAAGTCAACTGTTCAACGTCAAGCAAGGTACGGAGGAGACACTGAAGGCATTCGTCACAAGGTGGCGAGCGGCAGCATCTCAGTGTCGTGATCTCAATAAAACAATAGCTTCGGCGGCTTTTAAGCAGGGACTCCTCAAAGGGCCATTTCTCTATCACCTCAACTACAATCATCCAAATGCGGTATACGACCACCTCATGAGTGAGGAGGTCATTCATGCCCAAGCAGAATTCATCACATATGGAGAGACCCCACCGCCACCAGCGGCATTGGCAAAGTCGACACAACCCTCCTTCAGTCAGCAGGGGACCGCTAATAAAACCTCCACACCGCCAACTGACAAGAAGAGGGAGTGGCAGCAGGGTCAGTACCAAAACAAGCGGCAAAAGGATCAGCACCACAAGGGAAACCGCCCATCCCATGGGGACAACCGCAACAAACATACGGAGTCTTCCCAGCGGTATGCAGTATTTACAGTCCTCACGGCTTCGTATGAAGAAATATACAATCAATGCAAGGATCAGATCTTGCCGCCGCCCCCGGGAAAATACCCAAAACAGGAAAGCCAAGAAACACCGGCAGGTGGTGCAAATACCACGAGGACAGCAGTCATAATACCAACAGCTGCAACGCCCTCAAAATGGCCATTGAAACCTTGTATCGTGATGGCAAACTTGAGCAGTTCAAGGTGCGCCCACCGCCACCTGTGATCGCCGACATCGAGCCCATGGGCCGCATCAACACAATCGACGGTGGTGCTCCAATCACCAACATGTCTCACAGAGCCAGAAAGCGTTATGCACGAGCTAATCACCCAAAGGAAGTCTGCAACATCCGCTACGAAAGGTCCACTAAGCTCCCAAGGTCTGGCTGGGAGCCTATTACCTTCTCAGAGGAGGAGGAACACGGGGTACATCTGCCCCACGACAATCCTTTCTTGATCGACGCTATTATCGGCAAGATGTCGGTGGGAAGAATCCTGGTTGATAGCGGCTCCGCTGTCAACATTATATTCAGTGGTTGTTACAACAACCTTAAGTGGAACAGAAAATTGCTCCAAGATCATGAACCACTGCTCAGCTTCTCCGGTGACTATATGCGGCAAGTTATCGGTACCAGTCCATGTATGGCTGAAATACATACGGAGTTCATAGTTGTCGATTGTTTCAGCTCATACAACGCCATCATTGGTCGGCCAGCGCTCAACAAACTCAAGTGCATCATCGCCGGGTACATGCTGCTCATGAAGTTCCCCACACTCAACGACACAGGATGTGTCAGGGGAAGTCAACAATTGGCACGCGAGTGTTATTCTACTACCATAGCACAATCAGCCCGCAGCCATGAGATCCTAGCGGTAGGCAGTCAGGCACCGCCACCAAACATTTTTGAAGACCCCAGGGAGGATGAAAAGAAGTACGTAAGGAAGGAGCCAGTCAACCCAGAAACATCACTGAGGGTTGTCAGCATCTCGGAAGAGCACCCTGAGCGGACGGTCCGCATAGGCGCTCAATTGGACCCGGAGCTGGCGGCGGAGCTCACTCAGTTCCTACGTGACAACGCTACGGTCTTTGCCTGGTCATATGCAGACATGCCAGGTATCTCCCCTGAAATCATCTCACACAAGTTGAGCATCAAACCATCCTTCTACCCTATCAAATAGAAACGCAGAGCCTTCGACGAGGAGAAGTACCGTGCTATAAGGGAGGAGGTTGACAAGCTCCGGGGCATTGGGTTCATCCTCCAGGTCATCTATCGCCAATGGATTTCCAACCTGGTTATGGTCAAAAAGGCTAGCGGCAAGTGGAGGATGTGCGTCGACTTTAAAAACCTTAACAAGGCATGCCGAAAGATAGTTTCCCACTACCCCGCATCGATCAACTCGTCGATGCAACCGCTGGACACGAGCTTCTCAGCATGATGGATGCCTTTTCCTGTTATAACCAGATCAGGATGCATCCCGACGACTAGGAATGGACCACCTTCACCATCGACAAAGGCCTGTATTGTTACAATGTGATGCCTTTCGGTTTGAAGAACGCGGGGGCAACTTATCAGCGGCTGATGAACGCCATGTTCGCGGAACATCTGGGCAAGATAATCGAGGTCTACGTAGACGACATGTTGGTCAAGAGTATAAAGGCCAGCGGACATGTGGCAAATCTGAAAATCATAATAACCATCCTTTTGGCCTACGGCATGCGCCTCAACTAGGAGAAATGTTTCTTTGGTGTCACCGCCAGCAAATTTCTGGGATATATTGTCAGTGAACGGGGCATCAAGGCCAACCCTGACAAGGTACAGGCCATCCTCAACCTGAAGGACCCAGAATGGAAGGTGCACGTCCAATGCCTCCAGGGCAAGCTAACCGCCCTGTCTCGATTCATCTCCAGACTGACCGACAGGTGTGCCCCATTTTTCAAAGTCCTCAAAACAACCCACAAGAAGGTCATCGATTGGAACCCAGAGTGCCAGGCGGCGTTCCAAGGCCTGAAGAAATGCCTGGCGGCAGTTCCACTCCTCTCCATTCCTGTCCAAGGAGAAACATTGTACATTTATCTAGCGGTGTCTCAGTCAGCTGTGAGTTGCGCTATCGTCCGGCGGGAGGGCCAGGATGAGCTCCCAGTTTTCTACGCCGATAGGGGCATGAACGGAGCAGAAACACGGTATCCTCCGTTGGAGCAGCTTGCTCTCGCACTCATCGTTGCCGCCAGACGCCTCCGCCAGTACTTCCAAGCCCATACAATCCATGTGTTAACCAATCAATCACTGAGACAAGTAATGCAGAACCCTGAACATTCGGGGCGCCTCAGCAAGTGGGCCATTGAACTCAGCGAGTTTGACATAGATTACAAACCACGAACCGCCATGAAAGGCCAGGCGGTTGCAGACTTCATCGCTGAGCTCACCGAGCGTCAGCCTGAAACCAAGATCGATGTACCGCCCGGAACGGAAATAGTTACGGCTGTGGAGCCGGCTCCCCAACAATCAGACTGGTACCTACACGTGGACGGTTCCGCTTCCGCCAAGGCCAGCAGTGCCGGAATCATCTTAACAGGACCAGGGGGCTTAGCGTCGAATACGCGTTGAAATTCAACTTCAAGGCTTCTAACAACATGGCGGAATATGAGGCACTCATTGCCGGCCTACTCCTCGCCATTGATTCAGGGGCCGACAGTGTCAACATCTTCAGCGACTCTCAGTTAGTTGTTAACCAGGTCAACGACAGCTTTCAGGCCAAGGACCAACAGTTAGCGGCGTACTTAGGATACGCCAAGACGCTGCTCAAAAAATTCAAGTTCCACACCATCACACAAATCCCCAGGGAAAAGAACGCCAAGGCTGATTCACTGGCAAGACTGGTAACCGCCCAACCACACCAGAGTCCAGCGGACACAAGGGTGGAGTCTCTGGACAGGCCAAGTATCACAAAAATCCTGGCGGAGATCTTCAACATTGAGGCCAATCCTAGCTGGATGGACGAAATTATTAAATACAAGCGCAACGGGACATTGCCAGAGGACAAGATCAAGGCGCGATAGCTCCAGCGGAGAGCAACCCGTTACAATATGCAGAGCGGCAAACTTTACCGCCAAGGATCCACTCACCCCAACCTCCGTTGTCTAACCCTAGAGGAGGGAAAGGTCGTGCTGGCAACAATACATGGTGGGGAATGCGGAAATCATTCAGGCGCCAGATCCTTGGCCAATCGCACAATGCGACAAGGCTACTTTTGGCCTACGCTCGGTGATGACGCCAGGCGAATAGCAAAATCTTGTCACAAATGCCAACAATATGCTGATCTACCACATGCCCCGGCGGAACCTCTGTCGGTTATCGTCAGTCCCTGGATTCACTCAACGTGAGGCCTGGACCTGATGGGAAAATTCCAAACCACCAAAGGGCAGTTCAAATACATCATTGTCGCCATCGACTACAACAGCAAGTGGATAGAGGCGGAACCTTTGACGGCAATAACTACCGCCAAGGTAATTCACTTCCTCTGGAAGAACATCTACTGCCGCTACGGTGTCCCGCACGCAATCATCACAGACAATGGCACACAGTTCAACAATAAGGAACTCATCTCTTTTACCGCCAACCTGGGCACCAAGATGCTTTTCACATCCGTCGCTCACCCCCAAACAAACGGCCAGGTCGAAGCGGCAAATAAGATAATGTAGAAACTGTTACAGAAGAAGCTCGATGAGGCAAAGGGTTTGTGGGCGGAGAAGCTCCCGGAGGTTCTATGGGCCATCAGAACAACCCCAACCTCCGCCACAGGTGAAACCCCCTTTTGTATGATGTTCGAAACTGAGGCTGTCCTACCTATCGAGGTAACCTAACCAACCGCTAGGGTCGAAGGGTACTGCCCCGAGACCAACAGCGACGGCGTTAACCTCGACAGGGATCTACTAGAGGAAAAGCGAGACGCAGCCCATTTGCGCAATCTCCAGAATAAGCGGCGGATATCACGTTTCTACAACGCCAGGGTCAAGGCCCGCAACCTCCAACTGGGGGACTAGGTAATGAAAGAAGTCATACCCCCGCCAACAAAACTCCGCCCAACTTGGGAAGGTCCATACAAAATTGTAGAGGTCGTTAGCCCAGGCACCTTCTACTTATTGGACAAGGATGGCGTCATAACGACCCACCCTTGGAATACCGAACACCTTCGATATTACTACAAATAGTCATACCGCTACCCAAGAGCATCTTGACTTAGCTAAATTTTTGTTCAATATTTAGCTAAGGGAAGCTACCCAACGGGTACGACCCCGCTTTTGTAAACGCTGTTCAAACAGCTATCAATGAAACGAGGAATTATTCAAACCATTGTTCAAGTCTAGCACTGAGGGCAACTGGCAACGCCAGTCAGCGGACTACGTCTACTACATTGTGCACTTGGACCAATTTTAATTCCTTTAGTGTTTCATTCATGACCAAAAGCAAGTGTCAAGACATCTAGTGGCACACACATTATCACAAAGAAAAACAAGTGTAGAAGCTTGGGTTCTAAAATTTCATTCATATCCAAACTAAATATACATAATGTAGTTATGCCTCAGCGGCTACAAAAACTTTTTCTACTCCTAGTCAGGGGTTGGCGGGGTTGGCAAGGTCGGCTCCGCTACCTTCGGCATTTTCGCTGGCGGCCTGCGGCGGATGGGAGCGGCTCGTCTGGTCGGACCCTCGAGCTGTGGGACTGGGGGTCTCTATTGTGCCATCCGCCCGGGTGTGGGCCGCCAGGAACCCGGCACGGGACACCTCCGAAGGTGTAGGCGTCCACTGGGAGTCTCCCTCTGGAATCCCGCCGCTCTCCCCGCTACCCGAGCAGACTCCAACATGACCAGGGGCGGCAGTAGGAGTGGTACTTGTTGTCGGCAGAGCTTCCTTACTTGGCTGCACGACCGGCATCGCCACTTTCGCCCAGTCGATGGCGCCCTTCTGCCGCAGCATCTCCACATTGGCCAGGGCACCAGCCTTAGCTGCTTCGTTCAGCGCCTTCTTGTACTCTACCGACTTCTTGTATGATTCAACAGCGGCAGCCGCAGCACGGCCTCCCTCAGCCTCCAAGCGAGCGACTTCACCCTCTAGCCGCTTGATCTCCACTTGTTTGGCGGCGGACTCCCGCTGAAGGATCTCAACTTTTTTCTCCTTCGCGGTCACCCGGTCCCTCAGCAGGGACGTGTCTTGATCCAGCTTGGCAAACCGCTCATTCTGCTCCAGGTGCCGCTCAATGGCAACGTTCAGCTTGCCCCTGGCATCTGCCGCATCGCAGTCGGCCTTTGTCAAACGTCGCTCGACGTCAGCCAGCTTTTCCTGGGCCTTCCCCAAGTCCCTCTGAAGGCCCGCCACTTCCTCCCTCAGCTCCCGCTCAACCAGGGGTTGCTTGGACGCCGCCTGGAACATCTCATGGAGCCCAACGGCGACGTACCCAAAGGCTGTGCTGAAGGGCGACTCGCTGACGGCGGTCGACCGAACAATCCCTTCCAAGCCGCCGAACCCCAGCCGCTCGCAAAGGTGATACAGGAAGTCCCGCTCACAGTCGTTGAGGAACTCTGAGTAAGCGGCAAATGAATCCAAGCCGCTCATACCCGCCGCTGTAGCCACATCAGCGGGAGCCTCGGGCGGAGCCTGCCTTGACTTCTTTGGCTGCTCACGGGCCCCGGTGACCTCCACCTCCTCCTCTTCCCCGCAGGAG
Source organism: Rosa chinensis (assembly GCF_002994745.2). NCBI lineage: Eukaryota > Viridiplantae > Streptophyta > Magnoliopsida > Rosales > Rosaceae > Rosa > Rosa chinensis. The sequence continues at coordinate 56,113,326 of NC_037093.1, read as the reverse complement.
TCGGGTTGACGGTGTTTTCGCTGAAGGGTCCGCGTACCTCCAGCAGCGACAGCCCTCGCACCCCCCCCCCCCCCCCGGTGGCTCCAACCCCGCTATGGTTACTCCCTCCGTTGGGCGCCCCGTTTTCTTTGGCACCCCGCTCCAGATAGTCGGCGCTCTTTCCTTCCGCGGCACCGCCTCGCTCACCACGCCTGTCCTCGCCTGAACAGCGGGCAGCCCGTCACCACCAAGATGAGAGTGGTGCGGCATTGGCAGCACCACCGGAACCTCTGATGGGCTCAGCGCTAGCGTATCGGGGTCCACCGCCGTGTTCTGCGCGGCCAGCCCGGAAGCATACATGGCCTCCAAGAAGTTGTCTATTTCAGCACGGTCCATCGCTTTCTTGAAGGCGTCACGGCTGGCCTTGTTTCCCGGAGGAGTCTCTACAAAAGTACATAATGGGAAGCCGGTCAATATGAGGCAATGTCACAAAACATGTAGTTCAGCGGAGAGTACTTACCAACAGCGCGCGTCAGTTGTTGCGCTACCAGCAGCTCCCACCCGGTCAGGAGACGGAAGTCCAGTAAGTTGCGATTCCGCCAACAACCCCTGATGCGTGCTACGCGGCACTCTTCCTCACGAGTCAGGTTGTACCGCAACCCCGCTGCACAAAAAGGTCATTGTCAGTATAAAAAAAAAGGGGAAAGAACAGAAACAACGACAGTCATGTTCAACGGAAACGACAAACAACCTCGGATGGGCTGAAACTCTGACTTAATTCTAAACGACGGCTCCCCCTCGTTAGACCCCGCTTGGTACTCCCACCCCGCTGTGGCAATGCAAAACGACCCCCGCCAGTACGACATTGAGTCCCGCAGGTTCTCGATCAGCTTGGGCGCTCCTTGGCGACGACTGAGGTTTACCAGCCCTCTACAACCCTGGCGCTTCACATACACCAGTTCGTAGAAGTATAGTACCTCCGCCACGTGTTAGGGTACACTTGCCCAAAGGCGATGCCGAACTCACACACTAGGATCTGTAGGTTGGGCACCAGCGGCAAGGTCACTCCCTCGCGGAATATAGCCTCGTGCACCGCGGCGTGGCCCGCTGGCAGAATCGAAGCTTTCTCCTCTACCGTCGGCGGACGCAGCTTCACCACGCCGGGCAACCAGAACACCCGCTTCAGCCGGTTGACGGAAACCGCGGTCATCCTACCTCCCGCCTCGTCAACAGGGGTGCCGTCCTCGAACACCCACGCCGACTCGGTATCCTCTCCCGCTACACCCCCTCCGCCAGCGGAACCGCTGGCGGCACTATTACTTTCTAGCCGCTCTTCATGCAGTGTGTGTGCAGCGGCAGCCTCCCCCGCCCTAGAACTTTCCGGACGCGATGAACGATCCATATCTACGTCCCACAGAATGGTCTGTAGCGGCTCGACCTCTAGCGGTTCTGGCAGTGAGGTTCCTGCACCGGCAGACGGACGCAACGAGTCAATAAAATTTCTATCCGCCGCGCTGAACGACACTTCAGATCCGGAATCCTCACTGCTCGAAATCTCTATGACGTCGGCCATCCCAAAACCCTAAAACCCAAATCAGTTAGTTCACACAAAGATCTAACCTACCCCTATATCAGCCATTGCCCAAGAACATCAAGAACACTCAAACCCAGAAAATGCCAAAACAAGAACAAACGCACTCAAACCCAGATTCGACCATCTAGAAAAGCCCTAACAACCCCAATTCTGTCAATGACAACCACCCTTCCCCAAACCCACTCTCACACCCTCACAGTACGTCGACAAATAGCATATCACAGAAACACCCAAAACCCAGAAATTAACCGAGGCAGACACCCAATGAAACAGGGAAATAGGCCAGAATACCAACCTTAACAGTGGAGCCTCTGACAGCAGTGTGTACACTAGTCTTCGAAGCCGGAGATCGTCGATTCTTCCACGCACGAAAACTCGCCAATATCACCCTTCTTCTCCGATCTCAGACACAGAACACTTGAAGACGACGAAGGCACAGTTCAAAGTTTAGAGCAGTGCCAAATATGCTGCCTTCCCCCCCCCCCTTTATGTCAACGTCAAACAATCCCACGCCGTCCGCTTAAAAAACGACATCAAATGTCAGCCGTACATGTGCCTCGGTTACGAAATCCATCATTACTCGACATTAATGGCGAGGAGACGGCTCGGCGAAGGAGGCACGCCTCCGCACGCTAACCCTTTAGGGGTTCGCCACGTGTCCACCACCATCAGGCGAAGCGTCTAGTAGAAGCCACAACTTTTGGGAGGAAGGAGCCAAGTATCGAAGTCCGCTGAGCGTAACCCCGCTAGCGGAACTTCTCACTTGTCATCTTCCAAGTGTCTAATTTCGCTGAGCGAAACCCCGCTAGCGGAACTTCTCACTTGTCATCTTCCAAGTGTCGAAGTACGCTGAGCGAAACCCCGCTAGCGGAACTTCTCACTTGTCATCTTCCAAGTGTCGAAGTCCGCTGAGCGAAACCCCGCTAGCGGAACTTCTCACTTGTCATCTTCCAAGTGTCGAAGTCCGCTGAGCGAAACCCCGCAAGCGGAACTTCTCACTTGCCACTTTCCAAGTACCGAAGTCCGTTGGGCGAAACCCCGCTAGCGGAACTTCTCACTTGTCACTTTCCAAGTATCAAAGTCCGCTGAGCGAATTCCCGCTAGAGACTTCCACTTGACAATTTGTAAGGGGCAGCCTCGACTATACGTGGCACTGCCGGCATAACCCCCTCCATCTTGCAAACCCCGTGCGTTGTTGGGCACAGTTACGCTCAGTAACCACCGCCGAACACGTCTACCCGACGCTGTTTCCTGCTACATCCAGCGGGGGTATCCGCCAGCGGCGAATCCCGAGGCTACGCCTCATTCTGACAACGACCGCCACGCGGCGTTACGGTCAGATCGTCCCTACGGGACACGGGACTTGTCAACAGTCTACGACAACCCTGATCAGGTACGTTGACCCCCGTCACTTGGGTACTAAGATCGCTACCCAACACCTTCTGCTCGGCGCAGCTTCCCCTCAACAAACAATTTGCCGACCATCCGGAGATCCGTCTTGGCTAGGGAGTGGGGGACTCCCTGGCGGGCCTGGCAGGGGCCCACCCGAAAGGGTATAAAGCGTTTGCTCAGTAAATCCATGGTTGACAACGCACTGACGCTAATTATGCTGTTGCAAGTCTAGCTGAAGTAACGCTTCACACCGCCGATCAACTCCCCAACCAAGATTGCCCTCCTTGACTGGGGACTTGGGGGACTTGTACTTACACGTGCCAGAACGAGCATAATTAGCTATAATAAGCCACGTTCATTGTACCGCCAGAGGTACCGACTCCCACCAAGGGGATGACCTGCGAAGGCACGGCCAGGCAGGCTACCGCTTAAGCCCTAGACCGCCCCCAAGATCACCGCTGACGCGCCGCGTCAAGATAGCATCAGAAGCTCCAGACGCTGGGAATCGAAGCACATCGGTCCCACATCTGAAACAAAGAGAAGATCAACCTCTTCCTCAACTATAAAAGGTTCTCTCCTCTCCCCTCATTAATTACGCAATTACTACTCATTTATTGTTATGCTGTCCATATACAGTGACTGACTTAGGCATCGGAGCAGTGAAGACCGCCCAGCGCGGTCTCCCTCTGACGCCCTGTCTATCGTGTTGCAGCAAACAGGAGTCACCTAAATGCCTAATCCTAGGAGTAGCGGTCTGCCCACCGGACCCACGTTAAGCAAGGAATCGGCTACCGCCAGACTTGAGCATTAACATAACCCTTTATCAAAACCAAACTCTCACATTCCATGTTAACAGCCACAAGGCAGGGGATATAATGAAAATAAAACAATTAACAAAGTAGAGAAAGTCACTCACAGTAGTACTAACCTCTCACTATTATTAACAGGTAAAACAGAGTTGACGTAAAATCTTAACTCAACTAGTACTAGAAAACCAAAGATTGAAAAACTACATCAAGTAAAAAGTTCAACTTCTAGAGAAGAAAAAGAACCTGGACTGAAATTAACCAAAACAAAAGCTATGGTGTCACTACATGCAATAAAAGCTAACCAGCAATAGAGCATGTAACCAATGCAACATTCCTCCACAACAAAGTTGCAATACATAATTTACCTATTCATTAAAATTCAATATAAAAACAGAAAAAAAAAAAATTACTACCACAAGCAGAGAAGGATAAATACACACCTGAATTTTGGATTCCCACCATTCAGCAGGTGCGTCGACAGTTTTTCTAGCCGGATCCCATCCAATACCAGTTTCCTTATGCAAAAGTGAACTCCACAATTTCCAATCATTTTTAAGTGAATCCCACTTATTTTTCAGTTGGCTTTTATCGTAATCCCTTCCGGTTAACTCCTTAAAGGCCATGATAACATTTGACCATCCCTTTTTATCAAAATGTGTACCAGGTCTGTTTCCCTTGGCCACTTCCTTAGCAGCTATATCACAAAATATAGCTACTACCTCATCCGGCCATGTGGCTTTTTGTTTTCTAGATCCCACATTTTCAGTACCGGTGGATTTCTTCTTTCCCATCTAAAGATAACACATGCTTAGTAGTAAACAAACAATAGTTATAAACTACCATATCCAACACCTAACACGATCCTCATTCATACAAAGCTACTGACCACAATAAAGACCTAGATATATCCTTTGTTTAAAACCATAGGATTCAATAAAGGGCTAGGGACCAGAATATATCAATTTCACACTAGTATGCAAAGGTTGAAATATATACATATAAAAGAACCAGTAGCCAAAAAAAAAAAAAAACCCAGGTAGCATCATAATCAAAGAAATGAAATCAAAAGGTGAAATAATTGGAGGGACTGGAATTGAATTGAAAAGTGTCAAAATCTTACTTACCCCGTCTCTATGTGCGGTAATTTGGTACCCAAAATACCACAAATTGACCAAACAATAAGAAGCTAGTTGTTTCGATCTGTTGCTACTTGTTCTGCAGGTGACGCATATGGGGAAAATTAAGAACTTTAGAGGAGACAAACAATAACAAGCGCAGTGAATCGAAGCTTGCAACAGCAATATACTGTAAATTTGGGGAAAGATGGAGAAGGAGAGGACTTACAGTGAGTTTGATTCGCTGAAAGACAGAAACTTTCGCCTCAATTTGCTGCTAGGTTTGAGAGAGAGAGAGAGAGAGGCGGTGATAGAGTGGTTCTTGGTAGGCTTGCAAAGATGTGATTACGCGAAATTGATGGTTACTCGGTTCATTGCACCGCTCATGTCAGTGGGGTTTTCGCCAGAATGTATGACTAGGTTATAGGAACTTCGAATGGGATGATATATGCTGGGAGGAGGAATAACAAGGAAGATCTGGAGAGTGGTTCTGATGTGGAGCTTACCAAGTACGAAAAGAGGTTGAAGAAGCTAGGGTCCGGGAATGCTTTGGGTTTGGGGCGTGTGGCGGAGGAGCGACGGAATCGGGTTTTGAAGACACAGAAGAGATCGATCGATAAGCTGAGGTGTTTTGAGTTTTGACGGCAGAGGAGGCTGGGAAGAGCCAAGTACGAAAGGAGGTTGAAGAAGCTGGGGTCCGGGAATGCTTTGGGTTTGGGCCGTGTGGCGGAGGAGCGACCGAATCGGATTTTGAAGACACAGAAGAGATCGATCGATGAGCTGAGGTGTTTTGAGTTTCGACGGCAGAGGAGGCTGGGAAGAGAGGCTGAGCATAACCCTATCACGATCCTCATAGAAAAGATGAGGACATAATAGGAAATCTTTGTAAATTTCATTTAATGAACCCTGTTCACTCCGTGTTTTCACAGAATCAGCTTCCCAAAGCTGGTACTCGGGTGCTTCTCAGTTTCAGCTTCTAGGAGAATCAATTTGGACCAAAAGCCACTTCTAGACATTTTACCAAACACCATAGCTAAAGCCCAAAAGTAGAATCAGGTTCAAAAGCACCTCCAAAATCAATCACAAACTAAGCCTTAATTAGGTAACTCCTTTGTAGGACTGAAGTAGCCCTGACTCCCCCAAAGCCTCTATGTGCTCCATGTATGTAACTTTTCAGAATTATTTTAAAAAATTACTTACCTATTGTTTTTTTTTTTTTGAGAATAAAAGCCTTTAATAAAAGGGTAGTTCTATTCAGACCTCCATATTTGCTATTTGAACCCCCTTTAATATTTTTGTACATTAAATTTTCAATTTTGCCCCTACTTTGTTTTCTCTTCCCACCTCCTCCACGGGCTGCACCTATCTCTGCAACCTAACATATGTGATAACTGATGATGCTATGGCCACCCCAGAATATGGCACCTCTCTCTCTCTCTCTCTCTCTCTCTCTCTCTCTCTCTCTCTCTCTCTCTCTCTCTCTCTCTCTCTCTCTCTCGCGCCCTCTCTCCCTCCCTCCCTCCCTTCCGTGCGATGTCATTACCAAGCTTTTGTCATAATTGATGGAGCAAGATATTGATGGTTGGGAAGATGAACTTTGATCAAATTCTCCACGGAAACAAAATCAGTTCATCCATCATGAACTAACTTTAAGAAACCAAAAGTCCTAATTATGAATTTGTGGGTAGCAACCTCCACCATAAAGTCAAATTGAAATAATTTCAAAAGCCAAACGAAAGGCTGACTACCTACGAAAGATTCTGATCAACTTGGCAACATTTTATGAGTAGCTCTTACATACAAATATGAGGAGAGAAAGAAAGAGAATAAGGATATGCAACAGGGCAATGAGGTAGGGAAATTGAGATTGATTTTTTTTTTTTCAATTAGGGGTACAACTGACATTAAATTTTTCCAAAAAAAGAAAGAGGTCTATATATCAAATTTGGAGGTCCGACTAGAATCACTCTTATTAAAATGAACCAAAGTTACATGACATGGGAATGACCGGTGGTGGACAAGAATTTCTCACTCTCCTCCCTAGAACCTAAACCAGTTACGGGTCCGTCACCAAAAATGACATCCATGAGCCAAAATGGCCCAACCCCTAACCACCTATACCGCCCAACATCTCGGGCTACCAAGAATCCCGAGAATATCGATACCACCTCATAGACAACCGCTAAAACAACCAACGCCCTCTTCCACACCATGTCCCAAACAAGCCAGACCACGTGCAAGGATCGCTCGTCAGCACATTGACCATAAGATGAAACTGACAATAAACCAATTCGTCCCCAGGAAAAACACCACATCCATGGCACCTCAATTTGACCCAACCCTAGCTCAACAGAGTAGGGACATGCTAAAGACCAGAAAAACCTAACCCAAACCCTAATCGAAACCCTAACCAAAACCCTGATCGAAACCCTAACCAAGAAAACTACCTGAAACAAAGCCAAAGCCCAGCCGCCACAAACATCTTCCTTCTCCTCAGATGACCCGTCGGCAGGCCACCACCATAAATCTGTCCGGTCGAACTTGCAACGCCGGAGAGACGCAATCCACAAAGCAAGCCACACCAACCTCAACTTTTGTAGGCCGGATCCAGGCATAGCGCCAGATCCTGACGAGCCCACACCAAGTATCAGTAAGAAACTCGCAGTGTCTTGTCGCGGGGCTTCATCCATCCGCTTGACAATCCGAAACCCTTGCACTCTTCGCCTATCGACCAAACTCAGAGAGATAGTAGTCGCCATACGATTCATGACATACCGCCGCCACGATCTGGCCACTGCCCACCTACTCCAAGCCTACGTCGATTGCCAACCATCCATCCTGCCCACCTGCATCGCCGCCTGAGAGGAACGAAAATTCATACACGACCAGGAAGGATGAAACAGAGACCAAAACTGAAACCCCAAGACCCCACAATCCCGTCCGGCAACACCCGCCACTCGTCGATGAGGCTGAGACCTATTTCCAGCGGGTCATCACATAGATTTCACCGGTCATCACTCAGATAGCAATCATCACAAAGATTCATCACACTTATTGAAACGATTCATTACACGAATATTCCTACACAAGCTTTACATGGCAATCATCACAAAGATTCATCACACTAATTCCAACGATTCATTACACAAATATTCCTACACAAGCTTTACATGGCAATCATCACAAAGATTCATCACACTGATTCCAACGATTCATTACAAAAATATTCCTACACAAGATTTACATGGCAAGCATCACAAAGATTCATCACACTGATTCTAACGATTCATTACACAAATATTCCTACACAAGCTACCATATCTTAAATCACCAATTAAGATGGTCGTACTAGACCCATAGTATCTCAACAATTGCACCAATACATATATATTTCACATATATATATATGTACACGTAGTCATTCACTCAAGAATGCCACTAATATCAACCATAGTCATAGTTAACCTAATAACTCCAAGACAATAGGGTAATATTGCTCATAATGAATATCGATCATGCTCATAACAAATATCGAGAGATTTACTCACGTCAGAATCCTGCTGCGTCTTCACACGTTAACCAAAGCAAGCACAATCGCCGCAATCCGTTCAACAAGTCCAACAAGCACCTGAACACATAGAGTCTCAATTGAGTGCACGAATCACAAAGTGATTAAAGTTCAAAACCCCCGTTTTGAACTAAATCCCCAAAAGTAACGCCAATCGAGGCAGAACCATATCCGAGACCTTCCTAAGTCTCCAGAATACTTCTACTATCGATGTGACAAAACCACAAGTCGATCGGATAGTCGGATCCTCACAGATCAAATAATCGAATGGTTCGAAACCGTAAAAACCCTAACATGCTCATATGATATCCAAAAATTAAGTGTTGTATATCAAAATGCTCGTATCGACGAGTAGATCAAAATCAGGGACAGAAACTGTCCCTGAGGTGGCCGAAAACCGCCAGAAAACACCACCACAATGGCCACGCCACCGCCGGCCCAAAGTCAGAATTTGGCCAAACTTCCAACAAAAAAGTTTTTCATCTAAACTCCAATTACAACTTTCATAACTAGCACAAAGTCTAAATCAAACCCATTTGACCGGAATTTACCTCGAAAGGTTTGAATTTTGATGAACCGTAGAATCCCAAATTCTAAAATTTGATCTCCACAAGTTGAATCGATGCAAACCACCTTAAGAGAAAGCTTCTACATCCTCTGGGCTCCAAAAGCCCCCAAGAATCACCTGCAAAGGTGGCTGGAATCGCCGACTCTGATCAAGGCGATTTCAGCTCTACCGTGGCTTCTTCTCGACCTTGCAGTGCCCACCACAGCTCGACCCACGCTCGATGGCTTCCACAGACGTGTAGAGGAGGATGAGGAGAAGAGAACCCACTTTGAATCGCCTCCAAAGGTGGCCGGACGAGGGAGAACGACGCCGGCGAAGTGGAGAGGGCGACACAGGCTCGGGAGAGAGGAGAGAGAAATTATTTCTGAAAATGGAAAATTCGAATTTCTGAAATAATTTCCGGAAAAATCTCATATATACCAAACTGGAAACTTTTTCCGACGGCCATAACTTCTTCATACGAACTCCGATTTCTGCGTTCCGCATGTCCACGAACTCGTATTGACGTGCTCTACGATTTTTGTGAAGGTAATTTTCAGAGAAACCCAACGAGTAAAAAGTCAACCTTTGCACCTCCCCTAAAACCATATTCTTCGAATAAAATTTCGTCCAAAACACTTCCGCTCCGTCCACGAGCCACGAAACAGTCCAATAACCACAATTTAGATTCCGAAAAATCCTCGGAAAATAATGGCAAATTTCTGGGGCACTACAATTGTCTTCACTACCATCAATTTGGCTGAAATTTGCAGAGATGATCTATACATTAATACTTAAAAACTGAACGGTTGAGATGTGGACATGAGACCGAAAAGTGACCCTAAACTCCAACCTCATACATTAATTTCAAAGTGAGGCCTCACTCTAGATAGGATATATATATATATATATATATATGATTCAACAACTATATGAGATCTTCAGGACCGATGCGGACGAAAAAATGGAGTCAGATTGCACGAAATTCCTCATATTATAATTTGTATATATACGTGAAGCATAAATTTACCTCTCGAATGTGCGAAGTCCCTCATCATACATATAAAAACTCATAATTAAGGGAAGATTGTATCTTGGGTAAATTTGTTTACTTGTTTTCGTAGGATTGCAAGTATGGTCCTCGTGTTTTAAATTTTGTAGTTTTGGACATTTTTATAAGGGCTAAATACTGTTTACTACCCTGTACTTTGGGTCCGAAATCAATTCAGTCCCTGTAGTTTCAATTTCATCAAAAATACTCATGCAGTATCAAATCTCTTCTAATAGGTCCTTTCGTTACACATCTGTCAATTGGAGCAGTTAACTCGCCTATGTGGCATGCCACGTCAGAAAATGTGGAACCCACCTATTAGGCAAAATTTCAAAATTGTCTCAGCCTCTATTCTAGCCCAGAAACCCTATTGCGGCCCCCATTTCAATTTTTTTAAATTTTCCCACAAAAAAAATTGGACACTTGAAAAAAAAAAATCAAACTCCATATTTGAAATGTACTTGATTATAATATGGCTTAGCATCAAACATAAGGTATTTTCTTCTGAAAACAACTTCTCAAAACTCACAACTTGGGAACACAACTGAACTTAAATTTAAGGGACCTAAATTAAACAACATTCATACAAAACATGAAAGTTTCTTAAATTTCCAAAAGACTTAGCAGCCCAAATATGTTTGCAACATTTGAAAAGTTTGCATTTCAATTAGCTCTAATCATATTAGCAAAAAGGGCATTAAAGCTACCAACCGAGTTACACAAAACATGGACAAAAAATGGTAGGGCTTGCTAATGTGACATTCTAGTTCCTCTTTCCTATTTTCCCCCTTGTTTGGAATTGTCCCTAATCCTCTTAGATGATCTGGAAGCTATTGGAGCTTGGCCCTTTGATGCTTTGGTTGAGGTAGATGTGGCAGCAGCTTTGGCAGACTTAGCAGTTGTGGCAGCATTGGCTTTGGCTCCTTGTTTCCTTGATGCCTTCATTTCAGCCATCTTCTTCTACATTCACATTAACAATGACCAAAAATATATGCATCATACCACTTATTAATCAACACACCCAACTCCAAACTTTCAACCTGCTTCTTCATGAATAGATCAGTAATAAAACCTAAACTTTCAAACCATTAAATGACAACACATATGCACCAAAGTCCAAACCTTCAACCTACCTGTTCATGAGTCAAACTGAACTTTTCTTTTACATGGACACATGGAAATCAATGTGTGTAAGCATAAGACCCAAACCCAATATCCAAGGTTGTGCATTCAACCTCAGATGATAATAGCAACAGCAACATTAATTACAGGAATTAAAAAACATGATGATAATACCTTCTTCTCAAAGCATCTATCTTTAGTCAGAACTTGGTCAGAGCTGCTTCCCTTTGGTTGGAACGAAGAGAATCCACTGCGGATCCCTCACGAACATAGCGACTACTGTCATTCAAACTCTCAGAAGTTGTGGCCATCTGACCTGGTACAGCCAAACTGGCCTTTCCATCATTGCTACTGCAAATGCTTCCATATGCGCTGCCACTAATATGATTATCAACAGTACCATTGCCCAAACATTATTACATCGAGTCATTAACAGAATGCATTTCATAATGGCAGAATGCATTAAATCATTACCAAGAATAGAATTGATTCAATTGAACTAGCATAATGCACTCAATGCAGTAACATGAATAAGTGAATAGAATTGAAAATTTGAAATAACAGAGCAATAGAGCATTAACCAATTGAAACGTCAGCTTATAAAAATGTACTAACAGAGCATTAATTAGCACTAGCAGACCTGGGATCTCTTATTTTAGACATTAAACAATGGAGGCGACATAGCAAAACTTCATATATAATAAGCATCATCACAATTACTCCTATTTTGGACCTGTACTAACCCTGTAGTTCACTCGTCATCATTCAATAGGAAAAGGACAGCAGCATATCATATGTACCAAACTACCAACAATGAAAATCACTATGATTTACAAAAGGCAAACACAAAACAAAATCAATCTCATCCACGATGTAGCTCAACAGTTTCTGAATAGAAAAACCCACGAAAATAAGCAAAATTAGAAGCAGCAAACTCATCCAAATCAAGACTAAATAACAAAATTAGAAGTAGCAAACTCATTCAAACAGATACGAAGAAGTGAAAACTGAAGAACAAATTCTTCTCTTCAAAGTTCAAACTGTCCAATAGTTCAATCCCAATCCCAAAATATTGAAATAGAGGCAGAGTCGCGGTGGAGGCATGGAGCTACGGTGGCAGGGGGGGAGCTCCGGTGGATGTGTGGAGCTGAGGCACGGTGGTTTGGTGGGGAGAGCGAACAAATGTTGCGGTCTATTTTTCTAGTTTTGGGGGTCGAATGGGTTTAGGTTTCACTGATGTCAAGTTTAGGTTTCGGGGAAAAAAAAAGTTGGAGGAAACCGCCCAGAACGCCCAGTAATTAATCCAAAACCCTAAACACCAAACTCACTATAATAAGGAATTTCATCTCCAACCTTCATTTTTCTCGGTATCCAAATGTCGATCTCATTGCCGGCCATGTCGAAATCTTCTTTGAATCAAGCCAAACGCATTCGTTTCTTCACGCCTTTAATCAATCTTCTCGATTTTTTCAGTTTCAAAGCAAGAGAGTGAGAATTCTTGCTTTCTCCAATTTTTTTTGGATTCGAGACAGTTTTAGGAGGAAGGTCACGAAGTGGGATGCGTAATAGGGTTTTTGGCTGAAATCTGGGTAAGATAAGAGCCAAGGACAATTTTAGAAATTTCCCTTCCAAATGGGCCCCACTTCTGTTGAGTTGGCATGCCACGTCAGATACTGACGGCTCCAATTAACGGATGTGTAACGAAATGACCTATTAGACTAGATTTGATACTGCAGGGGTGTTTTTGATGAAACTGAAACTACAGGGACTGAATTGATTTCGAATCCAAAGTACAGGGTAGTAAACAGTATTTAGCCCTTTTTATAATTTTGAGGGTAATCGATGCATACATGATTTCCATTTTTTTTTTTTTTTAACTCCAACTCTAAAGATATATATCTCATCTTAATGGAAAGAGATGAAAGTGACTGAAACTGCAATGAACATAAGGACCAAAGTTGCAATCTAATTACGAGACAATTAGGATAAAGATTTTGAGACTCCACTTTTTCATATACTTTACAATTTGCCCTTCACTTTTATGTAGTTTAATTAAAATGGAGTACGCCTCACTATAATTTTTATTGATATTTTTCTATCGTAGCTAAGCATAGTGTCGCGGGCCAAATTTGCAATGCGCAAAGAGGACCGCGCGGCACTTACAAGTAAGCAAGTCAGCCAAGTGAGTACCTTGCAAGGAACAATGAAAACCACACGATATTAAAAAGGTGCTAAAGGCAAGCAACACAATTATATAAATGTTTGGCAACCACGAAGAACAAATGAGTAATCGAAAGGAAAGATCAAGAAGCAATCTCACGGGACACAAATGATTGAATAATTCCTCTTTTATTGATGGTAAGACGGTAAGGGAGGCAAAAGTACATGTGCTTACCTATACTAGTTCCATAGTCCAAACTATGCCGACTAGGAACCCTTCCCTAAAGAGCATATCGGCCTTACATGAACATGGCAAGAGGAAACATGAAAAAGGCCGAGGAGACTAAATGCTAAATAAAATAAATTACATAATTTGTAAATTACCAAAACATCCCTAGCACACAAGCAAACCAACCAAAGGCTTGACTAATGACCCTGGACAAGGTTGCTTGCGGCATTACAAATGCGGCCCCTAACACATAGCCAAGGCTCGGCCTCTCTACACTCCATTCCCTGTCTAACCCGCCTACCATCTTAACCATTGAGTGTCAAACTCAAACCCTATCCGGCTATCCCTCTATATAAAAGATGAGAGGTAGTACTACTTGTTTGGTATGAGCACTTGAGCAGGACCGCGTTGATGGTAATTAACTAGCTAGCTAGCTACTCGACATGAGATTCGAGTTACTACTTGTAAGCTTTTGTTTTTTATTACCCCACCCTAAGATATATTACCAAGGTTGAAATGACATGAAAACTAAAGCCAGATATTAACCATAAGTGAATAGTGACAAGTCATCAAATACATTATACAATTATTGAAAATTGTCACATTAACATGAAATCTCTGTTATAAAAATCTATCACGGAGACTGACTCTTTAACATAGAAAAATAAGTTTTCATTGATCGTCACATAATTAAACACTATTCTTTATCAAAGAAAAAAATTATCATCAATAAAAGAATAGGAAAATGATTTGTGGCCTCAATCTCAGGTGTCATGTCATTTCACCTACACACATCACCTATTTGTCAAATCATATCATGTAATTTTTGAGAAAAAGACTATCTTATCCTTCCAAAATCTAATGATTCAAAGTTATTTTGGTTTTCTTCAAAAAAAATAAATATTTGGTTTTTTTTTTTTTCATTACACTCATGCTTAGATTCAAACAACAATTTTTTTTTCCTTCAATCAATAATAGAAAAAATTACGAGCACGTTTACTTACTTGGAAGGAAAGGGAATGATTACGGGGTAAAAACATTTCTGCGTTTACTAACACATAAAGGAATCGGAATGATTTCGGGTAAAATAATTCATGCGTTTACTAACACATGAAGGAATCGGGATGGATGTAGGTCTCACCTCCTTGTTAGGAATCGATTCCTGAATACTCAGGAATTCGATTACGAAGGGGGGAGATGGGTTTAGGAATCATTCCTCCGGAATCAATACCGATTCCTTTCTTCTCCCATTCCACTTGTCTCCGATTCATGATTATTTTCCATTCCAAGTAAGTAAACGTGCCATACATGTAATTCAGTCAATAGATTTGCACATACATTCGATCAATAGATTTGCATAACACATGTATATGAATTCAACCTTTGTTGAGTTCCTGTTAATTTTGAAAATATAATGTGAAAAATATATATATTCATATGATTATATATATTTATATATATATATATATATTCTTTTGTTCATTTTTTTCTTCTCTTTATGTAGCTAGGGATTAAACGTTATATTTGAGTTTATTATTTTTTGTTTGGTTTTTCCCTTATATTTAGATTGTAGATGATAATCAATGGCTGCTAACATGGAATTTTTTCTTACCTCTTAACTTAGACATACTTATTTTTCAAATTCAAGTTATTAATGTTATTTTTTTGGATGAAATTAATCAATATTTGTAAAGAAAATTTAATGCCCATTTCTTGACACCTAATTCAATATATTGATGCCATTTGGAAAGAAAAATTATAGAAAAAAAATGTAATTAAATGAAGAAAAATATTAGTCAATAAATTTGTAGACATATCTCTTAAATTGATATATAATTAATAGCTGATCTTTTTTTTGTCACCTAATTAAATTCATTAATGTAATTGATTCACCTCCTAACATCTAAAAGGAAATATAATAGGGTAAAGTTGGTGTGCAATAGTATGATGTGGAAAGATATATTATGTGGAATTGAAAATAAAATTTGTATTTACTTACATGGCATGACACCTAGGATTTGAAGCCATAAATCTTAGGGGGATTCAAATTTGCTCACCACCAATATTTTTGTGGTGATACCACCACTTAATATATATAAAACTGACATGTGTTATAAAACATTATTATAGTTAATTATGATGTTTTATTAAAAAAATATAATTTAAGTATTCAATTAATTCTAAATGACGTAGCAAGTTTTAATAGGGTGGTGATATCACCACAAAATAAAAGTGATGAGCAAATTTAAATCCTCATTGAGGCCCTATATCATTGCCCAAAAGAATATAACTAGCTAAGCAACTAAGTTGAGCATGTGTTTCTAATAAAAAAAAAAAAAAGTTGAGCATGTGTTAAGAAACAACAAAAGTTTCTAATAACAGGGACCATTTATATATATAATGTATGTATATATAGATATTTTCCAGTCATTTTTTTTTAGGGGAACAGAATCAGGTTCTATTAATATAACGACCTCTCTCAGTCAAGCTAGAGGAATTCGAAAATCTCTCATATTACATCTCAATTACCAAATAACTGCATATAGTAGGGCTAACAAAAACAAAACAACCAAACTAAAAAAGTAAAAATCTCCTACACATATCCAACCCTAAATCAAAGCCATTGACTTGACAAGTGTTGACGCCTGAGACCTTCATGGTGTATATCGCCACTCATCGTGCAAACAGCTACAATCAAGGGCAGAACATGGTATGAATAATTATTCAAAGCAAAATAAACAAACTGGGCTCTACCACCCCCCTCAAACTCCCCAAAACCACAACAGGCCCGATCCAAAAGAAAAATAAGGAAATGGAATGGCCCACTGTTCCAGGCCCAGCCCAAAACCCTACCATGAAACTAGGGTTTCTGATCGAGAAACCCGAAGACAGATCAGCCGAATTCAGCACCTCCACCAAAGCTTGGCCAATATCAGTCGCCATCACCAACCCATGCCCGCCGAGTTGTCATCATCCTCCCCTCTCCCCCAGATTGGCTTGTAGCAGGGCTGGCTCTGAGGGCTGCCACCTGAGGCAGCCGCCTCAGGCCACCTGCTCCCGGGGGCCTCCGTAGTTTCTGTAAATATGTTAAAGAAAGTATATATATTTTGTTTGCTTTTCCAAAGAATAAATGGCTTGTTGCTCCAATGGAGCTGAAATTAGTTTGAGTCCTTACCACCAAGGTTTGAATCCCAGCTTCCCATTCCTCTTTTCACTTCTCTTTTTTTTATTCAATCTCTTTTAATTAAGTTAATTTTTTCTTGGACCCTGCCATCCCACCGTTTTCTTTTTCTTTTTCCTTTTCCATATAAACTTTTCCTTTTCTTTTTCCATATGACTAACTAGTTTAATTCAGAAATTTATGTAGGGAATAAAAATTCATATACTTTTGTTTTGTTATATTTCATATTTACTTTTATTCAAAATACATGATTTTGTATTTCATATATATACATATATATATATATATATGGGAGGCCACATTTTAATTCTTTGCCTCAGGCCATTAGAATCTCAGGACCGGCCCTGGCTTGTAGTAAACGTCGGAAGAGCAGCGATCATTCACCAATCCAACAGCCGGCTACTGATTTTCCAGTCACATTGGTCACAGTTCTTTGATCAAAATGGTTTCAATTTTTCTTGCCAATGTCATACGCAATCAGAATTTCTATTTCAAATTATAGCTCAAGTAATTAAAAAGAGCAAGTGTGAAGCATTAATTTTTGTTTTTCATCCTATGAACTGAAGGCCCATATGTCCAAGTTAAATAAGCTACAGCCAAATTTGAAGTTGGAATCAGATTGAATGACTACCAATTAATTGTCATCAACCATCTTATATGTATGTTTATCAATTATAATCACGTACACATAATTGTTAGCAAATGTTCATCCATCGAGTAACAGGCAATTTGTTGATGGCCTTGTGAACTAGAAAGATACCACACACTGTGTGGGGGGATAATTTGAAAAAGAAAAAAAAAATCAAAGGAAAAAAATAGAAGAAAAACTGGGAAGTTGTGGGATTAGAAAGTTTCTTCCTTTTTCTTTTTTTCTTTTCTTTTATTTTGCTAAGGGTCTTTTCTAAATGTACCCATCAAATATCTAAATACAACTAGCAAATAAATTTTGCATGAAAAGACAGTTGTATCCCCATAAGAAATGATATTAAAAGTCATGGTAAATTAAGATAATAACAAAAAAAAACCATAAAATTTGAAATTATGTTTTCTATGTACCCAGCGGTTTGTATAGAAGGGTCTGATGAAGATTCAAAAAAGAACTTCGAGGTTCTTTGGCGGAGAGTTAAGACCTGCCGGTTTGTTAAGATAATTGAAATCAAAAGCAAGAATAATGGTCGTTCCTCATTTAGCCCATATAGCATGTGGCATCAAACAATCAAAAGGGTGGGGCTTGTTGATAAAAATGGTACACCGTTGTCTATATGGTCTCAGATTATTGTTCTTCTTTGATAGTCTAGATGAAGATTCTTCAATTGGGATTGCCAAGCAACCGGACACTCTAGATGAGCAAGATGCAGGTTATATCGGTGAACTGCTCAAGTCTGTGCAGATGGTTATATATGTAATGAAGCTCTATTCAAGAGAGTTATATTGGCAGAATTTGAAACTGCAGTTGAGATGGAGAAGATAACTTTTGGTCATGAAGAAATTTAAAAAAAGTCCATCCAAATTGAGAATACACGTCTTTGAATTTGGAGATGGAGCGGTTTGCTCAGATTCTTTGCAATTGATTTCCTTCATTTTAGGTAAGAGATCTTCACCATGCAAAGGCCTCCCTTCCATTATGATAATTGCATCCTGTTAGTCCCTCCGATCTATTAGGATCGATGATAATAACAAGGATAGAGTGCATTGCTTGCTTCCACATTGTGTGTGTCTGCTGGGTGTAATACATGTCAAGGTGTAAGAGTTGTGCTGGGTGTTTGGTATTCTTCATCAGGGTGTATGGGTTTTGATGGGTGTGTGAATTTTGCTTGATTTAATTAAAGAAAAGAGTATTATAGGAAAAATTGATGGGTGTGGTTAGATTATATAAAAAGTTGATGGGTACATTTAGAAATTTGATGGGGGTAAAAAGTTTGCTGGATGCACTTATGGACTCTTTTGCTAATTATATTGACATCCCTTATTCATTAAACGCAAATTTAATATGACCTATAGTGTACATGAGGGTATTTGAGTAATTTCATACTCACTTTGGCAGTTTGGCTAACAAAGTGGATTGTGTTAAATCTTGTATTGATTAGAGAGGCAGAGAGCGTTAATTAATCTTCAAGAAGCGCCTTGCAATATTCCCATTTGCACCTTTAGGGTAAAATCCGCCCGGCAGTGATTCATTGCCACTTGCATATACAATCCTCAATATCTCCGGCGGTGTCCTTGCATACGAAAGCGAGTTAGGATCGGCTGATATGATGTTACTGGACGTCCGATTCTCCGCCCCAAGCTTCTCCGGCACTATGATGCCTTCATCTTTGATCCCACACATTGCAAGATCGTTCCTAAGCATAGAAATACGGTTTGTAAAATCAGCCACTGTGATGTTATAGGGCTGCACCTTCTCAAAGGCTCTCTGATAGAGACATGTACGTGTGACCGAATCTTGTCCACTCTCAACCCCCAAAAGTGATGCAGCCAACTATACAACAACAAAATTAGCAGTATTATATAGAAAATGTAATCATTATATATAAGAGAAAACTTAGTGCAACCATTTTTTCTATGTGACGGTATTGATTGAGTCAGATTGACCAGTAGATGAGTTCAAACTCGATTTTATGTAATTAAGTACCGTCACGTAACAAGAATAAATTCACGCATAAGATTTTTCTCAAAAATGAGAGTTGCATAAGATTTTTCTCAAAAATGAGAGTTGAGCTCTTACTCTGCAAGATGTCATGTTTTTAAGGTATGGAATTGTGCCAACATAACCTACTAATCCCACATAAGGGATGGTGTAGGTTGCCAAGAGATAATTAAGTGAGTTTGCATATGGATCGAATGGCGGGTTCAGAGTGAAACCCACTGCTCGATCCATTAGTTTTGCGAAATTCTGACGGCTGAGATCTAACAAAGGCCTGGGAAACCCTCCTTCTTTTCTAATAATTGATCTGAAATTAGCAAATCCACCATCATAGTGAGTGAGCTTCATATCCAAACAAGAAAAAGAAAGAAACAACAATAAATATAAGAACACACACAAATATTTTGATATAGCTGATAATTTGTATACCTGATATGACCAACTTCTTGATAACCGAATTCCTCGATGATACGACGAACAAGAGGGTCGAGATTCGCCTTCTGAGCACCAATCGGAGGGGGGCCGCCTAGGGTTAAATTTGGACTGATAGCATCTAGACCTTTGCCAAGAGCAGCATACAAGAAAAACTCGGTCTCCAAGAATTCCAAGTTCAAAGCAAATTGGAGCCTGTCCCTATCACTGGCTTCAATCAAATTGGGATCACAGTTGGGAGCATCACCTGGGCAAAGCAGCAGCTGAGATATCCCAACTAAACAGAAAGCAAGAGGAAAAACAAAGGCATTAGAATTAGTACTCATTGAAGTAGCCATTGTTAATTTCATGCATTGCAGACAACTAAAGAAGTAGGTAATATATATAGTAGCTAGAATGCAGTGTGACTTTGGTGAAGATGAACTCAATTCGCACAAGTAGCTGATCTACCCAATTGTAGTGAAATCGTGTTTAAGTGAATGATTAAGAGGGGCGGACTTACTTGAGGGTCTGGACCTGCTGGTATGTTTTTTGGAATATTTTTCTAATTATATATGTTATGTTATGACTTATGAATACAATATTAAATATATGTCAATTATAGAGATGTATGGTATAATTGCATGTAGGTTGATCTTCTTCTCCAAACCGGAGAATATATTTGACAATAGAAGCGACCTAAAGCTAGGTATGAAAACTAAATATAAATGTCAAGTACTACAGCTACATTAAATACATTAGAGATCTTGTCTGCTGCTGTACGTTACAGTATTCCAGATTTGCTGCTTCAACAGTTCTACTACTGTATAGGTGTGCTGAATAGAGCAGCTCAAGTAACAATATATACCGTAATTCCCACCTCCCCCCCCACCCCCCCCAAAATTTTCCATCCTGATTCTGCTCCTTTTAAGACTTTGATAAATCACTTTACCATTTTAGAATACGAAACCGGTTGAAGCTTGCGCTTTGCAAAGCTTCCCTAAATAGTTATTCCTGTAATGGTTGGTTCAAAGAGATAGTCAAATGGTTAAACCGTCAATCAATTAGGTATATAAGAGGAATCAGGAATGGGCTAGCTCATGCATGTTTCTTCTCTAACTTTTACAATGCAACATTTTATATTTATTTCTGTCTGATTTACGGAAATAAACGAGCAAAAGATATGAGAGGAAACACAAGGTAATACCAATTATTGAATGTCATATCACTAGCTAGAGCTAGGGCTAGGGCATTGACTAGACATTTGTCTCAAATGACACGAACGAATGTATATTTCAACCAATTATGGAAGCCGCTGGAATACTTCAGGTATAAGCTACGCCCCAGTCATACTAACAAACGTAGCACATGGATGTCCACATAATTTTTTTAAGTCTGGACAATATGTAATTTCATAATGACGAACGCTATTCGATAAAAGTTGTAGTCGTTGTGGTAAAAAATACTAGGAGTTTGTAGACTATTCACTTTGTTGTAGTGTAATTATTTCTGATCTCGATATAATCTGCATACTTTGTGGCGAGGAATCAAACTATCAAAGTACCTTTTTCTCAGAAAAACTGGGATTCTCTCTCTGGTCTCTTATCGCCAGTTCTTCTTCTCCCCTTCCACCACCACCACACCATGTTTCAAATATATGGAAATGGTGCTTATAAGCTGATGATGAATAAAATTGGAAGTCTAAATGGAAGCCAATAGCAGCAATAAATTTTAAGAATCCCACTGAAAGAATAATTCTTCCGTTGTAGTTGATCAACTATAGTTTAAACTTTTAATTTCTTCAGTTCTACTTGGAAGAGTTTGATTTTGCAACAGAAATCAAGGGAACATAGAGAGAAATGATGATATTAGTGTGTACTAGACCCAAAACGTTGTAAACCCTTTCTGGAATTCATCGAGTTTTCCTGCCTCTCGAAGCTGTTCTTTGAGGGATTTGGTTTGTGGTTGATGAGAGGCCAACGATGAATTGAAGTAGCACAACATCTGTCACGTGAGAGGAGCAAGTGTGGTGAAATTTTATTTACCCTTATTACTGTGTCCTCTGTGGCGTAATCTACGTCTGGCGTACTCCAGACATTCACCAATTTGCTTAACCACCTCATAATCTTTTTGACCAAAAACAAATTTGTACAGATGATTCTTGAAGAAGATCGACATTTCGGTGGCCAAACGGCTTCTGGTAACTAAATCAAAGTATAGCTTTAGCAAGGTTAGTTAAACATGACCTCATGGGTTGAAAGGGGTGTCCAATTATTTTGATCTACTCTGCAAGCTAGAAGTAGGGATGGGAAGCTCTGGAATGGTGCCAACAAACCTACTAAAAATCCCACATCAGAGATGGCTGAAAAAGCTAACAGATAGTTGAGTGAGTTTGCGTAGCCAAAAAAGATATCTGCATTAACTTGCTCTGCAATTATAATGATTTACGTATTTCTTTCTTTGGTAAATATATAGGTTTACTTTAGTTGACAAAATATACAATAATTATAGAGATATAAAATGAATTTGGGGAGATAAATCAAATCGATCAGAAAGGACTTAGTTTACTACAAGATGCATGACACCATGCAATATTAGTGAAAACTACAGGATTTTCCAATCAAAACCTGTGAACTCCATTGCAAAATTATCTCCTGAAATTAGCAACAGCTTATTATGGGGACTATGAAAGATTAACAGCCCTCACTGCGCAATCACTCGCTTAGCACCATCCAATGTGTTCTTGAGAAGCATTGCAACAGTCATCGGGCCAACTCCACCAGGAACCGGAGTTATCCATCCAGCTACCTTACATGCTTCCTGGAAATGTACATCCCCTACCAATCTATAACCCGACTTTCTACTGGAGTCATCTACAGCATTTGTGCCAACATCTATAATTGCAGCACCTGGTTTTATCCAACTACCCTTGATCTGCACCAATTCAGTTATTGATTTGATTAACAAACTAGATGTATAGAGAAATAATCAATTAAAAAATGATGTCATTCTTTCCATTGAACCAATCAGCTTACTAAAAGAGCTATTTTATAAGCATCAAATGGATTGTTCTACAACTCACATGTGATAGTCAACTATGGAAGTATCAGGGCCAAGAAATGTCCTTTTTCTTTCACGTTGGAATGGTATGAAACAACAACTGATCCTATTCTTATTTTCATTTGGTTTCTCTTCTTTAATATTTTAAAATGTTTTATTTAACCATGGATAGTGTTCTGTGCTAGTATGAGTTTAACCACTATTAAATACTTTTAACTAGATCTAGAAAGAGCAGTACATTTTCCAAGCCATACAAGTATTAAACTAGATAACAGCGACATGTAATAAGACGATTGTATATCAAAGAACACTAATGTGAACTGCCTACCATCATTGCCTGTCCTGCTGCAGCAATAACAATGTCCGCTTCACGAATGATACTCTCTGGATCAGGAGTGTTGGAATGAACCACGGTAACAGTAGCATTGGCTTTCAAAAGCAGCAATGAAACTGGCAATCCAACTATGTTACTTCTTCCCACCACAACTGCCTTCTTTCCCTTTATGCTTATACCACTCCGTGATAGAAGTTCAAGACAGCCCTGTGGAGAAAAACAACAAGACAGCTATTTAATACATCAATAACTTTTCAGAGTTCCATATGAAAACTTCTTGGACAGTATGGATTGCTAGTTTAACAGAACACTCAAAACAATGAGAACATGAGTGTGTGCATCTACATCCATCTGTGTTTGAATACATTACTTGAGTGTCTTGCCTTGGGAGTGCAAGGGAGGAATAAAGGTTCCCTGCCTTTCATTGCAAGTTTGCCGATGTTGAGAGGATGAAACCCATCTACATCCTTCTCGATGCTGATTTCACTTAACACTTTCTCTTCATTAATATGCCTTGGCAATGGAAGCTGAACAAGTATGCCTGCGTGAAAAATAAAATCCACCTTACCAACAAATGCAAATTTAGCACATAAAAATAGTTTCAGATTCCAATATGAAAAAAAGTAAAAGAGTTTGCAATTTATTATCTCAGTTTAAAAAGAAAATCATTATAAGTAACCAACCATGTACATCACGATTCGCATTTAATTCGTGAACTTTGGCTATGAGATCATCTAGGGACACATTCTCAGGGAGATCTATGTCGACAGATTTAATGCCAACTTCAGTGCATGCCTTTCGCTTCATGCTGACATAGCTCTGGGAGTCCTTCCTGCTCCCCACAATCACTACTGCCAGTCCAGGGACCTATAGAATTGAATAACTGCATTGTCATAATTCATCCACTATGTAAACTTAAAATATTCAGGTAGAGCAAACCTTGCCATATTTCTGACAGAGATGGCGAACTTCCTCAGCAATTTCAGATCGGATGGTCTGTGCTATGGCTTTGCCGTCAATTATCTTAGCCTGGTGATCTGATTGCAACGCCATTGATGAACCACTCTCTTGGTCTATGGGGGTTTCTCACTTCTGATAAGCAGCTCCAAGCTCAGTGTGCTCTGTAATCCACCACAACAAATTGCCAGCATATAAATATACTATTCATTTCTTCACATGTGCTGAGATTAAACAAAGTACCTTTAGAGGTGGTTTCTAGTTTCTTGTAGAAAGAGTGATAATCTTACCAAGAGCACAACCTTAATTAAAGCTTTCATTTTCCATTGTTGAAGCCAAATGGAATAAGAAAAAGAATTGCACTACAACAACAGCTTCAATTCCATTTTCCTAGTTATCATTTGAACATGTGCAACTGAGTTTAATCATAACATCGACATCTGTTGCTTAATTTCCTCCAAGAAATGCAACCATTTTCCTTTCCCAGACATATGGGGCATTTAAAATCTTGATTTTCATTCGCTACTCAAATCCTTTGTAACACAGATTTCCAATTGCCACTGAATCCAGATTTAGCATAATCCAAAGATGCATAATATCATCATCCAATTGTACTAGGATCGACTCTAAATTGGTTCAGCCTTGCTCTTACACTAACTTCACTAACAGAAAGAGAATAAAAATGAAACTTTGTGGTAAATAAAAAGAAAAGCATGAAACTTGGTACCTCTGGCGATTGGCGAAGTTATAGGTGAGTGAGTGGTATCGTTGCAGTTGAACAGTGGTTATTGGAGTGGAGAGGAAACAAGGGTGAGATAGAAGGTGAGAGGTCAATTAGGGATTTTGCCCATAAATAATTTTTTTTTTTTGGGAAAAACTACGAAATAATACCTGAACTTTGGAGATCATTTCAAATAAATATCTCATCTATAAAATCTTTCAAATAAAT
Source organism: Rosa chinensis (assembly GCF_002994745.2). NCBI lineage: Eukaryota > Viridiplantae > Streptophyta > Magnoliopsida > Rosales > Rosaceae > Rosa > Rosa chinensis. Next base: position 56,088,224 of record NC_037093.1, on the reverse strand, counting down.
ACCCGAGATATTCTTAATTCTACAAAATCTTAATTCTGTCAGACATTCCGTTAACTTGCCTACGTGGCATGTTTGGCCTTTCAATTTCTATTGACTAGACCCACCAACGAGGGTATTTTAGACAACACAAAATTTATTCCCGCTCAATGTCTCCCCTAACCCTAAACTTTCAGCCATTTCCCTCAACAAATTGAGTATTCCATGTTTCCCTTGCCGTTCTTGTTACAGTTCACATGTAATGGGAGAATCCCTTTTCAGTTACTAACATCATGTCTGCAAAGTGAGGGTCAGGGTAGGGAGAATTACTTCCCTGCATGCAAGCGGGCGTACTTAATTGGTAAGAATTCTGATTGTTGTTTAACGAAGTAAGGGTGTTAATTTCAAGTATAGTTTCCAAGACGGAAAATGTCACAATCAGTTGTACGTGTTTTTGTTCTTGACAAAGAGACAATGATGTGAATCATTATAGGTTGAGATATCAGTCTATAGGATTCCTACCTGAGTCCCAAATAGTTTCTTGCTTGAATTGGATTCACTAAGATTGATTTTTGATATGTGTAGTTTGAAGTTATAGATTAGTTGTTTAAGTATTGTAGTTCTGCTAGTTTTCGGGAATTTCATATTTGGACATGTTATTATAGGTTGGTGGCTTTTGTGCCAAATGTGAGGATAATTGAAGTGTACTTGGAGATATACTAGACTCTAGTCCTTGTGACATTACAAACTTACGTTGGGTCCTCAATGACTTTGGAATAGATCTCAGTAAAAGTTTTGATGTGGGAGCTAGGAAGAGAAAAAGTATTGTGATTGAGGAGTTAGGGTTAGGTGAAGATGACAATGCTTATCATATAACGCAGACTGAATTAGCTAATGACAAGGATGACAGTGATAATGACAATTCAGATGGAGACTATCATCCTGAAACTGATTTTGTTGATAGTGATTACAGTGGGGATGATGATTCTGACGAAATTGGTTATAATGATGGTACAGCAAGTAGTATTGATGCTGAAGCTACTGCCAAAGATGGTGGAAATACTCGTGTCAATGCATGTGTTAATGATGGTGAAACTAATTGTGGGAGTGATGCAAATGTTACAAATAATTTTAGTCATAATATGGAAATTGGAAGTTGGGATCTAGTGATGAATAATATTCAATTGGAAGATGTAGAAGAGGAAGAAGACCATCTTTCAAATAAGGAATTAAGAAGCGTCCGTGATTCTGATGATAAAAATAATTCTATGCGAAAAAGGGAGCCAGAGTATTCCTTTCTTATATTAGATTGCTAAAATGTTTGACTTGTTTTATATTTGAATTGAATTGAAAATTTGTGCAATGTCAATAATGCAAGCAAGCCAAACATCAAAGGCTCGTACGTCTGATGTTGGGAAAAGAGGAAGACCACCAAAGAAAGCATAAATGATGAACCTATATTACTTTGATATGAATTAGTTTGACATGCGTTGTAATCTCCCGTCTTTCATGTCATGGTGAACCACCCTGGCATCCTTTGAATTGTCTTTGCTTTTGGTTTTGGTTATGTTGATTGATTGGATATATTTTTTTTTTCCAGTTGTTATGCTTTAAAATATCTAAACTTTGATGTATTGGAGAACAAGCTTTGGATCATTTTTTTAACGTTGCCAAAACAAAATAGCTAGAAAATTTCCATTACAGATTAAGCTGCTTTGGAATTAAGTTAATTCCCATTTGGAGTTTGCAGTACCTTAGTAGTTTCGCTTAGGTTTAGATTTTGACTCTACACAACTATTTCTGAGGCAAATGATTATTGTGATATATGAGTAGAGTGCACAAATAGTAATGTCGAACCAGTGAACTCTCTCATTTGAACCATGTCTTGCACTTTACATATTAAGATAAGTTGGTGTAGGATATACACTGAGATTCGATATCAAGGAGAATGACGAATGGATTTATTGGTGGAAGAAAAGGGTATTCAGGTAAATATCTTCGTTGGTGGGTCCAGTCAATAGGAATTAAAAGGTCGAATATTTCATCATAGCAAGTTAACGGTTGTTTTAACGGAATGTCTGACGGAATTGAGATTTTGTAAGATTAAGAATAGCTCAGGTATTTATTTGAAAGATTCTATAGATTGAGTATTTATTTGAAATGACCTCCAAAGTGTGGATATTTTTTTGTAGTTTTTCCTCTCTTTTTTTAGATATAATTTATTGAGTCATTTTTGTAGATGAGCAACAACCACGAAAACCAAAGTTCCAGACATCAGGTCAACGCAACAAAAAAATAAATGACCAATATATCAGAATAAGCAACCAATTGGCATTTTTTAAGAGCAAGATTATCGTAACATGGGAGAAGTTAGATAGTGGTGGACATGTCCACTTAGGTTTTCTCGATAGGAACTAGGAAGAACACTACCAAATCTTCTTCCCCAGCTCTGTACTCTTTTATTCAATTACCGACATTGTTAAACTAAAGTGACAACTAAAGTTGGGGAAATATATATAATAAAAGAGAAAAGTTTGAGCAATTGTGTGATCTCAATAAAAAAAAAAAGGGAAATGATAATTTACCCAATTTCAGCTTAAAAATTGCCCACTTGCTCCACAAATAGTTTTTTAACCTCATTTATCCAAAATACTCTAAGGGATTATTTCCCTAATACCCAATTAATTCTTTTTTAATTCTTTTTATTTATTTTTGGGATTTTTTTGCCCTTTCCTTCTTTCTCACTTAGAGAGAGAAGCCATCCTCCACCTTGCTGTGCACCGGTGACCAGTGACCGGCCGCGGTCTCCGGTGACCGATGACTGGACTCCGACGACCGTTGATCGGACTCCGGCGTCCAGTCACCGAAATCCAACAACCAGTCACCGGAATCCCTAATCCGACTGCCGGACTGGTGACCGGATTCGGTCTTCTGATTTTATTACCCCCCAATAATCATATTATTGCTCCCCAATAAACTTGTTATTGGGGATCAATAATTAGTGAAAATGAAGATGTTTTGAATTTTGAAAGCTTTCGGAGGTTCATCCAAATAAATAATCTTATTATTGCCCCCAATAAAAACATTACTGTCCCCTAATAATATGAATATTGCCACCCAATAATGTGATTATTTCCCTAGTAGAAACATTATTGCCCCTCAATTAAGCATGCAAATACCAACAAAAAGCAAACCTCGTTGATCCAAACACTAACACTGCTTCAAATTTATTCCTCCTCTTCTCTCACCGCTTCAAAATCTAGGCCCAATTTGAATTGGACAAGCTAAACTCAAAAGAGGCCCAAAGAAGTGTGAAATATCCAATCTCCCAGTAGCCTCTTTCTTCTTCTTCTCCCCAAAACCCCAAAGAGAGAGAGGGAGTGAAGAGTGCGAAATGTTGCGAACGATTCTTCGAAGGGCAACAACGACGGGCCCAAGGTCCGACAGCCCATGGAGGGTGACGGCGGCGGCGAACTACTCGTCGTCCAAGGACACCAAGTCGATGGTGAAGAAGGCCAAGAAGAGTAACAAGTCTAAAGGCAAGGCCACTGCCGCCGCAGACGACGATGCATACACCGGCGCCGACGCCGATCTCTTCGGCCGGATCCAATATCCATACAAACACTAACGTCGTTGCCTCCTCCTCTCTCACCGGAGTCCTCGCCGCAAGCGAGAAGTCTGAGACTGAAGACGATCGTTTGAGTTGCAGCCCCACCTTGGCCTTCGGGTCTTTGGGGGTGTCGCTTTGGGAGGGAAGCGAGGGGAGGAGGTCGGATACGATCGCCGAGCAGGAGTGCCGACGGTCTGGTTCTGAAGATTTAAGAGAAGCCATGGGTTAGAGAGAGAAAGAGAGAAAGGGGGATGAGAGAGAAAGAGCAGATCAGGGAGAGTGGAGAGAGCCAAGGAGATGCAAATGTAATTAATTAATAGAGTTAAGGGTAAAACTGTAATTAAATATTAAATTGTGTAGATGGGAGTAAAAAGCTCTTATTGGAGTAAGTGAGCAATTTTTAGGCTAAAATTAGGTAAGTGGTCACGGCCTCAAAAAAAAAATTCAAATTCTTACTATCAACTAAAAACTATATATAATAAAAGGTTGTCTTAAAGTTATTAACAATCTTTTCCTGGATGGATAACTTTCCTTACAAATAATATTCACTCAAAACAAAAAGAGAAAAGTAACACTTGATTTGTAGTAATTTTTCAGCTATTAAGTGAAATATTAAAGCTTCATAGTTTTGGTCACGTCTGGAATGACTCACCACCATTCATGGATGGTCATGGACGGCTCAAAATGAATCGACTCTGTCCTCATATGTTCAATGATTTCATCTTCACCCTCCCAATAGCAAAACGCCATTAGTCTCCCGGCAATGGCATTTTTGTCCTCCCAATCTAGAACCTGCGTACCATACGCGTCCTTAGAGTTGCTGTGTCACTCAAGAGTCAATTACTTCCTCCCCCAGTTTGGTAGTGAGTTACAACTAATAACGAAGGCTCACATGTTATTCCTATAATAACATCAGTGCACTGAACTTTGGGGGCAGAAGACTTAGGAGGAAGAAGATAAAAAGGAAAGAAACAAACAAACACGATGAGTGGTGGTGAGGAAGAGAAAACGCTAGAGTACACGCCCACATGGGTTGTTGCGGCGGTCTGCACCGTCATCGTGGCCATATCTCTGGCTCTGGAGCGTCTGCTCCACTACGGCGGCAAGTTCTTGAAGAAGAAGGGCCAGAAGCCTCTGTATGAAGCGTTGCAGAAAGTGAAGGAAGAGCTTATGCTGTTGGGCTTTATCTCGCTCCTGCTCACCGTTTTCCAGAATGTAATCGCCAAAATCTGCGTGGAGCACGGAGTCATGGAGCATCTTCTTCCTTGTAAACTCGAAGCGGAAGCGGAAGCGGAAAACACCACTTCCCATTTTGCCCATTTCCGGCGTCTGGCGGAGGAAACCACCGCGGCCCAAAGTGGGTATTGTGAGGCAAAGGGTAAGGTACCGTTGCTATCTACAGAGGCACTGCATCATCTTCATATCTTCATCTTTGTTCTGGCCATTGTTCATGTGGTGTTCTGTGTTTTGACTGTGGTCTTCGGAGGGATGAAGATCCGGCAGTGGAGAGCGTGGGAGGATGCGATTGCGGCACAGAATTATGACTCCCAACAATTTCTTAATAAAAAGCATAAGTTTACTCGTGTTCAGGAGCATGCTTTTATCAAAGAACGGTTTCTGGGAATGGGTAAAAATTCAGCCTTGTTGGGTTGGATTCACTCTTTTTTCAAGCAATTTTATGCATCTGTTACAAGATCGGATTATGTGACCTTGCGGCTGGGTTTTATTACCACCCACTGTCCGGCGAATCCTAAGTTTAATTTTCACAAGTACATGATCCGAGCTCTGGAAGATGATTTCAGAAAAGTGGTGGGTATAAGTTGGTATCTTTGGGTGTTTGTGGTGGTTTTCTTGCTGCTGAATGTGAATGGTTGGCATACCTATTTCTGGATTGCTTTCCTGCCTTTCTTTCTTTTAATTGCGGTGGGGACTAAGCTTGAGCATGTGATTACCCAAATGGCTCATGATGTTGCTGAGAAACACATAGCCATAGAGGGGGATCTAGTAGTTACACCATCCGATGGCCACTTTTGGTTTGGAAAGCCTAAGCTTGTGCTCTTCTTGATTCATTTCATCCTTTTCCAAAACGCTTTCGAGATTGCGTTTTTCTTCTGGATTTGGGTTCAGTATGGTTTCGACTCCTGCATCATGGGGCAAGTGCGCTACATTGTGCCCAGGCTTGTCATTGGGGTGTTCATTCAGGGGCTGTGTAGTTATAGTACTCTGCCACTCTATGCCATTATCACACAGATGGGGAGCTCCTTCAAGAAAGCTATATTTGATGACCATGTGCAAGTAGGCCTTGTTGGTTGGGCTCAAAAGGTTAAGAAAAAGAAGGCCGCTGCCGCTGCTGACGCTGACGCCTCCAGCTCTGGCTCTGGTTCTGTCCAAGCAAGTTCCCATGGTGGTATTGGCTCTGCTTTCGGAATTCAGATGGGGAAACTTGCTAAGAAGGCAACTAAGCCGGAGGAGAATAATTCAGACCAGAAGAAGGAGGAGGAGAATAACTGAAAAGTATGTGTTTTTTGTAGAATGAATTAGCAATAGTCGTTGTAATGAGATTCCAGATCTTCTGCTTGTTTTTGCTTGACTTCTGAATTCTGATCTAAGCTTGTTACTTCCAATTATCAATGGAAATGACTCTGGATTCTAGTGAGTGATACTCACAGTTATCAGTGGTCGGCCAATTCCATTATTACTGCAAAATCTTGAATTGTTTGGTGACATTTCCTCAAACTCTTGTCATGGTGTGGAGATAAGTATTCTAACTCTGAGGTACAAAAGTTGAATTCTTTGCATGTTCTGCATTGAAAGAGTTTTTGTTTTATTGATCAAAGCATATACACATGTGATTATTGTTGATATTCATATGGTGTTATTCGATTACCACATATATTATATGAGTCATGGACTATCATACATACCTTCAATCGAATTCTATCATACATGTTATCAGATTGATTTCATCGGCCAATTATATCCTACTTGATAGCTTATTACAAATTTACAAGTAGCCAAAGCCTAGGTGTGGCTCCATGGACCCAAGAACATCAGAGTTCTTATTGGCTCTTCTGCAGAGTAGTTCCACCTTCGTCTCTCAATCGATTTTGAGATTAAGAGACCCTTTCCTTTCTGAGCTCCGCTCCTAGCCATGACTAACAGAGCTGCCTCATATGCCTGCCCAAGCTTTTGTCTGAAACCTCTCTTTGATTCCTCGCAGAGAAAACCCTCCCCACAGATGTTCTGAGGTTTCATTGTTCTATATTCTGTGCTTGTTAGGCCAAGTGACTGGGATATTGGAATTGGGAATGGCCTAGGATGTCTCTTATATAGAAGAACAAAGATGCTGAATAAGGTGGTGACTCAACTAGATACAGTGCTTAATATTCAATTTTCTTGTCTAGTCGTCTGCTTTAATTATCTTTAACACAGGATGAACATGGTCTCATAATGGAATCCAATTCCATACCATGTTACAGGAATATATGCTCATTGTGTTTCTGTCCTGATCACCTGATGCTTAATTTGACAGCTGAAATTTGATGGATATGGGAGTGATGTATCATATCATTTTGGAATATCTGGTGGTGCTAAGAATTTGTAAGATGCTCTTTCAAATCTGTGTTCACTTTTTTACAAGGTTAAGATTCCAAATATTTCATTTCAGAATGAGAAACATGATGAGGAACTACTAAAGATGCTTTTATGGTGTAATGACAATGCACTTATAGCTGTGATATGCTCACTCCCAATCTGAAATGGTGGAAACAAATTGACTCTTAAATAGCACCAGTCACCAATGGTTTCAAACTTTCAATATCAAACGTCTCCTTATCTCATCATGGCTTTGGGAGTCCAGGCGGTTCCTTTTGCTTCAGTGAAAGTATTTGGGCCTTTGATACGAGCCCACTCCTGACTATGTTATCCCTGTTGGGATACTGAACGCTAATAATTGGGCTTAAGCACGGAGGATTTTCGGGCCACGCGTAGACTCGAATTCTTCAAAATCTTAAAAAAAAAGAAAAAAAGAATTGATTTTTCTCGCCCCCAAATCAAGCCGGGAATACAATTTTTTTTTTTCTTTTCATCCCCAAGTGCCCCATTGGGAGGATGGTTCTGCCAAAGGGAAGACCGATTTTTAAGAAAGTTGTCATCTCCAACTTTATGAAATTAATTTCTGTAGTTGTTAATTTAGATTGTCTAGAGGCGATTTTTCTAGTTAATGAAATTAAGAAAGGGTATTTCTAAATGTACCCAGCAAATATCTTAACAAATCTAATTCTAAAATATTGTGTTAAATTTTCCAAGTTTACCCTTCAGAAAAATACACTCAGCAAACCCTTACAAAAAATACACCCAGCAAACTAGAGAGAGAGAGAGAGAGAGAGTTGATAATTGTGGAACCATCAAAACTAATCCCAATGTTTGGTTCGTGTCAACCGTTTGTTTTGTGTATCAAACTCTTCCACTCAACTATTGTGAAGTATTCATTAATAATCATACTCATTCATCATACATAGTTTCAGTAAGCTATTCAAGCTCTTCCACTTCAAAGACTTGATCGAGAGAGAGAGAGAGATGATTGTTGTTGTCAATTGAACTCGTTGCTATTGGTGAGCTCAGAATTGGTGAAATGGATGGCTTCATCTCTCTCATTCAAAATGTTTATGGGTTCTTCAAGGATAGAAGGCCTTTCTGGGTCCTCTCTTCTCTCCAATCTTCGAAACCTTCGCACAATTCTTGGTCTGCCATTGAATGCTATGTATGTGTTTGTGTCCGTAAGCCAGGTGATGCTGGAAATAGAAAAGAAAGTGCTGAATCTTCTCCTCTGGCACATGCGCTCATGGCTTCTAGTGGCTTTTCATGTGCCTTTTGTTGCATAGCTTAACGTCACTTTAAATCTAATACAAATTGAAAACCAAGAGTTTTTATGGAGAACATAGTTGGAGGTGGGGGATTGTGAAGATGGTAGACTATGGAACAAATTGGAGGGGGAAAGTGTTTGGCTGGATTTCAGTTTTTCATTTAGGCATTCAAAACAAGGGTAAATTCAGAAATTGTGGGATAAATTTTTAGATGCTGGGTATACTTAGAACTTTGCTGGGTTAAATAGAAAGACCCGAAAATGAACCTTGTCTTGGTAGTGAATGCATTATTGTTAAGGAACTATAAGATGTAATGGCATGCTCATATATTCCTAAACTATGTTTTGTTAGAAAATAAGGGGCCGCTAAATTGAATATATAATCAGTTAATCACAATATACATAAACAAAAATAAACTACATTAATATATAGATAGTGTACGAATATAAACTACAATATATATCAATCCTAATATAAATTGATTGAACAAAAACAGAAGCACTAGTTTGATTCCTGAGAAAGGCTTGCGAAGCAATGTTCTAAGACCGAATTTCGTCCCCACACATGTGTTGCGGTTTGCTTGAACGTCTGTCCTGCAGGGTACAAATCTCAAGGTGTTGCACAGATGCCTTGAAACCTAGTGAACTTTACTTGTGTTTTGTCGAGTTTTTTGTTGCAAAGAACATTGACGTTCTTTTTATAGAATTTACATAAATAGACGCAATTGTTCATTTATTTTGAATTTTAACAAAATAGCTGCAACTGTCTGGACCAGACTTATCTAATTGCAATTATCTTTATCAAAATTATAAAAAGAAAGAATCATTTATTGGAATTTAATTAAAAATATATTATTATATTAACAAGACATTCAACCCAATGGCCCTTGCATTTCATCCCAATAAATCTTGCCTCTCCACTTGTCCATTTAATATAAAGTGTTGTGTATACACATATAAAGGATCCAAGTGGGAGACTTGTTTCGAATGTAGGACTTATTTCACAAAATTCTAACATGTTTTTCAAGGCAGTGTAATATGGTTGCTTATAGGAAGTTCTACATATGTTGTAGGTGAGCGTGGTCTATATTTAACGAAGACTCATTCTTGGCTCATGATATGGTACTGCAGCGTTTTATACGTTAGCCCTATTAATCTATTATACTCTTTGCATTCTATAATTTTAGGAGGGTTGTGCCCATACTAATTAGTCCGGGCTGCCCCGATCATAGCAAAATAACAAAAATAAAAACAAAAGGACCCGTGAACTTAGTTTTTGTTTTCACCTATTTTCTCTCTTCTTCTTTTTTTTTCATTGAAATTTTATTCACACATTGCTAAATGATAGATACACATCTCTTACTTAATACACAATCTATTAACTTTTTGAGTGTTTCTATTTGAACCTCCAAATCTGCTCAGTTGACCTCAATCTATTATGAATTATTAAATGACATATATAATCTTTTATAAAATGACTATTAAGGACAATAATTATACCAAAAATATATATATTTAATTTCTCTAGACTTTCCAATTCAATAATATTATATTGCATTCTTTATTATTTTCCTTATCTATTTTCATTTTCTAATTTCACTACATACTCATTAAAGCATTTATATATATTTGATAAGAATTAAAACTATATATAATCAAGATCATGTGGCATAAAAATTTCTATCATCATATATGTTGAACGCATATTGGTGAGGGATAACAAAAGAAATCATATTATGACCTAAACCCCAGTCTATTAATTATATTTACAAAAAAATAAAAAAAAGAGCTAGCAGTAAAAAAAAATTTCTAAAAAACTATTAAATAATTAATCATGAGGTACAAAAAATAGAGAAAATAATTAAACATTAAGAAAAATTACTCTTCATATTTTTTTTGCACATCCACAAGAGAAAAAAAAAGAAGTTTAAAAAAAAAAACAATTCTTTTTTATTAGAAATTAATTTTTAAAGCCCAACACCTTGTGTTTGAGTTTCTTTTTTATTAGATAAGAGATTTATGTAATCTGGTTAAGAAATGAATATGTAATTAATAGTTTGTTTGCAAATTATATGAGTGAGGTTATTTCAGGAACTTGAGTGAGGTTTTGCGAGTAAATTTAGTATTTGAAAATTTGATAGGAGTTGTAAAAAGCAAGGAGGTCAAGTGAATAAATTTGGAGGTTCCAATAGAAAAACTCTCACTTTTTTATTTTAGGACTAAATATTGTTTAGTCCTTGAGCTTTTGACCATAAAACACTCACTACAAAAAATAATTGCAACGGCTACCCCGTTTCGCGTCGGCACCCTTTTGCCGTCGCAAAAAATTGACTTTTTGCTTCGGCAAAATTACGCCGTCGTAAAACTTGCGACTGAGTTGCTACGCCGTGGCAATGGGGTAGCCAAACTTTAATATTTATCTTCGGCGAACGTTTGCAGTCGCAAACTTCCAATGCTTGGCGACTGCGTCTAAAATGCCGTCGCAACTAGAGAACAACTACGAGCCCAATTCTCTTATTAAATCTATTTTCTCATAAAAAAACCCTAGCCTATTTCTCTCAATCCCTGTTCTCTACCGCATCCCTCTTTCTCTTTCTCTCTGTTCTCGATCTCACTGAAGCAGATCGGATCGGAACTTCCCGTCGCTGGTCCTCCGTGTTCAGTCTCTCCGCTCAGTCCTCTCTCTCTCTCGCTCAGCGGCTCAGTTGTTGTCGTTCTCTCTCTCTCTCTTATACATATCACTTTGTCTCAGCGGCTCAGAACCAGATCGGAACCGGCGGCTTCAGCTTCTTCATCGCTCAGTAGCTCTTGCTCTCTCTTTCTCTCTGCGCGCGCGGCTGCTCTGAAGACTGAAACCAGATCTTTCCGAACCAAAAGAAAACCCCCAAAGCCTTCTCTCTCAGCCTCTCTCACATCTAGCCCTAAATCGCTCTTCGTTGGTATGAAATTTCAACCCTTTCAAACTTTAATTGATACGTTTGATTTGCAATTCGCAGTTTTCAATTAGATAACATAGAAAGTTTCATGCTTTAATTTAATTTCTGTGAGTTTTTGTGAAATTCAACCCTTTTTATGATTCATTGTGCTTGAACTGTTGGATTCTAGACTCTAGTCAAGTTTCAATCTTGTTTCATTGGCACCCATAACCCTTCTTTTCGAATTAAGCTCTTAATGTCTTATAGCATCTGTATGCATCTGTTGGTTGTGTAATTTTGCTAATGGTTCTGCTTCTTCTGTTGTTTTTCTCCTCCTGTAGATTTGAGTAATGTTTTTGTTGATTTTTAACTTTCGTATTCGCCTTTCTCAAAATTAGAGTCTGTGTTTTATGAATTGGTTTTCGTTTATCTGTTGTTACCGTGGAGTTTTCAAAATTGACTTATGAGTATGCCCATTCATGATGAGAAACCCCTCAATTGATGATGCAGGGTGGAGAAATAGAAGAGGTTGTATAAGCTAGAGAGTTGTTGGAAATGAATGCTGAAGCTTTGCAAGTTGCTAAGGCATACCGCCACCTTCTCAAAGCTGTCAAGAACCACGTTGCCAAAGAAGACACTAAGCGGCATTTCAGAGATTATGTAACTGAAGAATTTAGATTCACATGAAAAACCCAGATACCATGGAGTTTCCTACCTAATTGATTTTTTCCTGTGGTTTTCTTTGAAATTTGCAGGTATTTGAGCAATTATGGTTCCAGGTAACCCCTCTGTTCTTCTCCATTTAACTAATTTGGTTTCCCAAATTGCACATTTTTTTTCTTTTTCGTGTCGATGGGCTAATGTCTGTATAATCTCTTTTTTTAATACGTTGTCCATGGGCTATTGTAACTCCTTAATTGTAATACTTTGGTTCAGGTTTAGTGGTTGATTCTATTATAATTGTACTTTTTCTGTTTTCTGTGTGGTGATTAAGCATTTCTTCTTTCCTTTTTTTTTTTTGGGGGTTCCTGAACAGGGTAGTGGTAAACAATTCTGGTGTGGAAGAAAACAAGGAAAAGACGGTGGTTATCTAAAGCTTGACTTGTACGAGAATTCTGTTATCTAAAGTTGGGGAACTGCATATTTACCTTGCTAGCAATCTAATTTCATGGTATAATTTCTTCATTTTGTTTCTGTTTTTACTAGCTTTTCTGTTTATACTTTTGGGCTATGTTTGTTACATGGGATTGGACTGGATTGGAGTAACTTATGTAAGAAAATAAGACTCATCCCACGTTTGGCACACATGAGGACTCAATTAAATGAGATTAGAGGACTCAATTGAATGTTGATCAATTCTGGGTTTTTTCTTTCTTTCAACAACGTCTGTGTTTTTATCTTCTTATTTGGTTGTTTGTTTTCATTGATTTTGGATGTTGATCAATTCTGGGTCAAGTACCTGTAACTGGTCATGTAACTGGTCATGTAACTGGTCACGTAATTGACCAGGTAACTGACCATGTCACTGACCAAGTAACTGTAACTGGTCATGTAACTGGTCACGTAACTGACCATGTCACTGACCAAGTAACTGACCATGTCACTGACCAAGTAACTGACCATGTCACTGACCAAGTAACTGACCATGTCACTGACCATGTCACTGACCAAGTAACTGTAACTGGTCAAGTAACTGACCATGTCACTGGTCAAGTAACTGACCATGTCACTGGTCAAGTAACTGACCATGTCACTGACCAAGTAACTGGTCACGTAACTGACCATGTCACTGTAACTGGTCACGTAAGGGATACAATTTCTGGATTTGTCTTCAGCTTTCTCATTCCAATTTCTTTTCTTCTCACAAACTCATAAAATTGTTCATGTCTGCAAATTACCAACTTTTAGTCCAATACACAAACAAACATGGGATAAGACTATTTTGACTATTCTGCTCTTTAGTCCTAAGCAGTACCAAACATGGGTCAGATATTAACATAACATATCCCAGGTTAGAAGAGTCCTAGACTATTATAGAAAATAATGTGGGTGATAATAGTCCCACGTAACAAACACCACCTTGAAGTATGTCATTAGTTATAATATCAGTTGTTAGGGATTCTGCTTAGTGCTTATTTACTTGGGGTAGATGCCATGGATAATTGTGTCATTTGTTTATTTTTGGATTTCATAGTGGAATGGATGCTAAGGGTTACTACTTTTTCTTTTCATTTACAAATGCATTAGAGTTATCTGTTTTGTTCTTGTTCGTTATTGTCTTCGCTATTGTGATGTGAGATCAATATATTCTAAGCTGCAGCATAACAGAATGTTTGCTGTAGTCTCTTCCTACTTTCATTTTTCCTGCAGCTTTGTTGTTTTTGGGAATTGCAGGGATCAGCTGTGTATAAGGTAAGCTTATTTGGGGTGAATACTGTTTGAGTTTTTGATTCATGGTTTACTTGATTTAGTGCTGGATGTGTTGGATGAGGAATTTATATATGTTTGAGGTCTTGAATATATAAATTACTGATTATATAGTGATATCTTGTGCTTTGAACAGTTCAAGGCCTATTGGCAATGACGTAATTAGCATTTATTTGGGAACAATCTTCTTGCAAGGAAAGGAGAGGGCTGGAAATCCTGAGACATTGAGTCTAAAGCTAGGAAGTGACATTATTTTAACTGAAAAGGTTAGAAAGTTCTATCTCTCATATAAACATTGTTTTGTAAATTGAAGGCTTGAATTAGAAAGTTTTGTGCTCAATTTGTGGGTCAGTTTGAATTTGAAGTGATTTTAGGGTTTTCAATTGAGTAATTGGTGAGCAAACGATATGAGTTTGAGAATTTGACTTCATGAACTCTCATTTTTCTGAATTCAATTTTACTTGAAATTATAGAAACTGCAATCTGCTTCAGAAAAATTAGATAGGATCTTGCTTTTATTTTGGTTATACCTAGTCTGATTTATAATGACTTCTTGCATAATCTACACTAATATAGACTGCAAGAAAAGTTCAACTTAATTCAGGTTGCAACTTCACTTCATTCCGATTCTGACTCTTTTGTGGATGTATAAAACGAATAAGGAGAGAATATGTAGCCTTTGCTGTAATTCACCACCTCTTTTGTGCTCGTATCAGTGGATTTACTGCATAACGTGATGACTTTGGGGAACTAGTTATTCATCTATATGCTGTGATTGTCATTCATACAGTTGTTAATGTCCTCATTGCATACTAATATGTTGTGTTCTTTTTATCTGGACTTGGGTTTATTTTGATGCTGATATTGATATTTATCAATTGTACTTGTACCTCTTCTATCTTAATTTGTTTAATTTATTGTTTTTTTAAGGTTCAACCCTGCGGTGGTATTTGGAGTGACAACTGCTCTTTGAAAATGGGAAGAAGACGCCCCTTCATACTTGCAGGATCTCTCATTATCTCTGTTGCCATGCCATAAGTCAATCATTGCAATTCTAGAGCTGCGTGCTAGGTGGGGGAACAGGTAAATATTCTTATTCACTTGTTCTTCTTAGTGTGTACTAGTGCATTCATTAAAGCATTATGGATCTTCCTCTATTTGTTATTTCAATTTTAATTAGATTAGTTATATGCCTAATGCTTGAATGATGTTATAAAAAAATTGGCAATGATGGAAAGTTTGCTTGTTTCTTTTTCTTTTCTACAGGAACTCAGCTAGCTTGCATGAATTTTGTTTTTTGGGGAATTGCAGGTAACCCTTATCTTTTTCATGTGTTGGATGTCTGTGTCCTCAGTCCTACAATTGTTTCAAGTGATACATTATTGCCAATATTTGTTAGCATCTGTTTGCCCGTTGTTGTTGTTCACATATATATACCTTTATTAATTTATCAATGATGAATATACATACTAGTATCAACTTGTAAAAGAAACACTAGCTTTGATGACACTTGGTTTGAAATTTCCTCTCATACTGCCATTCTCTTTGTAATATGATTATAAAGAATGGTGTAACCTGCGATGTTCATTATTGAAATTGGGTTACGGTGTGACATTGAAAAAGGGTGATATGCAAAGCCATACATGATATATTTAATTTTTTTTTTTGATGTCTTAGGTTCCAGATGCAACTAGTGACCATGCATGAAATTCGGAGAGAGTCTGTAGGAGAAGAAAGGAATCCAGATTCAAGCAGTGATAGAGCAATGGGCTGAGTTTCAATATGTTATTGCATATTTTTGTTAAGTGTTACTCTTAGTTGTCTTCATTAGGAACTTGATTTTGGGCATATATAAATTAATTTGTACTTCTTCTAATTACCTATACTGACACTGCAACAATTTAATTACATTGCAATGAAATAGATGAGCTAATGAACAATATATGTGTTGTGTATTCATGATATTTTTATCCCATTTTTGGATATTGCAAAAATACAGGTTTTGTTAAAAAAAAAATATTGGTTAGCTACTAACATCAGTGAATTGCGGTAGCCAAGAATATTTTTCTATATAACACCACACCGAAGCTACGGCAACGAGACCGTAGTAAAATTTCCTATTGAAAAATTGGCGGGAAGCAAATTAGTTTGGCAGCAAAAAAAAATTGGCGGGAAACAATTTGGCGGGAAAAAAATTTAGTAGGAAACAAATTTTGGCGGGAAGTAATATAATTATCTTAATATTAATTATGCTGCGACGGCAATTTGCCGTAGTATATTTTGTAATGGCGACGGCATTAGGGGTAGCATAAAACCGTCGCAGAGTAAGTGTCGCAAAACTCTTTGCCGTCGCAAAAGTGGTCTGCTACGGCAAAATGCCGTGGCAAAAGATATTGGCGACGCCACCAACGGCGACGGAAGCTTTGCCGTCGCAGAGCCGTCGCAAATGCTTTTTTGCTACGGCAAAATAGCTTTTCGCTACGGCAAGGCGCCGTGGCTATTGCAATTTTTTTTTGTAGTGACTTCAGTCCCTGACCTTCTAATTTCACACATTTAGTCCTTGTACTTCAAAATTTCGGACCAATAGGTCCTTACCGTCTAAAACCTCAGTTAAGTCGCAGCAAAATGTCTATTATGCCCTTAGTTCTTTTTTTAAAATAAATTTATTCCTTTCTCTTTTATTTATTTTTTCTTTTTTCTTTTTTTTCTTTTTCTTTCTTTTATCTCTTCTCCTCCACCCTCTACGAGGAATGATGAAGAAACAAACAGAAAGAAAGAAAGGGAAAAAATAAAAAAATTCATTTTCCAATAAAATAAAATAATTAATTAATTAAAAAAAAGAACTGAGGGCATAATAGACATTTCGCCACGACTTAACGGAGGTTTGAAATTTTGAAGTACATGGACTAAACGTGTGAAATTAGAAGGCCAGGGACTGAAGTGTTTTATGGTAAAAAACTCAAGGACTAAACAGTATTTAGTCATTTATTTTATTATTTTACTAGAAACACAACCCCCAAACTTCCTAAACTATCCTCATTCACAATACACAATATCTTTTCATTAAATACATATCCTTTTTTTTTTGCTGAAATAAATTGAGATAAATATCTGGTAAGAGACTACCTATTTTTTTTCTTATACAAGAGAGACTACCTATTGCATTACTGCAGTTGAAAAAAAAAAAAAAAAACCCAAAGAATAGCATATTACACTAGAAGACTCAGAATCAATTCCCCAATGGCTCAATGTGAGAGTTTCGGTAAATCACATGGTCATCACTAAAGTTAATACAATGGCACCCAAAGAATGATTTAATTGCTTTTCACTTGTTGGGTTGAACATACTCAAATGCCAATGGGGAATTGCTTGTCATTGAGGACTTGACCAAGACAATATTCATATGCCAATTGTTGAGATTTGTGAACTACTGATGATGAAATTCGAGCGAAACAAAACAATACATCACAAGAGTTCTTGAGGAATTTTTCAACGATTTTCACTTGCTCTTGTTTGTCCATATCATTTGGATAGTTAATACATTTTTGAAACTAGATTGATAAGAAGGCTCGATTCCATGCATGCTAAATTATTGAGAATCAAATTCATGATATCCATCTGCGGTAGACTTGGAAAAAAAAAACTGCATATATTTCTTAATTCCAACTATGTTTCTTTATTGTTAATATAAAGGATTAATTTCAGTTTACCCCCCTGAGGTTTGGGGGTGTCATCATTTCACCCCCTGTACTTTCAATTTTGAATTTTTACCCCCTAAACTTTCCAATTTCAATCAGTCGTGTCCAATTTCTACTATTCCGTCCAAATTGGACGTTAAGTTTGACTTTTGAGGGCTAAAATGGTCATTTCAACATAAAAAAAATTAAATAATTAATTAATTTTTTTTCTTCTGTTTTTTAGTTTTTTTTTTTCCCTTTTGTTTCTTAGTTTTTTTTTATTTTTTTATTTTGTCTTCAACCTATACACCACAAGTTATAATAGGTTTATATAAAAACAAAAAAAATACCCTAGGTGGTTGAAAGCCGCTCGCTGGTCTACGATATTTGTGATATATCTCTGATAAAGTGAAGAATTTTAGAATATATCCTCAATAAAGTGAAGAAATATTTGTAAAAAATAATTTTACACTTTATCTGTAAATAAATATTTGTATATCCCCAATAAAGTGAAGAAATATCTGTGTAAAATCATTTTTGGTCTACGATATTTTTGATATATCTCCAATAAATTGAAGAATTTTATGATATATCCCCAATAAAGTGAAGAAATATCTGTAAAAAATGATTTTACACTTTATCTGTAAATATCTGTATATCCCCAATAAAGTGAAGAAATATTTGTGTAAAATCATTTTTTACAGATATTTATTTACAGATAAAGTGTAAAATTATTTTTTACAGATATTTCTTCACTTTATTAGGGATATATCCTAAATTCTTCACTTTATCGGAGATATGTCACAAATATCGTAGACCAGCGAGCGGCTTTCAACTACCTAGAGTATTTTTTTGTTTTTATAAACCTATTATAACTTGTGGTGTATAGGTTGAAGACAAAATAATAATAAAAATAAATAAATAAATAAAAAGAAGAAACAGAAAAAAAAAAAAAATCAGAATTTTTTTTAATTTTTTTTATGTTGAAATGACCATTTTAGCCCTCAAAAGTCAAACTTAAAGTCCAATTTGGACTGAATAGTAGAAATTGGACACGACTGATTGAAATTGGAAAGTTTAGGGGGTAAAAATTTAAAATTGAAAGTACAGGGGGTGAAATGATGACACCCCCAAACCTTAGGGGGGTAAACTGAAATTAATCCTGATATAAATATCTCTTTTGGTAATTTAACTTACCCATAAAATGTGATGTTGGGTGTGTGAAATTAAAAAAGGGATGTGTATTAAGTATTTAGAGGTGTGTGAATAAAATTTCTCTTTCCCCATTCATAACTTTTTGTATTCATTATGTTTCTCATAATTTAGAAAGGGAGATGATATTCACACTCTATTTGTTTATGAAATTAGTATCCATACTCTCTTTTGTGTTTAATTTAGAACAAAAAAAAAAATACAAGTAGTAATTTCAAAAACAAAAATGAGTGTGAATATCTCCTTCCTTTAGAAAAATTCAGTGAGATCTTTGCCAAAATAAAAATAAATAAATAAATCAGTGAGGAATCATGTTGACACAATGACACTTACGCAGTCTATATACCCTCCTCTGAAGTATATGGACCTCATTCTAATAGATCGACTTCCTTTATCTACCTAGTCTAGATTGTTCTGGCATGAACCTGAATTAGTTAAGGTTAAAGTTGAGGCTGGGACTGAGTGATCCAAAGTAGAGGGCTCAGTCAAAAGTAGTGCTCTAGAATTTTAGCTAGATCATTGTTCTTGTGTTCTTCATATGGTCGGTTGGCTCGGTCAAAGAATAAAGATCCCATTATCCAAATTGGCCAGTGGAGGAAAACTACTTGCTGCATTTAACTATGACCTATCGTGAGGCCAAGGGTCCCCAACTTGGTAGGTCATTTTCCTATATATAGAGGAAATTAAGTAGAAAATTAAAGATAGCTATGACAGCTGACTAATTAACACCAATGATATAACCATCACCTACTCGATCAACCTGCAGGTTGCTTCTGTTATGAGGTTTATCTGCTGCATGCATGCCCATAAAAGCTTAACCTAACTCCATTGAAGTTTATATATATACTACCATCAGACCATTTCATCTCCATCTTCATCTCCTACATTAACGTATTGGGAAGAGTTATATGGCTAAAAGTACCAAAAAGGGATTTTACGTACGCGTACGTAGCAGGGTTTATTAATAGCAGACACTGGGTTTATATTTAGGGTTCATTTGCTTTTGCAGTGAGACTCGATTTATTTTTGTTCTTTCGGATCGATATACATACTCATACCGTTGGAATGAATAGTACGCATTTGTCGTCTAAATGCATTTGCATCATGTTAACATCAATAGCCTCAAAATATCCTCATGAATGTGTGACTACAGAGCAAAGCTAGCTGCATATACATGTAGGGTTTTAAAGTACGGCTAATAAAGATGAAGCCAAGGCAAATGCAAACTGATTTTCTTTTCTTATTTTGTCCTTTCTTTTGGTGGGGGATTTAGGGTTTAGGATCGGAAAAGAGGATTGTTTTGTAGATTCGACCAAATCGATCATGATCCCAAGAGGGCCAAAGATCAAACTCAAATCATTCCATCTTTATATAATCCAAATGGAACAAACATTAGAGATCGACTACAACTTACAGTTGTCATGCCACTGCTTCTCTATAATTTAATGAAACACAGTTGACCCATTGTTATGCTAGAAGAATATTATACATAATTGCATATTTAGCAGTTTATTCCTATTCTCTTTGACCAATAAACAATTTTTGGGAAATTAAATTGGTGAGTTTTATGAGCTAGCTCTCACAAATAATACTTTCCATTCGATGACATTATGTGACAGCATATAGTTATATCTGGTACGGTGTGCTCTCTTTCAGTCTTTTGTGTGCTGAAAAAGAGGTATAATCCACTCTGCGTAAGTGAATATTCTAAATTTCTAACCATGTGGCCTGCATAAAGGCTAAGTTACATTGATATATAATACACACACACAGGGGTTGAAAATAATGTATTTTGACAATTAATTGCACGCCATGTTATATCTATGGCCTCATAAAGTTCTATAAGTAGGGCTGGTGGTATTTTCAATATTCCTTCAACTTAGGCCTCATCATTTAGCCTTTTGGCCCTAAGCCTGCCCGGCCCTGCCCTATTTGGCCCTTGCATTAGGGCGGGCCAGCCCTGCCCTTTCTCAAATAGGGTAAGGTAAGGGTTATGCAAATGAAACCCGGCCCTACCCTACGGCTCGGCCAGGCCCGTTTGAGCCCGTTATGGCCAAACCCGGCCCAGCCCTTTACGCTCGCTCAATTAATCCCTAATGATTTTTTATTTTTTCTATTTTTTAAATATGTTTCTCTTTAGTCTATAACATACAACTTATCTCTTTTTTGTAATTAATTTCCTAAACTTTATTTTCTTTAATTTTTGTTTCCTTTGTTAAACAACAATTAATTTTGGAAGATTTAGAGACATAGTTAATTGAATATAACCATCTTGAGTCTTGTATTAACTATATAACCATTGAGCCACATTTTGAGATAAAAAATAAAAAATAAAAAATTTCTTTTTATTAAACAAATTAAAGCCCTTTTAGGCCCATTTCGGCTCTATTTGGCCCTATTTGGAAGGCCGGCCTGACCCGACCCTTTCGGGCAGATAAGGATTAGCATATTTAAGCCCCGGTCCGACCCTAAATTTTGTTGACTTTGATTAGACCCGGCCCGACCCTAAGCCCTAAAATTTAGGGTAGAGCCAGCCCTAGCCTGGCCCATGATGACCCCTACTTCAATAGTTGAAGATTCCAATTATTGAAAACAAAAAAGAAGTCAGAAAAAAGACATCTTAGGATCCCAATAATATGTCGAACAACACAGAGTGATCATAATCCTTCTGCAAGTACATTGAGTATTGACTACTATGGTAGCATCACGATGTAATTAATTGAATACTAAGGAAGGGTAAAATGAACCGAAGAACTTCCTTATATATATATACCTTTCAAATATGAAAGAATACACCGACAATGATGATTCATAGAAATGAGAAGATCGGTCACCTGTTATACACATTTTCTTTTACATTTATTCTTCTTTTCTGTAGTTTTTATTTCTCAATTTTCGTTAGAACTCATTTTAAATTTATTAAAAAAAAAAAATTGATTCAATGAAAAAAAATATAATTTTCTTGTTCAAAGTGATCCACTGAAAGTGAGATCATATCTCCACCTAGATTTTTTTTCTTAGGTTTTGGTCCCTACTCTATTAACATTATGAGTGATCGGTGGTTCTGAGACTCAAAAAGAAAGAAAGAAAAGAAAAGCTTACAACAAGTACCACAAGAACTAGCTTTCAGTCCAAAGTGCCACACTAGCTGCTACATATACATCCCCCACATTATTGAAAGGCAAAGATTTCTAAAGAGACATTTGTATCAAAAGAGAGATAGCAATATAGCATGTTGCTTTTGGAAAGATCATGATATGAAGATTAAACCATTACATCACAGGACTATACTTTTCATTCAAGAATCCAGTGAAAACTAAAATTGTTGGAACTATGAACAACAGCTAGCTAGCTAGCTAGCATGGATTTTGGATATACATTAACAATTATTGAGAGTCTAATTGATTTGGGAACTTGAAGATTGTTGAGTAACTTTGGCTTGAAAAGAAGCTAGCTTTCCAAATTTTAGAGAGTGATGAGAGAGATTTGCATAACAAAAAAACTGCTTTACACATCAGTTGAGAGCAAAAGAAGATTTTTTAGGTCCTACAAATAGCAAAATACATTACAAGGCTATTCTATTGGCTGGTCAAACACAAAGTAGTGCAAAAATAGCTAAACAACTAATACATAAGAGACCAAACCCATTACAAGCCCTTTTTATTTTCCCCCTAATCCTAAATACACTAAGCTCAACCATTTCATATCTTAACCAGTACATTGTACAAAGTTAAGCCTCCCCTTTCCTCACAACACACTATAGATACTCTTAATATTGCCCAACATTTTCACATAATGTTGCAGCCAATTTCTTCATCATCGTCGGTAAACGAATCAACAGGATCAGAAGGCGAGTAGATGTCCGGGTGATAGTACGTGTTTTCATGCATAGCAGGGGTAAAATATGAAGCACTTGAGCTCGGGTACGTCGTACTGTAACTTAGACCATATGCGACCGGAGGCTGATAATACATCTGTGGCGGGTATGGACCCGGGTATACATGTTGGATCGGTGGGCCGAGATTCATGGCAGCCATTGGGTGAGAAATGTCTGGACCAACCATAGGCGGCCCATTAGTACCCGCCGGATGAGCATCACCTAAATGCTCACTGGGGATACCAGTGCCACCACTAGGAGGATTCCCGTTTTGCGCTTTCTTCTTCTTTTTCTTTTTCTTCTTTTTGGCTCCAGTTGAAGCACCAGCACCAGCACTTTGTTCTCCACCAGCTTCATTGTTTTGATTCCCACCCTCTTTGTCTGACTCACCGTCATCATCATCAGCATCATCACCACCATTTTCATCAGCTTGTTGGTCTTTCTCAGCAGAATTTTTCGCTTCATCGCCATTCTCACCATCTGCTTCCCCATTATCTTTCTTCTTCTTGGACTTCTTCCCCTTCTTAGGTTCTGGCCAGAGCTCGGCGTGCTTGCCCGACTTCAACAGCTTCTTGAGTAAGGTCTCTGCCCCCACGTTGCCAGTCACTGTGACCTTGTGCTGCTGAGAATCAATCGCAATAGTGTAAACCCCTGTGGACAATTCATGGAAAATTCATTAATTATGAACAGATTATAGATATTTATATAAGGATCATATGAATCCACTAAAGCAGGAGTGAACACTCGACTATATGATGATCGCATAAATCCACTAACACACAAGTAAGCATAACCATGTACTTGCCTTCAATGCTTTGAAGAACTTTCTTGACTTTCCTTTTGCAGCCTTCACAATGAATCGAGACTTTCAACACCCATGTCTGCAAATCAGAGGAGATCATATGGATTTGGTTAGTTCGTAACAGTTTGAGACCAAGATAATATTGTAATTCATGAAGAAAATCAAGACCTTTCACTATTATTTACCTGGTATTTCAAGGATCCAGGAGGTTCTTCAGCTGGTTTTGTTGCCATGTGAGAGAGAGAGAGAGTTGATGGAAGTGGAGAGGAAGGAAATGAAAGATAGCTTAGACTGTTTTGTGTAAGCTGAGGCTTGAGGAAGGAATATAGAGAGTCAGCTCTAAAAAGTGGAAGAAAAGCAAAGGCATCTGGTGTGGATGCCACATCACCTTCACACCTAATGAACCACTACATCTCTCACACATCAGCAATCTATAACTGAACAAGCTCAACTAGAATTGACTGCAGGAAATCATTCACAAACTCACACTCAAACATGGGTTTGAATTTGTAGGTGAGAAATATCATGATGGCAAAATTTACGATTTACAGTTCCAGATATCATCAATCCAACTCTTACTCTGCCCGTGGATAAGTGACCAGAGCTTTTGATTGATGATCACTACTTTTGTACCAAGGGAAATGTGGGGTGAGGGGGTCCTCTTGTGGCTTTACTCAACCTTTATTGGCTTTTCATGCATCTTTTGCAGTTACCTAGATGATCAGACGTTCTTTACTTCTAGGCTTTAATCATCACTTTTTTACTGGTATTCTGGTGTGGTACTGATAATTGATCCAGATGGGGCCAAAGCATAACCTACCACCAAAATGCTGATGGGCTCATCATCTGATCAATCTATGTTAGGAGACCTAGAAGGTTCTAAGCAATCAAAGAAGGAACGAGAGCAGTAACCATCGCCCTTCAACTTTGAACTAATCAGAATAGTGTTATAAATTGAAGTAAATAGCTCTAGCAACTTCTATAATGCACTAACATACAGTAACATGTTCATCTACAGATGATTTAGTTAAATGTCCAGGTGACAAAGTAACTGAGCTTGAAAAGACAAAGGCAACTTCCTTTGCATTGCTTTCAAAGTTCCAATCAACTTTTGAAGGATTTTTGGACTATTACCAGGTAACTAGTAAACTAGAACGAAGAAAAAGCATCCAAACTGTTTAACAATGTAACTGTATCTTCATGACCTTATACCAGCAAGAATCATTTAAACCTAATTGACTAGTAAATTGATGTAAATAGCTCTAGCAACTATGACAATGCACTAACCTACAGTAACATATTCATCTGCAGATGGATTGGTGAAATGTCAAGGCAAAAAAGTAACTGAATTCGAAAAGACTAAGCCAACTTCCCTTGCGTTGCTTTCAAAGTTTCAATCAAATTTTGATGGATTTTTGGACTAACCAGGTAACTAGTAAACTAGAACAAAGAAAAAGCAACCGGAATTGTTTGACAATGTAACTGTATCTTCATGACCTTATACCAGCAATAATTTTCAAACCTAATTGACAATTAAAAAGTCTATAGTCTATATACGGGACTTCGTCTTTCCAAACAAAGTATTCGATGATTGAGAATTTTGGAAACTTAAACTAATATACCACTTTCTTAAAAAATATATGCATAGTACAAAGCTACAGTAACTGCAAATAAATGCCTTCCTTTTATCAAATGGGAGAAGAAAGCAGCTTTACAATGGAAAAACAGCTAGTAGTTAGCAATTAATGTGCTTGCCAGCAGTACGTGTCCTTGAAAATACAAAGGCACAAAGATAACAACGATCATTCTCAAACGCAACTGGAGCAGATGAAAAGATTAAAGATTACTACTAAACAGTGGCAGCACTTTTGCTCAAAGAGTATTTTAGCATTAGAGATAAAAGGCAAATGTAGAGGTCAGTATCATTTCAACATAAAACTTCAATATTGTCACAGCAGACAACAATGTAATTCGGCTTCACTTATCTGCACTTTGTATAAGCCAATGTTTTTCCTGGTCTAGATCACTGGAGTGACTTGTGACTGCACTTGGCACTCACAACAGCTCTTGCTTTATTTTTTATTTTTTTTTGGAATACAACTGCGATCATTATGACTAAAGATCCAAATAGAAATCTAAACTCGAAAAGAAATGAATAAATGATTAAATCATCCTAAAGCAGGCCAAAATATCAGCAAAATGACTTGACTCTCTTTTGAACCCGAGCACCTTGACATTTCAACAGTCTAGTTAAAGTTGGCTACTGGGGAGTCCTTCCCACCTTTGGCTCCTAGATCCATAAATATTACCATTCTCTCCACTTACAAGCTAAGGTTCAGGGGACTTTAAAGAAATAAGAGATCTAAATAAACCTTGATATGCACTTGCAAGTAGTCTAAATAAACCTACTCCCAGGAAGTTCAATGACCAAATGAGCCTTCTTCATATAACACATAAACTAGTTTCTACTATAAACAGAAATATAACCTAGAAATTTAGGAAACTGAAGACCTTTTGCAATAATTTAGATTGTAAATGCATATAATCATTCTTCATTACAAACACAGTGAAGTTCTTCTCTTATCAACTACCACAGAGAGGGAGATTTAGATCAATATCTCAACAAGCACAACTCCAAGGTTGCTATAATTTACTATCACTGTTATAAACTTTTCTGAACAAAAGAACACCTATGATAATAGAGACAAGAGCAGATGAAGCACCTTGTCGAGAAAGCCAAAATTCAGTCCATGTCAAGGGCTTTGTGACCTCAAATAGCACACTCTTAAACTTCTCTTTCAAATCCTCTTGTGATCCAGTGTTATCAATCACTATGTCAGCCTTAGTCCTCTTTAAATCGAGTGACATCTGAGCATTTATTCTGTTTCGAGCATCATCCTCACTTGTTCTGTCCCTCGACATGAGTCTCTGGAGCTGTGTTTCAGGATCGACCCATACAACAATAATGGGCTTTGTCCATCTGTCCATCTTGGCCTCAAACAATAGAGGGACATCAAGAACAATAACCTTAAACCCCTTCAACCATAGCTTCAAAATTGCCCAAAAGATTCCAGATGATATGTAAGGAGCCAGTAGTCTACAAAAAGATAAAATCTAGACATTAAAGTTGATAGAGGCATGTAATTTGTATTATAAGGCACTCCAATACATTATCCAGACATTAACCGAAATAAAAATCACCAACATTCAGCAAGCAATCAGTAGATCAAATGGTGACCATGTAAATTTGTAAAACTGTATGATTTGCTCCACCATACCAGGTATAATTTAGAACAGTTTACAGATAATGCGCTTGTTTACAACTAATAGTGTTACAAAGAGATGCTCTCAGTGAGATCACATAATTAAATTATGCAATTTGTGAGAAGGTACATACCGATTCAAAAGTTGGCGCTTCTCAGGATTAGAGAATACAATTTGCCCTAGTTTAAGCCTATCAACTTCTCCATCAGGTTGCAAAATGCCCTGTCCAAATGCTGAAACAACCTTTTTCCATCCACCAGTTCCCTTCTTCAATACATCCTGAAACCAAACATACTAAGTCCATGAAAGACCTAAAGACAACTGATTCACATATTTTTTTTTATAACTGTCTAAATTAGTATGCTTCAGCTTTTGCTCATCACTTACTCGAGCCACAAGATCGGCGTCAACAACAGGTATGTCATGGGCCTTGAAGAGATTTGAGACAGTGCTCTTCCCAGACGAAATCCCACCTGTCAGTCCCACTATCCTCATTCTTCTTACGTCTACTCAGAAAGATCAAAGAACGGTGATTAACAAAGTTCCTGACGTTAACTAATTCCAGTAAGAAAATTACTTTCATTACACGAATTTCTGAGGTATTTAAATTTGCTACACTCAATAAGAGCACTTGTACCGCAAATGGGAAGAACAAAAGGCAAAATTTTTCATCACCAAAACAAGAAAAGGCAAAACTTTTTGGACAAAGGCCTAATTTCCCAGATTTCTTTTACTCCTCTTATTGTTCTTCAGTATGCAGATTTATTTTCATCATCAAGCATCCGCCACATTATCATCATCCTCCATCAAACCACAAGCATAAAAAGTATCCCAAGAATATTGACAAACAGCTTATGGTCTCAAAATGAGGTCTACCACTAAAGAACTAGTGAATATGAATCATAGCCTTTGCACATGTATAAGTTTCTGCCCAGAAACAGAAAAAGTCAACTAATTTCATTCCAAATTCAGTCAAAAACAATCATGGGAAACAACAAAGAAGCAAAAGCTACCTCAATTCTAAAGCTTTACACATACCCAGAGAAAAGAAAATTCTATATCTCCCATCAAAGATTAACAACAACACTTAGACATTCAATAGCAAATTAAGCATAAATATTTTTAGGGAATGATGCAGATTCTAGATGATATTGAAATTAAACACTTACTGTTTCTTCAAGAGAAACCAGAACAGTTTTCCGTCCGAGTAGTTCAACTGGGTTTTTCCAGTCCCCATGCTTCCTTTAAAACTACAAAGATTTTCAGTCTAACTTTAAATAACACCTGTTCACGACCTTCACCAACAAGCGCATCTGGTGTAGTGGTATCATAGTACCCTCCCACGGTACTGACCAGGGTTCGATTCCCTGGATGCGCATTTTTGTTTTTCAAATCTTTTTGACAAATTATAAAAACAAAAACTGTATTGCGCGCCACCACTGAGTCCTTGGTTCTTTTTGCTCTCTGTTTCTCAAATTCCATGTCGCAGTTGAACGTCACAACCACGAGACTCCTCTCACTCCTACCCAACTGCTCCTCCATCACTCACATCCATCAAATCCAAGCCCAGCTCATCACCCAAAACCTCCACTCAATCACTACCGTCGCCTCCACCTTCATCACCGCCTGTAAAACCCTCGGCCTCCTCCACTTGGCCCACCTTCACTTACTCACCCAGCTCCCAAACCCCCATGTCTTCACCTGCAACTCCCTCATCAGAGCCTTCTCTCATTCCCACATCCCTCACGTCCCTCTCTCTGTATACACCCACATGCGCAAAACCTCCATTCCTCCCAATCACTACACATTTCCTGTTCTTTTCAAGTCCTTGTCCGACGGCCGGGACCTCAGACAAGGCCGATGCTTGCATACCCATGTCGTCAAATTGGGTCAGTGGTGTGATATCTACGTCCAGAACTCGGCTCTGGATTTGTACGCTTCCTGTGGCCGGATGGACCTATGTCGAAAGGTGTTTGATGAAATGCCTCAGAGAGATGTTGTGTCGTGGACCGGTTTGATTAAGGGGTACCGGAACTTGGGGAAGTATGACGATGCGTTGATTGCTTTCGAGCAGATGCAGTATGCGGGTGTGGTGCCGAATGCTGTGACGATGGTGAATGCTTTGGCTGCGTGTGCAAGTTTCGGGGCGCTTGAGATGGGGGTGTGGATTCATGAATGCATAAGGAGGGAGGGATGGGAGTTGGATGTGAAATTGGGAACAGCGTTGATTGATTTGTATGGAACATGTGGGAAAACTGAGGAGGCTTTGGCTGTTTTCGATACGATGGAAGAGAAGAACACATTTACTTGGAATGCACTGATCAAGGGGTTTGCTCTTGCCAAGAGCGGCGAGGAGGCAGTTTGGTGGTTTGGGAGAATGGAACAAGAAGGGTTCGGTGCAGACGAAGTGACTTTGGTGGAACTGCTTTCTGCTTGTAGTCACTCGGGGTTGGTAGATGTTGGTAGACAAATTTTTAGTTCCTTGAGCAATGGCAAGTATGGATTTTTGCCGAGCGTCAAGCATTATGCTTGTATGATTGACCTCTTGGCTCGTGCCGGGTGTCTTGAAGATGCTTTCAAATGCTTAAGAGAGATGCCTTATGAGCCTAGTAAAGCTATGATGGGGTCATTGCTGGCTGCCGGTAAAACTTATGGGGACTTGGAGTTGAGCGAGTTTGCAGCTACAAAGCTTGTTGAACTGGAGCCGGGGAATAGTGCTTACTATATCTTGCTGTCGAATTTGTATGCCGAGATGGGTAGATGGGATGATGTTGAGAAAGTGAGGGCCATGATGAAAGAGAGAGACCTTAAGAAAGACTTGGGTTGTAGCTCGGCGGAATGCAAACCCTTTGACCAAGTTGATCAACTAGTAGCGCAATAAGTCGGATTGCATTTGCAAGCAAAGTAAGCATAACCCCTTTTACTATGGCAGTTGTTAGTCAGTAGTATCCATGTTTCTGTTAATGGACCAAGTACAAGTGTGTCAAGCCAAACCTGAATATCATCATTGTTGATTCTCTGATTTTCTACACAATTCGTGGAATTCTCTCTGTGCCTATCAGCAGTTTCCATTATTGAATTGGAATGTTTCTGTTTTACTCGTTGCAATAAGTTTATTGGGCGGTGAATTTGCAGTGCTCAGCTTGTAGCATGGGTAAATGGCAAACACAAACTTCAAACACCCAAAAGAAATTGTCAAAGCAAATGCAGAAGGCATCAAATTTTGCATTGAAGACAAGAGACAAAAGGTCAAAGGCGTAAAACAACGAGTTATAAAAACAGCAGAGTCTTGTGCAACTTATTGGAGGAAATGAAAAGGCCAAACATACGATGCCAAGATATATAGGTAAACATTGAAGATATGCGACTGTTCAACAGTGATCTACAGCAGTCTTTAGTAAGCTCTCATGGCAACGACTTTTTTCCAAGCAGGCCTTGCTGTGATATCAGCTACCCATGCACTAACATTTGGGCGGCACTCGAACAGCTTCTTGGCTTGTGTTCTCATCAAGTAGTGTATTATTGGAAGGTGGTGAAGATCTGCCAAGCTGAAGCAATCACCTCCCAAGTATTTCGATTGGCCGAGACGAGTTTCATAGACATCGAGAATTTTACCCAACTTAGCTTCAAATTCCTCCACAACTGCGAAGTCTGTGGCCAAGCCTAGGAAAGGCTTCATAGCAAGCTCATCTTTCAGTTTTGAGGCTGGTGGGTCGAACGTATGAGCCTCCACCTCTGCCCACACTGATAGAATTGCCATCTTCTTCGAGTCTGGGAATATCAGCGGGGTTCCCTTTGAAGCGTACTCACGGGCAATGTATTGTGTAATTGCTCTTGATTCTGCATTTCACAAGGTGGCATCTGAAATTCATAAGCACAGTTTTATATATGCTGACATGCTGTGTGAATTTGATGTGGCGGAGCCAAATACAAACTTACCAAAGAGCTGAAGATCTCCGTCTTCAAAAGCGGGAACTTGACCAAATGGCTGGATTGAATTCAAACAAAGAAATGTAAGAACAAAAGAGACAATATGTCAAAGCAATTCTATATTCATTTCATGAGACTTACATTAAGGGCAAGGAAGGACTCCTTTTTATGTTCACCAGCTATCATGTCTATCGGAACAAGCTCGAATTCAACCTCTTTCTCATAGAGGGCAGCCAAAACTCGCGATGCCGCCGTTGAGAGAGCGTTTCCATGGAGTTTGATGCCGGCCATGATTATGGGGCTGTGTTTGGTTTGGAAAATGAACTGAGAAAAAGATGTGCTTTGATTTGGTCTGTGCTATGAAGCTTTTGACATATGGCCTTATATTTATAAAATAAGCTAGGAAAAGAGATCAATGGTCAATATGCCTTTCAACATCCTTTGGGGGCCTGAAAATGATTAAATATCAAGAACAGTACCTGAGAATCCAAGACGCAGCATTTTCCCCTTCATGCTTTCGGCTATCCAAGACGCAGCATCTTGAGCAGTTACCTGGTGGTCTGTGCTATAAGCTTTTGACATATGGCCTTATATTTATAAAATAAGCTAGGAAAAGAGATCAATGGTCAATATGCTTTCAACATTCTTTGGGGGCCTGAAAATGTTTAAATATCAAGAACAGTACCTGAGAATCCAAGACGCAGCATTTTCCCCTTCATGCTTTCGGCTATCCAAGACGCAGCAGCTTGAGCAGTTACCTAGTGGTTTCACATGCCTCTTCTAGGTGCATTTCTATTTCAAATGTTCTTCAAGCTGGGTTGCAATGCACGTATGTTTCTGGTTAGGGTGCAGGCGTTCAACTATCTTCTTAGAGCAAGTTCACCCGTTGGGTCACCAGAGCAGGAAACTATTCACGGCCACTGGATCTTTGCTTCCACCCGTTGGGTTAGGGTCACCAGTCAGTTACTGTTCATCGAATATTTTATTTTATTTTTTTTTGGAAAATGAGAAATGTATGATGTAAATAAATAGTATTGATAAACAATTTGAAAATGCAACCATAGAAAATTTTATTGGTAGACAAATTATATGTCCACCGACACTTTTTTTTTTTTTTTTTTTTAACTCCATAGACAGTTTTTGAAAAGTGTGAAAAAATTTAAAACTCCACCGACACTTTTATCACATGTACACTACCGACAAAGTTTTTGAAAAGTGTGAAATTTTTTTTAACTCCACCGACACTTTTAACACATGCACACCACAGACAAGTTTTTTGAAAAGTGTGAAAAAATTTAAAACTGCACCGACACTTTTATCACATGCACACCACCGACAATTTTTTTTGAAATGAGTGAGTGATAACCCACTGACACTTTTATGTGTGAAAATTTTCAATAAATAAACATGATGTTTTCACTACATATACACACCATCCGAGCTTAACAAACCTTCACCCTTTTCATATCTCTAGCATCACATATTTCCTAAATTTCCCTCGTTTCAATAAACAATTTGTGGGATCAAATTCGACGGTCTCAGGATGAAGATGATGAAGGTCACCAACGCCATTGTCATCACTGCAGTCACAGAAGAATCTGGAAACCAACACCGAGGGCACGGTTCACATCCGGGTCATGCACCAAATGAGGAACGACTTAGAGAAGAAAGGGGCAAAGGTATGTTGGCCGACTACTTTGTCGACCGGCCAATGTTCAAAGATTGTGAGTTCTGAACATGTTACAAGATGAGTCTCAATCTCTTCAAGCGTATATTTACTGACCTTTGCCAGTATGATCGTTACTTTGTTCAAAGATCAGATGCTACCGGCAAAGTCGGACTGCTTCCGGACCAGAAGATGACAGCTGCCTTGCGAATGCTTGCTTACGGTACAGGGGCAGATCAATGTGCTGAGTATTGTCGGATGGCGAAATCCACCTCCGTCGCAGCCCTTCAGCGATTTACATGAGGAATTGTTGATCTTTACTCAGCAAAATACCTTCGCGCTCCTACTGCTGTCGACCTCAGACGACTTATTGTCAAAGGTGAGAGCAGAGGTTTTCCAGGAATGATTGGGAGCATCGACTGTATGCATTGGCAATGGAAGAATTGTCCGACAGGTTGGGCTGGAGAATATAGTGGTAGGAAACAGATCCCCACTATCATCCTGAAAGCAGTCGCATCTTACGACACCTGGATTTGGCATGCATTCTTTGGAATGCTCGGGGCATGCAACGACCTCAACGTCTTGGCAAAGTCTCTGTTGTTTGATGAGCTTACCGCCGATAGAGCACCTCTGATCCAATTCCAAGTTAACAACAGATTTCACAGTTTAGAGTACTATCTCGCTAACGAGATTTATCCTCGATGGGTGACTTTCTTGAAAACAATTCGAAATCCTACACGCCCCAAGGAAATCGAGTTTGCAAAGGCTCAAGAGGGGTATAGGAAGGATGTAGAAAGATGTTTTGATATATTGCAGTCACGGTTTGGTATTGTTAAAGGAGCTGCTCGTGGGTGGCATAAAAAGGACCTTCGATACATCATGTTGACTTGTATTATATTACACAACATGATTGTCGAGGATGAACGATCTAAAGACAGCGATGATGAGTTGGAGTCCGACGGTGAAGAGGATAACAATATGAGGCCCAAGATTGCTGAGGTATGGGAGGGACCAACCGGTAGAGACTTTGATCCTGTTGGTAGAGATGCTCATCATATGAACGGATTCATGGACCGCTACCAACAAATTAGATCTGAGCACAGTCACTCCAACCTTCAGGAAGACCTCATTCAACACTTTTGGGAATTTCAAGGCAACAGGCGTATCTAGATCTGCTTTTTGTGTGTATTTTCATTTAGTTTTTATGTTTTTAATTATGTTTGTGTGGTTTTCATTTAGTTTTTATGTTTTTAATTATGTTTGTGTGGTTTCATTTAGCTTTTCATTTGTAAGGGTATTATTCAAATAAATTTTCATTTCATCAATCTAATATTACATAAGTGAAAAACCAAGCATTGGAATCATAACAATACAATTATTTAAAATATATAACTCCCTAATTTTCCTAATCTTCATCTTCATTAGGAATTCAATTTGTGTTTGTGGGGTCATTCATATGGTTAGGGTTGGTGGATTCACCCGAAGAGAAAGGTAGGGAAGGGACTCCACCGGTGAATAGTGGTTGTGGATAGCCACCGGTGAATGGTGTTTGTGGGAAGCCACCAGTGAATGTTGGTTGTGGAAAACCACCAGGGAAATAAGATTGTGGATAATACCCTCCGGGGATTGGTGGTTGTGGATAGCCACCGGGGAAAGGAGGTGGTGGATAATATCCACCG
The DNA here is from genome assembly GCF_002994745.2 of Rosa chinensis. NCBI lineage: Eukaryota > Viridiplantae > Streptophyta > Magnoliopsida > Rosales > Rosaceae > Rosa > Rosa chinensis. Next base: position 56,054,325 of record NC_037093.1, on the reverse strand, counting down.
ATGAATGGTGGTTGTGGGATGTTAGATCCACGGGTTGCATCTTCATCTTCTTTCTCCGCAATTTTTTTTTGTTTTCTTTGCCAGTAATTCTTTTTGGTTGGCGTCATCTTACTTGTGTCCATCTCCATAATACGTCATTCCCTCTCTTGAATTTTGAATTCCCTCTCTTGAATATCCAATTGCAAGCGTATATAATTTCGTTGTTGTTGGTCACGGAGATGTCGAGCATATTCCTCATCACGTTTCTCCGTAGCAGACAGCATTGATGTTTGGTTGGTTGCTATAGTCTCCACAGCGGCTGTCAGAGGAGTGGAATCATTACATGCTTTCTTTCCTTTCCGAATAGCTTCTTTGGCAACCTTCTTTCCTTGAGGCCTCACCGAAGGATTGGGAGTTGCATCGGCATTTACCTCATCTGCATCTATGTCCAACTGGACATGAGAATCAGGAATGGATTGTTGTGTGTGCACCCGTTCAGTTCCTCCCCTGGAGGTTCCTCCAGCCGAAGAGGAATGGTTTGAAATGTCACCAAATTGTTGAAACCCCTTAACAATCTCGTAACATTCTAAACTAATGAAATCACCTTTTTTTGGTTTTCCTTTCGATTTGGTCATCGCAGCTCTCCACAAATCTTGTGCTCGTCGTCACTATTTAATTTAAACAAAAAAATATAAATATATTAGTACAAATATAAACGAGGTACAATGTATCAACTATTTAAATCCACCTACTGACTTTAAGTATAAGGTGAGTATAAAGTATAATTAAAATAAATTGAAGTCTAAAGTATGATTATGAAGTATAATTATCAACTAAATTTTAATATACCAACTAATAATTTAAAGTATAATTATCAACAAAATATTTGAACTAATAATTTAAAGTAAGATGTATCAACTAATTAAATTTTAATATACACTAAAAGAATCATAAAAATTAATATTCATGTTACACAACAAATTCATACCTCATCAATCATATTCGCACCACTCTTGTACCAACTTTTCGCTTGCCTTAACGCACAATACCAAGAATAAAGTTTGACTTTCAAGGTTTTCCACCTCCCTTGAAAAGCTTGCATTGATCGGACATATCCATCCCAATTTTCGGCATAGTGTTGGCGTACCTCTATCCATAGATCATCTTTTCTGCGGTCCGTACCCTTTGCCGGATCTTGGCTAACAGCCCTCCAAGACTTGCACAATTGAATGTCTTCATTAGTCTGCCAACGTGTCCCGTCAATACTTGGATTTGATACGGGTTGGACAATCGTATTGCCTCGTACGCTCATATTGGAATCAAAAAATTTCGGAAGATGAAAGCTATGAGGAGAAGGAACAAAAAATTTTGAGGAAGAAATATGATTTTTTTGGTGTGAGAAGTCAAATAGGAGGTGAGGTATTTATAGGAAATTGTGGTTATATTTTTTTTGTTACCGTTGTAATCTAACGGTTATTATTTTTTTTTTTTTAACCTCTGCAAATGTTGATTTATAGCCGTCAGATCCATTTCATTATCATAAGCAACAGTCCAGATCTGTGGACCGTTGCATTCAAATCTGCAAAGTAGCCCAACGGCTACAAGCCACGTCGCCGCATCACGCCACTAAACGACAAAAATACGGCTGCATCGCGCCTGCTGTCATTGTCGCCGCTAGAAGACAAGAGAGTGGCCTTCAATTCCCGCCCACGGCGCGTCTCCCTTAACTTCTTCCTTTTGGGCTAGCCTGGCATCCTGGGTCACGGGCTCAGTCACCCTCCTACCCGAGATCATGTCCTGGGCCTCCCACTGTGGTCTTGCCCCAACACCAGTGGAAGCATGAATAGTTCAAAAATGGTGACCCAGATGCTGCTTTTGACGTGGTGCCCGGGCATAAGAGAGCCCGGTGAACTTGCTCTTATAGGGAGAGGATCCTCTCCTGAGCTTTATTTTTGCCTGAGCTTCCTGAGCTTTGCAGCAGATGAAAACACGTGGCTCATATCAGATCCAATGGTCTATCATTTCTCCTTACCTTCACAATTACTTTGTTTCTTTCCTCTCTCTCTTTTACTTCGATGTTCTTCTTTACCTTCCCTTTCTCTCTCTTCTTTTTCCATTTATTATTCCCTCACTATCGGATGGAATTTTCTTATGACAAAGCCTCTCTCTCCTTATCAATCTCTTCTGCACTTAATTAAATTGCCAAGAATCATGTTGACTAATTTCATTACAATTCTCAAGTCTTTAACTAACGCTTCCAACTCCTTGTTCCCATGAATCAATTCCATTTCTACAATCCTCCTAAACCCAATCAACCTTCTAAACCTGGCACCATCCATCAAAATTTAAGAAAATCAAAATAACCCGTATCAAATTTCCCACTTGATTTAGTTTATGCAACCACGGGTGATGGCGGAGAATTTGATAATGAAGGTGATGTAGTGAGGTTTGGCGGAAATCTCTGGCTGGCGCTGTAAGAAGATGGGGAGGTCGGCTTGGATTTCATCAGATCGGAGGTAATTTGGTTATCGAATTTCACCCAAAATAAATTGTCAAAGCTTACAAGCAAAGGCAAAAGCTAGGCATCAAATTTCACATTGAAGACGAGCCAAAAGCTCAAAGGTGTACAACAACATGTTATAAACACGTACAGCAGAGTTTTATCCAATTTCTTGGAGGAAATGAGAAGGCCAGACACTGAAGATATGCCAGTATAGAGATAATCATTGAAGATATGCGACTGTTGAGCAGATAGCTACAGCATTCTTTAGTGAGTTCCCATGGCAACGACTTTAGTGAGCTCCCAAGCAGGCCTTATTGCCGTGATATCAGCAACCCATGCGCTAACATTTGGGCAGCATTCGAACAGTTTCTTGGCTTGTGTTTCCATCAAGTAGTGTGTGGTTGGAAGGTGGTGAAGATCTGCCAAGCTGAAGCAGTCACCTCCCAAGTATTTCGATTGGCCCAGACGAGTCTCATACACATCGAGAATTGTACCAAACTTTAGCTTCAAATTCCTCCACAACTGCGAAGTCTGTGGGCTTGCCAAAGGCAGGCTTCATAGCTAGCTCAGAAGTCAGTTTTGAGGCTGCTGGGTCGTACTTTAGAGCCTCCACCTCTGTTCACACTGATAGAATTGCCATCTTCTTTGAGTCTGGGAAAATCAGCGGGGTTCCCTTTGAAGCATACTCATGGGCAATGTATTGTGTAATTGCTCTTGACTCTGCATTTCACAAGGTACGCATCTTAGATTCACAGACACAATTTTATATATGGTGTGTAAATTTGATGTGGCTGAGAGCTAAATACAAACTTACCAAAGAGCTGAAGATCTCCGTCTTCAAAAGCTGGAACAGTGGAACTTGACCAAATGGCTGGATTGTATTGCAAACAAAGAAACATAAGAATAAAAGAAAAAAAGAAAATTTTACGGTACATTAATGTACCAATACATTAAGTATGCTAAATTTGATACGGTAGATTAATATACCAATACATTAAATATGATAAATTTGTTACAGATGTAGACTGACTCTATATATAAGTAGACTAGCTTGACTTGATCTCAAATTAGTCTACCTCTATATCGAGTTAGTCTACTTCTGTACCGAAATAGCCTACTTGATATATCGGTAGATTAATGTACCGTAAACGAACCTGAAAAGGAATTCTATTTTTATTTCAAGATTCTTACATTGAGGGCAAGGAAGGACTCCTTTTTATGTTCACCACCTCTCATGTCTACCGGAACAAGCTCGAATTCAACCTCTTTCTCCGAGAGGGTTGCCAAAACTCACCCTGCTGCTGTTGAGAAAGCGGTTCTATGGACTTTGATGTCGGCCATGACTGTGGGCTGTGTTTGGTTTGGACGATGAACTGAGAAAAATATGTGCTTTGATTTATAGGAGTGTATTCAATTCAAATTTTAAAAGATTTTGCTTGAGTTTTTATAATCCATAGATTTACTTAATCCACGGATTGTTTAAATTCTATATGAACTCTGATTGATTCTAATGGATTGATTTACTGGTATTTGTTTAGATTTTACAAATCTTTATGATGTTTTTGGTAGGTTAATTTTTTTTCCTTCTTCTTTAAAAGCAATGGATATATGGATCCAACTATAATGCTATATCAGTGACAAAAAAGTGTATATATATATATATGGCAATCTATCATTCTTTATGTTGTGTATAATGATATATGAATCATAAGAGAAAACTAATCAACCAAAATGTTACACAAAAAATAAAGTAGTAAACTAATGACATAATTTATTTCATATCTAATTTACAAAAGAAACATGTGTGTATGTAACGACCTATTCTGACATTAGATGTGTGTGTGTGTGTGTATATATATATATATAATATTTATCCAGAGCATAAGAGGATTTATTTATTTCTCCACAAAAGCAAAAAGATAGATGAGAACTCTCCCCCTCTCTCTCTGGTGGTGGCAAACCCTAGCTTTAGGTTTTTGTTCATCGCGATCCTTGGCCTCCGATGAGTCTCATTCTCCTCGTGAAGCCTGTCTGTCGCTCTCCTAGAGGTCGTGCTTCCCCTCTGTTCAACTTGTTGGTTGTGGTATCCGTCTCTTGACTTGCTTCTCGGACCTTTTCGGTGGTGCTAACAAGAAGTCTGTTCTGGAGTCCGATTTCTTGAGAGACATTTGCTGGAGGAGAGCTTTCTCTAAAACGGATTTGGGTGCGGCAATCGGAATTTGGGATCCTGGTTCTATTTATTCTTTTTCGCAGGGGATGAGATGTTGCTACGATGGTGGCTGGGCAGGCTTGGCGGTGGTTGCCGGTGACAGAGGAAGTTGGGATGCAACCCGATTTGGGATTTTGAAGGCGTCCGGAGGTGATTACTGGTTGGGTCCGATCTGGTGTACTCGATCGGTTTGGGCTGGTGGGTTTCTGCAGATGGCTTCTACATGCTAGGTTGGCATGCCTCTTTTTCTTCTGGTGGTGGTCGATTCTCGTCTCCCAGTGGTCTAGCACCAAGGAACGGGTGGCGCCGATGGAGGTCACCATTGTTGGGTTTCTCCCTCCGATTTGCTCTCCTCCCTCAAGCGAAGGCGGCGCGGTGTTTTGCTTTAAGAGGAGATGGTAGCGTAGCAGTCCAATCTGGCAGTGCTTGGTTGCCTAGTCACTTGGGTGTCCAGAGTATCCTCAGCTGGGCCTGTTCTTGGGTGCCCAATAGGTTGGGTGCCCAGACCAGCTCTGATTGGGATTGGGCTTATTTTGTTTCTGAGGCATCCGCTTTGAACTCTATTTCGGGGCGAATTTGGATCCGTATTTGGGACCCGGGTGGCACACATATCCGGATCTTGGATCCGAGACAACTACTCATACTGATTTGGTATTGGTTCTGGTTCTTAGGAGTTCGATTGCTAATTTTTGAGTTTCTGACACCCTCAGTTACTTTCGACTCCTGGTGAGAGAATCACCTCTTCTAGCCTTCTAGGTGATCATATCACCGGTTTCGGTTACGGTTACTTTTACACTTACACTGCTCTCATGACATATGCAGTGCAGTGATGTCGTTCGGCATCAAGTCACTTCCTGGTTACCTTTCATTTTAGATGCATTTGTGCAGCTTTTTATCCTTTATTGTTTTTCTTCATTATAGATGCGCTTGTGCATCTTGTTATGATTTATTATTTTCTTACGATGTTTTTGTATCGCTCCATGTACTCCTCAGTTTGCAATTAATATAGTCTGTCGTCTTTCCTTTCAAAAAAAATGTTTATCCAGAACGAGGTCTCGCTCTGAAATTAAAGTGTGAGATTAGAGTTTAGGGTCACTTTTCAGTCTCATATCCACATCTCGACCGTGTTGTTTTTAGGTACTAATCTATAAATCATCTCTGCAAAATTTCAGTCAAATGGATGATCTTTAAGGTATCTAACTAGCTTAAACTAATGGACGGACTGAATCTGTCTAACCTGAACCGTACTAGCTTTAAAGCAGTTATCAATGCCTTAACGACCATTAATTTGGCTGAAATTTTACAGAGATAATCTATACATTAGTACCTAAAACCTGAACGATTGAAATATGGATATGAGACCGAAAAGTGATTCTAAACTCTAACCTCGCACTTTAATTTCAGAGTGAGACCTCGCTCTAGATAGGATCTGATATATATATATATATATATATATATACATCCGACTTCGGGTTTGATTAAAAAAAAAAAAAAAACATGTGTGTATGTATCATCTTAACAATAACATTGAAAAGGAGCTTAATTAGCTAAAGAGATTAAGGCTTCCAGAGCTATAGTGATAAAAATAAGAGCTAAATAGTAAATAATGGTTACTACCCTATAGTTTGGATCCAAAATCAATTCAGTCTCTGAACTTTCAAGTTCATCAAATACACCCCTGCACTTTTCATCCAATAGGTCATTCCATCAATTATCCGTGAAATGAAACCGTTAAATCGCTGACGTGATATGCCAACTCAGCTTCAATGGGGTCCACTTGAGAGGGAAGATTCCCAAATTAACCCTGGCTCACTCTTCCTCTTGATTTCACCCAAAACCCCAACCACGTCTTGCAGATCCAAAATGCTTTCAATTCTTTCTTGGACACAGACACCAGCAGCGAAAATCAGCCTTGATCGAATCTCCACAGCAACAATCTCCAGTGCGTGGAGTGGATGGAGACGCTGCCGAGAGGGGTGCATATATATGGCCCAAAACTAAAATACAAGAGCAGTGCAACTGTTGCTTTCAATTTGAGAGACAGAAATAGAGGGCTAATCAACCCAGAAGTTGTTCAGAAGCTGGATGAAAAAGAAGGCATCTCTCTTGGCATTGGTTTTCTCAATCACATAGGGTTGTGCATCTTCAAGATACAATGTTGTGCAGGCCAATGGAAAATGGCAGAAAGGATAAAAAACCATGGGTTTGTGCGGGTTGAAGTTCTAACAACTTCTCTGGGTTTTCTCACAAACTTTGAGGATGTTTACAAGTGATGGGTTTTGAGGCAAAGTTTCTAAATCCAGCCTTTATCAGATAGGGTGAGCTGCCTACTATTGAATAGGAATCTGAGATTTTCTATGGGTTTTTTACTTCAACAGTGTCTGAACTCTTCGAGGACTTTTGAAATGATACCTGAGCTTTCAAAGTTATCAATGTGATACCTGGACTCTAATTTTCTTATCAAAGGAATACCTACGTCAGTATTCCGTTACGGGTCCGTTAACTATGACCACGTGTTGGCATGTTAGACACAAAATAAGAGTAAAAGACTAATTTACCCTCAAAAGTATTTTTTAATTATTTTTAATTCTTTTTTTTTTTTGCTTTCTCTCTTTCTTTTTGTCTTTCTTGTTTTTCTTTTTCAGCTTCTTCTTCCCCTGCTTTCTTTCAGCTTCTTCGTCAGCGACCCGAAGGTCCCCCAAGTCGGGTTCTTCGCCGCCCCGGAGCCTATCGCCTCCTCCCCTCCGGTCTCCGACATTTCCCCCTCCGGCAACTCTCTCTTTCCCGTCATGATCCCTCCGCCACGTCAGTCCACCGATGCCGCCCTCCCATTCTCTTCTCCCCCTGCCTCCCCCGGCCGCCGCGACTCCCTCACCTCCTCCGACCTCTTCACCTGCAAATCTCACACTAAAAACTAACACCACAACACCTATCCATTTCTTTTTTCTATACAATCACCGCCACTCACCCTAATAATCATTCTCTCCTTGGAAACACAAAGCCACCAGATTTATCCATTCCTTTTCCTACCTCTCACCACTGAAGCCACCACTTCCTTTTTGGTTTGGGAGCAATAGTTTATGATTGATTTAAGATCTGAAATTTTCTTTGTGTGGTTAGTTTGGACTAGTAGGGGTGGATTCGGTAATAAACTGATCCATTTGGTGATGGAATATGTTGTAATTACAAGATCTGATGTTGATTTGAGATGGAGATTGGGGAGGAAGAAAAAAAAAAAAGAAGATGAAGCAGAACTGCAGAAGAAGAAGAAGAAGAAGAAGAAAGGTCGAAGACCAAGAGAGAGAGAAGATTCTGTTTTATGTTTAATCTATCACCTAAAAAAAGTATAAATATAAATTTTGTAGACATTAAAACGCTGGCAGCTCCCGCACCAGTGGTGGGGAGTTGAGTTGTTATGCGAGAGGTTGAGGGTTCGAACCTTATGTCTTTCATGGTTTATATATTTTGTTTAATTATTCTGTACCTCTTAAAAAGAGTATAAATATAAAGTTTGGAGATCCAATACCGAGAACAGTTTGTTCTCTAGTGGTGGGGAGTTGGGTTGTCGTGCGAGAGGTTGGAGGTTCGAATCTCAAGTCTTCCATGTTTTGTATGTTTTGTATAATTATTCGGTATCTTTTAAAGAGAGTATAAATATAAAGTTTGCAGGTATTATACTGAGGATAATTTGTCCTCCAGTGGTGGGGAGTTGAGTTGTTGTGAGAGAGGTTGGGGGTTCGAACCTCATTTCCTTCAAATTTTATAGAGGGAATTTAGTTTTTGATCCATTTTAGGGGGAATTGGGATAAAATGTCTGTTTTGCCTTTGTTTTTTTGATCACATGCACCTCACATGCCTCTAGATAACGGACCCGTAACGGAATACTGACGTAGGTATTCCTTTGACAAGAAAATTAGAGTCCAGGTATCACATTGATAACTTTGAAAGTTCAGGTATCATTTCAAAAGTCCTCGAAGAGTTCAGACACTGTTGAAGTAAAAAACTCATTTTCTATTACTGATTCTATTCCAATCTGAGAATTCTTTTTATTTTAATTTGAAGTTGAAAATGATTTGGAGGTCTTGCCGGATGTTTGTGCAGATGAATTCAAAGCGCAAAGGATAGAAAGGTTTTAATATTTGGATACTTTTGTTCTTGTTCAAAAGACTCGGGTGAATGAACTTGTTGATTCATGTTTATTATAGCTCTGTATTTTTGTTTTTCACCTTTTGGGTGCTTGTAGAATTTGTTTAGAAATTTGTATCATCTTGACAAATGGTGGAGCACAAGCAGAATTACGAATGGTATATTATTTTTGAATAATTATGGAATTGACAAATGGGCACGGATGACTAAGTCAGGGCTAATTTAGGAATTTTTCTTGCATGTGTGTCCCACAGAAGCTGAGTTGGCATACCATATCAGCAATTTAACAATTTTATTTCACGGATGATTGACGGAATGACTTATTGGATGAAAAGTGATAGTGCGGGGGTGTATTTGATAAAATTGAAAGTTCAGAGATTGAATTGATTTTGGATCCAAACTATAGGATAGTAAGCAGTATTTAGCCTTAAAAATAAACAAATTATTAGATGAGAGCGGAGGCAAAGGCAGAGGAGGATAGTGGGAAGATAGGTCTATTGAGAGCTGCTTCTTCTAATTCTTTCTTTTTTTCTTTTTTTGGGTAAAGAGTTTCTTTATTTTTTGAGTGAGAAAGAATCCATCAAAATCTCTTGGAAAATGGTTAGATTGTTTTTGAGTTTTCATATGTATAAAAAAAAACACTATAAAATGCTTCAAAATTCAACATTGAATGAAATCCTTAAAAATCCGTATACTTTTGAATATCTGCAGATTTAAATAGATAATTTTAACTCTTAATTGAATACATCGAAATTTTAAAGAATTGTTTAAAATCTCAATTAAATACCCATAGACTTCCAAAATACAAAAAAATCTTACAGACTCTTAAATAAATACACCTTTAAACTTTGTTATGAAGCTTTTGACATATGGCGTTATATTTATAAGCTAGGAAGAGATCAATGATTCAATGCCATCCACAAGGCAAAGTTTACGGACTCCATAATATTTAATATTTGTAGATTGTTATAGTTTCGGTGGTTTCATATGCTCATGCATGATGCGTCGCCATCCACCAACCCGGCAGTCTGGCACCAGTCTTCTCTATTAATAGTGCAAGTCAAGGACTTGGTATTATATTTCAAAGTTATTCTGAGCTGGGTTGCATATGCAGTATGCACATATGTCACCATTAGTTTAATTGTTAATTGGTTGGGTGCGCAGCAGCTATTCTTCTTATAATTTTATATTTTGAGAAGGGGGGTTGAAATTTGCACACCCTATTTTACATTCTACACACCCTTTGCATTTTTTTAATATTTCTTATCAATTCAAGATAAATCTCTTCCAAAACTACCCTTCTCTCCCTCCCTCCACAGAACCGAGAGTGATGTTGATTGTAGGTTAAAGTGGAGAACCCAGAAGCAAATCAGCTTCCTGAAGTGGATTCATTACCAGCTGGATTTGTTGACAGCTCCACAAAGCCACTGGCTCCTCCAACTCCCACCTTTGAACAAGAGAAGCCTCCGGGCAATCACGAAGATGATAATGCCTCGGAGATGGATCGTTCGAAGGAGCTTGTGGATGAATTGGGTGCAAATGAGTTGCAAACGAGCTGGGATAAAGGAGAGAAGACACCCAAACTACAATCAGAATAGAAATGTAATCTATTGGATGAGCATCTTGAAACCTTCGCAACAACCAAGTCTTGTGCAACCAAACATGTAACTCTTGAGAAATATATGTCCCAAGTAATTAAGCTATAACATCAACAGATAGCTACTTCTTCTGTTGTGTCTAGAATCCTCATAAAATAGCACATTGCCATAGCAATAACACAAGCAATTATGATTGAGGATTCTTTCAAAATAAACAAATAATCGAACACTGCATAGCCTCATCGAGATAGAGCAGTAGCATGTGCAATGATTCAGTAATCAATTTGCAAATCTAATCAAAGACCCACCCGCTGCTCATGTTAGTCCAAAGTCATCCTTCATCTCCGTCTGAACTAAGAAGCTCTCCAGCTCCCCTTTGTTCCACTCATCAAAGATTTCGGCCAACTCCGAATTCGAAAGCCCACTGATGTTCTTCAATACGTCGTAGGAAGAACATCATCGCCGACGACGATAACGCTGACGCTGACGTCATCTTCCCTCCGATTCCCCACAGCACCTCAGCCGCCTCGATCGCCCTCCACGACGATCGCAAAGACCTATCTGCCCCCAGATCATCTCCCTCCCCAACCAAAGTACCCACCTTTATCGACCTCTCCGATGAACCTGACGACATCGACGAGATTCGGATCCTCCGATTCAAACCCACCAAAACCCACTTCAAAAAGCGAAGGACAAACCCGTTTACAACAGGGTTCGTATCAGAACCGGGCCAATCCTCCTCCGATTCTCTCACTGACTACCCGCCATTCGTTTGTGATATTTGCGCCTACGACAAGTTTGGGTACCAATCTTTTCCAATCGAGAACTGCAACCATGTGTATTGCTCTGATTGTGTGATCAACTACATTGATTCCAAGCTCCAAGGAAACGAACCCACAATTTGGACCCGCCTTCGCCACGCATAGCCCGTTCTCCACCTGAGCAACCTTGTGGAGAATATCCTAACGTTGGAGTACGTCTGGTGAGAGAGAGAGAGAGTGCGTGTTTTAGTTGTAGGCTGTGGAAGGGAGAGGATGAGACAGAAAGTATAAGGGTGATTTGGTAAAAGCAGCACAAGGGGTGTGTAGAATGTAAAATAGGGTGTGCAAATTTCAGCCCCCTTGAGAATTTGAGGCATTAATAAAGTTGATCGTAACTATTCCTAATCAAAATAATTATTAGAATTGTCAATTTGCTTTTAGGGTTTTAAAAGAAAGTCAACAAAGAATGAATTGAAGCGAGTGTAAATGACTAAGAGCATTTTTAACGAACTCTCTATTTTGACTTCTTAGCTATTTTAGAGAGTATGTTTAACTTTTTATCCATTTTAACAGCTGCACCAGACTCCTAAATGGCTCTCTATTATAACTTTTAGCTTTCTCGCTCCTAAATATAGAGAGCGAAATGAGGCTCTCTATAATTTAAAACATTCATTTTGAGTTATTTTATGTAATTTATAAATACATTTAAACTATTTGATCTTCATTTTGAAAATAATATAAATTCAAAATGATCTAAAATAGAGAGCACTGATACAGACGTATTTCTAAAGTGGCTAGCCAAAATGAATTTTAAGCTACTTTAGTTAAAATTTGACTAAAAAATGGCTAGCATTGCTAAAGATGCTTTAAATGAGTACACTATTTTTGATTTGTGAAACAATATAAGGTATGAGAAATTCTACAATGTGTTAACGTTAGAACTGATGGCTCTAGTTAGCTTTAGAGAATGGGAGAGAGAGAGAGAGAGAGTAAGACACAAAAAGTATAGTGGTTCGTCTCCCGCCTTAGTGGGACTACGTCCACTAGAAAGTTTAACTAGTGTGTTTGGGCCTTGTGGCCCAAAAGGGATTACAAGAGATGTAATGGGATAGATCTTTAAGTGGGAGGAGGGGTCCCTTTTATAGGTAAGGGAACTTCTCTCTTCTACATTTTCTTAGATGTGGGACGCAAAACCACTATTCTAGTCTTAGAAACCATGTTGGCAAGGCCGGGAAGGTGGCTTCCTGGCGAGGTATTGGCCGTTTCTGACTACCGTGGCGTAGCTTGGACATCGGGCTACGGGATGCATGTTGCAGTTGGGTCCCACCATGGATTGTGGACCCCCCTAAGAGGGTGTTACTTATGCTTGGTGAGATAGCAAACTAGCTTACTAGTAAAGGTATCTACAAGTCCCCAAGTAAGAGGAACTTCTTAGTTGGGGAGTTATAAACATAAAGTCATCAAGCATAAGTGACGTCCAGGCGGCGCCCAGCCCCTACAAGTCCCCAAACTCCTTAAACAAGAAGGGACTCTTTAACTTGTAAAACAAATATAGGAACATGCGCACATGGAATGCTTGTTGTATTGAGCAATGTATGTAAGTTGCACGGATATGCATTGGCATATACGAATGTACGATGTGCATGATACATGTTGATGTATATGTGTGAATGACGCCGAGTATGATCGATTATGACGTATAAACTCGAAAACGCGTATGGTTGTGTGAACATATCATGCATAAGCATATGAATTGCATATGATGTGCGTGGTGCTCACAAGAGAACAAACGAGGTCGAGTTGAAGAGGTTATGCTCGATGTAAGTTGCATGATTGCCATGAAGGCAAGCGTTTGTAATTCGTGAACGATGAATGCGCGAACGCTTTTGTTTGTTTGGTTTTTGCTCCTATTAATGGAATGCGAAAAGAATTCGATTTGTTGCAAACGACAAATGGTAGAAGAATTCAATGTTCCATTAACATGTAGTATGTCGAGGAGACATGAGTGTAAAGCTTGAGAATGCTGGAAGGCAAGAGAGTGAAAACTCGGGGATGTCGGGAAGGCTTGAGCCGGAAGCTCGGGGTTGCGGGGAAGGCGTGAGCGGGAAGCTCGAGGTTTCCAAGAAGGCGTGAGCGGAAGTTCGGGGTTGCCGGGAAGGTGTGAGTGGGAAACTCGGGGTTGCCTGGAAGGCGTGAGAGGAAGCTCGGGGTTGTCAGGAAGGCATGAGCGGAAGCTCGAGGTTGTCGGGAAGGCGTGAGCAGGAAGCTCGAGGTTGTCGGGAAGGCGTGAGCAGGAAGCTCGGGGTTGCCGGGAAGGCGTGAGAGGGAAGCTTGGGGTTGCCGGGAAGGCGTGAGCTGGAAGCTCGAGGTTGTCGGGAAGGGGTGAGCCGGAAGCTCGGGGTTGCCGGAAAGGAGTAAGCAGAAGCTTGGGGTTGCCGGGAAGGCATGAGCGGAGGCTCGAGGTTGTCGGGAATAAGTGTGCGGGAAGCTCGGGGTGTCGGGTAGGCATGAGCGGAAGCTCGTGGGTGCCACGGAAGCATGAGCGTGAGATCTTGTGAGCATGAGATCTTGTGAGCAGGAAGCTTAAGGTTGCCGGGTAGGCGTGAGCGTTAAGCTCGTGGGTGCCGCGGAGGCATGAGCATGAGAGCTCGTGGTGGATGGGAAGCTCAAGGGTGCCGGGTAGGCGTGAGCGTTAGAGCTCGTGAGGGGAAGCTCGAGGGTGCTGGGTAGGCGTGAGCGGGAAGTTCGAGGGTGCTGGGTTGGTGTGAGCGTTAGAGCTCATGAGCAGGAAGCTCGAGGGTGCTGTGGAGGCGTGAGCGTGAGAGCTTGTGAACGGGAAGCTCAAGGGTGCCGGGTAGGCGTGAGCATTGGAGCTCGTGAGATGGAAGCTCAAGGGTGCCGCGAAGGAGTGAGCACGGAGCTCAGGGGTGCCGTGGAGGCGGTGGGCGTTAGGTAGCAAACCTAATCTTTAACCCTCAAGCATCGGGGGTTAACCGCCGGATTAATGGCTGCCGTGGGTTGCGTTAACCGGTCCCTTTACCCTTTCCCGGAAGAGAAAAGTTTGACTGTAATGCTGCATAGCGGTCATTGTCATTATGAGGCGTTGCCTTACTGCTTGGCAGTTGGTTGTAGACCATAGACTCGTGGAGTCTAGACCCGTTTAGGTCTATTTCCCGTGGGGAAAGTTTGACAAAGTATGGTGTCCGGAGGCTAGACCATATGTTTGCATGAAGTATATGTAAAGTTTGTAATTGTATGAACAATGACAAATAAGTATAGCAAGTAATAATATATGGATCTTATGGCCATGTGACATGCATATTAGATAATTACAAGTGTGATGGTTGTCCATATAAAATTTAGGAGTAGCTCTCGATGAAAGCTATGAAGCATTGTGAACCTAGAGTTTAACTAAAGCATGCAGGATATGTTTGAGCGCGTCAAATTGTGTTCGAGCAAGTTAGGTGTAGTTGAGCGGGTAGGTGCTAGGTGAGCATGCGAGGCATGGCCCAAGCAAGTCGTGGCCATGCTCGATACCCAAGCAAGTCGTTATCCGAGCATGTTTAATTAAGTCATGAGTGTCACAATCTTCTAGATATGGCATAGGTTGTTTGAGTGTGACATGTTTATTTAATTTTTCAATTAAATAGAAGCATGGCATGCGTGTATATCATGTGCTTGTAATTAAGTTGCTAATAACATTTTTGCATTTTGTAAGCATGCTTAAGGATCATTGAGATCAATATTTGAAGCATGACATATCTAGCATGTAAGGCCTAGAAAGTATTGTCAAATCTACGAAATGTTGTAGGCATGCTCAAGAGTTATGAAAGCATGGCATTGGCGTGGCACTAGCTCAAATTGAAAGAGCGTAAAAAAGAAGATATAGTTACTTATCTCGTGCAGGTTTGGAGTAAGCCGGAATTGAAATTAAAACAACTGCCCAAATCATGTTGGAGTTGTCCAAGCATGACGCTCCATTGTTTTGGCGGATAAGTATTCCGATAATGTACGTCAACTCGTAGTTGCGGTTGAATGCTTGATAGAAATAGTTGAATTCCTTAAAACAAAATAGATGATTAATATATGGATTTGTAAAATCAACATCAATAATTTGCATATGTATTTTGATAAAATTGTAAGCAAAGTAATAATTGATGACAAATAACTTACATATATATATATCTATTTTGTTTAATAGTCATGTGGTTGTGTGCGTAGCACATGCATGACATAGTGGGGATGTTCATTTAATCACAAAGGATTATAAATATTGACAAGCTAGCTGGCACAGAAGCTAAGCATATGTATCTATATAGGCATATATATATATATATATATATATATATATATATATAGCTAACCACTTGATAACTAATCACAATACTACGGGGGGTGTATTGTATTTGGATTTGTGCAGACTTTTTGAAAAGTTCACAGACTCTTTAAAAAGTTGATAGACTGCTATTGATTTCTTAAAACCTGTGAGCCCCTGAAAGTTTTGTTTAATTTTTAAAAGGCAATTTCAGCCAATAAGATTTTCACATGGTGATTTAAAGTGAAGAAATCGATTTTGGAAATTGTTTTGGGTGTCGAGACCACCTATTAGGCCTTATAATTTAAGTTTGGGCCAGAGTTCTTCATTTTGGGCCTAGAAGGTTACTAAAGTTCATTGAAGCAAAAGATCGTCGAAGCAAATTTGGAAGGAAGGCGAATTGAGTTGAGGTGAAGATTTGAATTTTTAGTTTTTACGAAATTGAGTTTCGGATCTAAGACAGAGTTGAGAAATCAAAAAAGAAGTTGTTGGCGAAAAACGAATGAAGGAGCGAGCTCAAAACCCAACACAATTATTGCAGGGGTAGACTTGTCATTTCACCAGCACCCAAATCTGACCTAAGCCCGAGCCTTATCATTGACATGCATCGCCCACAGCCACCGTACATGACCACCACAGTTGCAACACTACTGCCCCTCTTCGTTCATCGATTTTCGACCATCACCTCGCCACACCGACACCACCGTCAGACTCAGCAAGCCCTAGAGAGCAAAACCCGAACCATTGCCTTAAGCTCCGACGCCGGAAAAAGTTGAACACACATCGCCGGAACCTGAGACTCTGCATGTCGTCGTTTTTCAATTCCTCGGCATGTTTGAGTTACTCGACTACCAGGGATGAAGTCAGCACCTCAAAGAGAATAACCCTCTAATTCCGGCAAGAGCCGCCGTACGCACCGCCGTCGAACTCCCAGACCTTTTTAACTAGGTAATTTCGTCCTCTCCCTTTAGCTTTGAGATTGATTGGAATTCGAGAATTGTCAATTTCCTTTTAGGGTTTTAAAAGAAAGTCAACAAAGAATGAATTGAAGCGAGTGTAAATGACTAAATGAGTACACTGTTTTTGATTTGTGACACAATATAAGGTATGAGAAATTCTATAGGCTTATAAAGAAATGTTATTTTGATAGTTGATACTTGATAGACAAAGAATGTGACTTTCCTATACTCATAAGAGTCACAAGTACATGAAGAGTTAAAGTCTCAGTTGGAGGATAGAAATATATAAAAAAAAACCTAGAAAAGAACGCGCCTCACGCACAACCTACCTTGTCCTTCTCCCCTTTTGCTTTATCACTCGTCCGACTGCGCTGCCATACCTGTGCGGGCCTCTGGCCTCGCTAGCGTGTGACGAGCATGGTCGGATGGGTCTTGTGTTCATGGGTTCCTCCATGGTTGAGCAACGAGTTCTTCTAGCGTGAAGATGACCAGGAATGGGTGGGCGGCTCGATGGATTGGAGACCAGATCGGATCCGGTCTGGGTTGCTAAAGGGTGATCGGATTTCTAGGTGGAAGCGTCACATGGTTTGGCATCGACTGGTGGTAGATTTGGGTAGTAGGAGGTGGCGGCGACTGGATCTTCTTGCCACGAGTGCAGTGGTGAAACTTAAAAGAGATTGAGGACATTGATCGGGCATTAGCGCGGACTAAGTCCAGATTTGTCCTACTCTTTTGGTTTTTAATGATAGGGATGCTAGTCATCACCGGTTGCCAACGTGGTGGAGGTGGTGGGAGAGTGACGCTGATCTGGTGGCGTTGGATTTGGAGGGTTTTGGGCCTGGTGTATCTGCTGGGTTTTTGGGCTGGTTGGTGGGCCTGGGTCACGTCATTAGGTTCTTGTTGGGCTGTTTGTGTTTTAGCTTTGTTGTGTTATGAGTTAGTTTTAATTTTTTCGTCAGTTTTGATTATAATAGAGTTTTATCAAGTTATTGTAGGGAGAGTCGAGCTGAACGCCTGAATGTCGGTGTGTGCACTCAAAGTGCCTTATCTGTCCTAAAGAAGTGGCGAGTCATTATCACATGGACGCAACCCCCTAGTGGCAAGATGAAACTAAGTGTCGTTGGAGGTTGTTCTAGTTGACAACATAATGGGAAAGCAGGTTTAATTGCTTTATGGCTTTGTATGAGCTTTATCTTTCCATTGTGTCACTTTTGTGAAGCAAATGGAGTTGCTCAGATGTCTGGTATGTCAACCCTTGCTAGTTGATGCATGTTTGAATATATAAGTTTAGTGGAGGCTCCTGTTATTATTTAGGATGTTCTCTCGTTGTTAATTATTCGGGTTTAGGCTTTATGTCCCCCCCCCCCCCCCCCCCCCCCAATTGTATTCAACAGTTTCATTAATGAAAGCTTGAGGGCAGCTGCACCGGCCCTTATTTAAAAATAATAATAATAATAATACTAAATAAAGAAAATAAAGTCACAATTTCTTAATTAGTATTATCTATTTTTCATATATATTTATACTACTCAGCAATGGTAGTTAGTCCGGAGAAAGTAGAAACAAGGTCATTTATGTGACAAATTTTCGCAAAACTTGGCAATTACTATGTAGGCGAAGTTTGACAATTTAGAATCCCAAATTATACTGTCGCCATGCACATGATTTCTTTATATATACAAATATAGCGATATAGATACCCTTCAGCTAAACGATATCAACTTATCAAGCACTACTGCTGTGGGAGTGGTCAAATTCTGCTGGGCCTGCAATTAAGGCGATTAACTCCGCAGTTAGTATGGCGTTAAATTTCAGTCATGAATGCGGCGATTATTACGACAATAACTACGCACAGTGATTATGATTATAAGTGCGCAATGAATGACTATCATAAATACGCAATGAATGATGGTTTATGATGGTTGTAAGTATGCAATGATTAACTGTTATTAGTGCGGCAATAATTGTCATTATAAGTGTGTAAATAAATGCAGCCATCAAAGCAGAAATAATGGCGGCTTGTTCCTGAAGTAAGTCATCACCTATATAAAGGAGGCTCGACGTCCAGGTAATCCATCGAATTCCAATTATTTCTACTCCACTATTGAGAAACATACTGACTTAGGCATCAGAGGGTTTTCTGCAGGTACCCCCCTCCTCCTCGAGCCGACGGTCAAACTCCAGGTCAACGCTTGAGGGAAGCTTCTCGATTGTTCCCAGGTCAGCTCCCACTCCAGTCCGCATTAATTGTTGGGTCAAACTCCTCTACGGAATTTTTCACCTCCAACAAGTGGCGCCGTTTATGGGAAACACTTATCCCTAAAAAGTGATGGCGGGAACTGCCCCCTGACGGGATTCCATTTTTGTCACTAAGGACTGGGAGTGATGGAATACAAGCCCCAAAGTGACAAAAGTCTGGGTAACGTAGACTAGCGTTTCCTTTAGTAATCATATTCTGACTTTTTCCTTTTATATTTGAAATATATTTGTGGTCAGTGTTATTGAAATGTATGTGTAAGGCTGGTGTCCAGAGTAAATACCCAAGGTCGGTGGCCAAGGAGAATAAAATGTTGTTGATCAGATTCAAAGGGAAATGGGGGCAATTCCATGTCTCATGCTGAAAATGAATCTTCGCCTTGAGGAAAGAATCGAGGCTGCTAGGGCCCGAGGAAAGATTCAGGGCGGCTAGGATGGCCAGGGCCCGAGGAAAGAATCGGGACGGCCAGGGCCTGAGGAAAGAATCGGGGCGGCCAGGGCTCGAGGAAAGAATCGGGACGGCCAGGGCTCGAGGAAATATTTGAGGCAAGATTTGAAGCAGCTAGAGAATGGAAATTTCTTCTTAGGACCAGTGTCCAAAGAGAAAATTTGGGGGCATTGTGGGAGTGGTCAAATTCTGCTGGGCCTGCAATTAAGGCGATTAACTCCGCAGTTAGTATGGCGTTAAATTTCAGTCATGAATGCGGCGATTATTACTACAATAACTACGCACAATGATTATGATTATAAGTGCGCGATGAATGACTATCATAAATACGCAATGAATGATGGTTTATGATGGTCGTAAGTATGCAATGATTAACTGTTATTAGTGCGACAATAATTGTCATTATAAGTGTGTAAATAAATGCAGCCATCAAAGCAGAAATAATGGCAGCTTGTTCCTGAAGTAAGTCATCGCCTATATATAGGAGGCTCGACGTCCAGGTAATCCATCGAATTCCAATTATTTCTACTCCACTACTGAGAAATGTATTGACTTAGGCATCGGAGGGTTGTCTGCAGGTACCCCCCTCCTCCTCGAGCCGACGGTCAAACTCTAGGTCAACGCTTGAGGGAAGTTTCTCGATTGTTCCCAGGTCAGCTCCCGTTTCAGTCCGCATTAATTGTTGGGTCAAACTCCTCAACGGAATTTTTCACCTCCAACAACTGCCATTTAGCTTAGCTAGGCACAGCATGCTAATGGCAGCAGAAGACAGAAAGGTGTACGGCGACCTTAATACACCGGACACCTTTAAGGTTTTGGATTGCATTTACAAGCAAAGCAAGCATAACCCCTGTTTTACTATGGCATGCAGTTGTTATTCAGTAATCAGCAGCATCCATGTTTCTGTCGAGAGTCCGAGTGTGACAGGCCAAAGAGTTAAATTGTAATCCGAAAAATACAGAAATATCATCATTGTTGATTCTCTGATTTTCTACACAATTTCTTGGAATTCTCTCTCTCTGCCTATCAGCAGTTTCCATTATTGAATTGGAATGTTACTGTTTAACTCATTGCAGTAAGTTTACTGTGATGTGAATTTCCAGTGCTCAGCTTGTAGCATGAGTAAATGGCAAACACAGACTTCAAACACCCAAAACAAATTGTCAAAGCTGACAAGCAAAGGCAGAAGGCATCGAATTTCACATGGAAGACGAGAGATAAAAGCTCAAAGGCGTACAACAAGAAGTTCTAAACACTCTGCTCTAACTTAATGGAGGAAATGAAAAGGCAAACACATATGATGCCAGGACACAGGTAACCATTGAAGATATGGGACTGTCCAGTAGTGAGCTACAGCAGTCTTTAGTGAGCTCTCATGGCAACGACTTTTTTCCAAGCAGGCCTTGCTGTGATATCAGCTACCCATGCGCTAACATTTGGGCGGCACTCGAACAGCTTCTTGACTTGTGTTCCCATTAAGTAGTCTGTGGTTGGAAGGTGGTGAAGATCTGCCAAGCTGAAGCAATCACCTCCCAAGTATTTCGATTTGCCCAGACGAGCCTCATAGACATCGAGAACTGTACCCAACTTAGCTTCAAATTCCTCCACGACTGTGAAGTCTGTGGCCAAGCCAAGCATCAGAGGTTTTATAACTAGCTCAAATGTCAGTTTTGAAGCTACTGGGTCGTATTTTTGAGCCTCCACCTCTGTCCACACTGATAGAATTGCCATCTTCTTTGAGTCTGGGAAAATCAGCGGGGTTCCCTTTGGAGCATACTCATGGGCAATGTATTGTGTAATTGCTCTTGACTCTGCATTTCACAAGGTGCAAATCTTGGTTACACAAACACAATTTTATATATGGTGTGTGAATTTGACGTGGCTGAGCTAAACACAAACTTACCAAAGAGCTGAAGATCTCCGTCTTCAAAAGCTGGAACTTGACCAAATGGCTGGATTGAATTGCAAACAAAGAAACGTAAGAACATAAAAGAGAGAATATGTCGAAGCAATTCTATCTTCATTTCAAGATACTTACATTGAGGGCAAGGAAGGACTCCTTTTTATGTTCACCAGCTCTCATGTCTATCGGAACAAACTCGAATTCAACCTCTTTCTCATAGAGGGTAGCCAAAACTCGAGCTGCTGCCGTTGAGAAAGGGGTTCCATGGACTTTGATGCCGGCCATGATTGTGGGGGTGTGTTTGGTTTGGCAGATGAACTGACAAAAAGATGTGCTTTGATTTGGACTCTGCTATGAAGCTTTGGATATATGGCCTAATATTTATAAGCCAGGAAAAGAGATGAATGATTCAATGCCATCCAATAGTACTTAAAGTCTACGGACAGCCGCAATATTTAATATTTAATATTCGGCCAGGCTCCAAGAGGAAGCATCTTGACAACTACCCGGTGGTTTCATATGCTCATGCATGATGCATCGCCATTCACGGACCCTCTCCCACCAATAATGTAAGTCAATAAGGACTAAGTCCTTCCAGCTGGGTTGCATAATCACACACGTCACAAGTAGTTTGACTAACAATTCCTGGTTAGGTTGAGGCGTGCATCTATCTTAATTCTTCTTATCATTTTTATATTTTGAGGCGTTAGTAAAGTTAGTTGTAACTGATCAAGGTACAATCGAATTCAATAGAGACTTGCAATTCAATTCTTGGAATTTTTTATCCCCTTTAAAGGTTCTGAAAAAAATCGACGGAGAATGAATTGAAGCGAGCATATTCTTCTCCACAATTGAAATGATCAAATCGTGTAAATGAGTACACTGTTTTTGAGATTTGTGAAATAATATTAGGAATAGGTTTATAAAGAAATGTTATTTTGATAGTTCATAGGCAAAGAATATGACTTCCCTATACTTAATGGGAAAAAAAATATAAACAGTACTCCAACTATGACCCATTCTAAATTTTCATACCTAACTTTCCGAAACTATCACAATGGTACCCCAAATAGCCAGCTCGACCCAATATATTTGTCGTCACTTTGGTTTTTTTAATAAAGGGGGGTTAGGGTTTGAGTTGGTTGACATCCAATTAAATTTGGGGTTGCTAGGTTGGTGATGTTATTAAATTTGTTTCCAATCTGGAAGTGTGTTCATTATATGGGGAGGATAATGTTTAAAAACAAAAAGAATGATTAAAAACAGAAACCGAAACCCAGTTAATGCTCCCTTAATGCTTGGTTTGGTTTATAAATGATGCTGGATAAGACAAACGTGTAGGTGAGAATGAGAATTTTTTTGTTTGCTGACATTGAGAATGGAAATTGTTGATTCTGTTGTAAATGATAATGACTATTCATGCAATAGGTATTGCTTAATGTATGCGATTGACAGACTCGTAATGTATGCGATTGACATACTTGTAATGTGCGATTGATTAGTATAGCTATTATGTATTGCCTTTTGTATACATGATGTAACCCTATATAAAACTCATGGTGAGATGAATACAATACAATTATCCAATTCTCTACAACACGTTATCAGCACGATACTCTAACCCAAGGCCTATCCAGAAAAAAATAAAACCCTAACACCCGAAATTTCTTTCACCAAAAACTGCCGCAAGCTCCTAGCCCATGCTAGCCATACCGTGCGCTGCTCCTGCAACCCTTGAGCACCCGTGTGCCTCCTACTGCCCCTGCAGCATCGTCACACGCCTGTTGCCCATGCAGCACAGCAGCACGCTCGTTCCTGTCCAGATCATCCTATGCACGCCTCGAAACATGTTGATCAGGACCTCAGATCAAAATCCTTCCTTCATTAAAGTTGTTCGTCTCTGCCTCTTCTATCTGACCTCCAAATTTCGGCCCTATTAGAGTCGTTTTGAGATTTGTACACCATTCGAAGTGGGAGCTGTTCAGAAGCGAATCTGCTCCGAATTTCAACAAGTAAGTTTTAAATATTAAAGTTCTTGCTTTCTAGTCTTTTAAATTCCTTTATTTTCTGCAAGATTTTCAATATACGAACATGGGTTCAATTATTTAATAAAGCGGAATTATGAGGATTCACGCTTAACGAACTAAGAGTGTTCATAATGCTCGGACTAAGAGCGTCGTAAGCAGCATGAAATTGTGATCATATTAAAACATTATTGTTTGGTCTAATCCAAAAAAGATTCTTGGAAATTGTTTTCTTGGTAGCATAGCTCGGAAATCTTATATTTTAGTTTTCGTGGAAGTTTAGCTCCGAAACTAATATATCTACTCTTCTTATTTTCAAGATGTCGAATGAACCTAGACTCGACTTTCCCATGCTTGACTCAACAGGTTCGGATTACCACAGTTGGGTAGCCGATGTTGAGAACCACCTCACTTCAAAGGGAATATTACCCATAATCCAGGCACCTAACTCGGATCGTGTGTTCGTGCGAACACCTACAAAGCATGCTCAAGCAGTTATCTTGATGCGACGCCATATGGACAAGGCACTCAGATTGGAGTATATGTCGATCAAGGATGCAAGAGAGCTATGGGTAGCGCTAGAAAAGCGCTTTGGCAATGTCCAAGATTCCCTCCTCCCTGACTTAAAGGTTCAATGGAACAATCTGTGCTTTGCTGATTTTAATTCTGTTGCTGAATATAATTCAGAAGCTCTTCGCCTACAGTCTATGTTGAGGTTTTGTGGACAACCTGTCACAGAGCAAGAGCTAATTGAGAAAACTCTCTCCACCTTCCCCGTTTCAGCCATTGTGGTATCAAAGCAATACCGCACTGAAGTCAATGCTGGACGGATCACGAGGTTTCATCAGCTTATCAATCTCATATATGTAGCTGAGAAACATGATAACATACTCATGAGGAATTATAATTCAAGGCCCATTGGAACTAAAAGCGTTCATGAGACGAATTATAATGCACCCAAAAGAGGGCGCAAGGAGCGGAACCCTAAGAATAAAGGATATGAGGGACATATGAGTCCATATAACCGCCCTAATAAGAAAAGAAACCGCAGGTTTGGTGCGGATACACGTGGTGGCAATGCCACACATGAGAGAGGTGGTCGTGGTATCCCTGGTCATGGTGGTGGCGCCATGGCTCGTGGTGGAGGCGCCATGGGTCGTGGTGGTGGCACCAACCCTCCTAGGGAACGCCCACAACGTGCACCTCAGTTAAAAGGAGGCAACCACAATGACATGTGTCATCGATGTGGATCAAGTGAGCATTGGTTCAAGCAATGCAAGGCAAGCGAGCAACTAGCTTCAAGATACAGGGACATGAGGGAGCAAGAAGTGTACCTTGCAGAAGAAGAAGAAAATGGTGGAGACATCCATCTCACCATAAAGGACTTCAAAGTTGACGATAAAGTGCAAAAGGATGCCGCAGACTTTGATTAGATTAGTCCTTTTATTTTCCAAGAATTTTTGTAATGGCAATATGCCTTAGTCAATAAATGACAATTGTATTAAACTCTTTCTTATGTGGTGCACCCAATGAAATATGATGTCTAGGAAAGTCAATGAGATTAATGATACTTAAGAGAGCCTCGCTCCACCAAAATCTCTCTATACTTTTCTGGTCATATTTGATTGGAGTTACCAAACGGATAGAGTGACTACAATGTGTCTTAGTTTGATTTTATTTTGGATTAGACTTTTTGGGACCTTTGATGTAATCATTGGCTATCTTTATTAATAAAGTATCGTATTATTATTCGATGTCATGGACATGTTTTAATTTCGAACTTTATTATTTTTCAGTATGCTTCCTGGAGAGTTGGAATGCCTTGTTGATAGTGGCACCACACATACTATATTGTGACATAGGCAACTATTTCTGGATGATGCCTAGTCTATCTTCTGTGACTACGATGGCTGGACCATCACAATTGATTCATGGTCGAGGACCAGCTCAATTTATGTTGCCAAATGGCACAAGTACTAATGTCACCGAAGCTCTATATGATCCTAGGGCTGGAAGGACCCTATTGAGTTTTAAGGATATAAGAGCCAATGGTTTTCATGTGGAAACACATTGTGAGAATGGACAAGAGTTCTTTTGCATCACCTCTAATGACTACGGACATAAACGAGTATTAGAGAAACTTATGTGTCGATCTAGTAGGTTGTATGCAACCACTATTTGAATTATTGAATCCAACCATGTCATGAGAGATGACTTATGGGATTCTGACACATATAGGCTTTGGCATGACTGTTTGGGATACTCAGGTCGTGATATGATGATCCGTATATTAAAGATTTCACACGGACATCCATTTTTCAAAACGAAAAGAAGTCAAAACCAAAATTCGATCCAAGGTAGGGCTGGCGCCGCCTACCCTCTGCAGCCCAAAAGTGGTATTGACGCCACCAATACCTCCTTGGTTGCTTTTTCTACTTCTAAAGTCAATTGTGACTTCGTGGCTCAACCGGATACTTCCCTGGTTGCTTCTAAAGCCCATCTTTCATTTTACAAAGCCTGCTCTTTAGCAAAATTAGGATCGAGACCATCCTATGCAAAGGACGTACACTAAAGAAAATATTCCATTCTTACAAAGAATCCAAGGTGATATTTGTGGACCTATTCAACCAACTTGCAGACCATTTAGATATTTTATGGTGTTGGTTGATGCATTGACACGATGGTCACATGTCATGCTATTGTCCACAAGAAATGCTGCATTTGCTAAACTCCTAGCACAAATCATTAAATTAAGGGCTCACCACCTTGATCATCCCATTAAGTCAATTCGTCTTGACAGTGCTGGAGAGTTTACATCAAAAATGTTTGATGATTATTGCATGTCCATTGGGATTGAGGTTGAACACCCTGTTCCTCATGTTCACACCCAAAATGGTCTCGCAGAAGCTGTCATTAAAAGACTTCAAATGGTCGCTAGAGCATTGGTTATGCGCACCAATCTCCCTGTTTCTGCTTGGGGCTATGCAATATTGCATGAAGTTGTGCTCATTCGTCTGAGGCCTACTGCCACTCAACCCTTTTCTGTGTCCCAGATGGTTTACTAGATATGAGCCTGATGTCTCAGACTTACGCATATTTGGGTGTACAGTTTATGTGCCAATTGTGCCGCCACAACGCATCAAAATGGGACCTCAAAGACGATTAGACATTTATGTTGGATATGACTCTCCAACCATTATTCGTTACTTAGAACCCTTGACAGGCGATCTATTTACCGCTAGATTTGTGGATTGTCACTTTGATGAGACAGTCTTCCCGTCGTTAAGGGGAGATAGGAACAATAATGTTCAACAGGAACGACAGGAATTATCGTGGTCTGTCCCCACTTTGTCTCATCTTGATCCCCGAACCGCACAGTCCGAAATTGAAGTGCGGAAAATTCTCGATCTTCAGAACGCAGCAAACTCTATGCCTGATGCGTTTTCTAATATCGCTAAAGTGACAAGATCACATATACATGCTGCAAACGTGCCTGCAAGGATTGATGTCCCTAAAAATCATGGACATGGCGCCACCCCTAGGGGTATTGGGCATGGCGCCTGCACCACTAATAGTGATGGCAATGTGGCTCAGATCGGGCTCCCAGCAAGGAAACGTGGGAGGCCTAAAGGTTTGATGGATTCTCGCCTGAGAAAGAAAGTGAGTTTGGCACAGAAATATCCATTAATCATCGACATAAATAACCTGTCTCATGAAGATATTCTGGATTATAGTTATGTCCAAGAGACATCATTGGGGGACGCTCCAATGTTAGAACTAATTCCAGGGAATAGGGAGATCTCCATGAATTACACTAGTGTACATGAGACGTTGAATCGAGATTCTATTATCCTTGATGATGTGTTTGCATATTCTATTGCTCAAAGAATTATAGAGCACGATGATATCGAACCTCGCTCCATTGAGGAATGTCAACGAATAGCAAATTGGCCTAAATGGAAAGATGCGATCCAAGTTGAATTGGATTCACTAACAAAGAGACAGGTATTTGGGCCTATAACGCTAACACCCCTAAGTATAAAGCCTGTTAGCCATAAATGGGTATTTGTTAGAAAGCGTAATGAGAAAAATGTGGTTGTTAGATACAAAGCCCGCCTTGTGGCGCAAGGTTTCTCACAACGCCCTGGAATCGACTACGAGGAGACATATTCTCCCGTAGTGGACGTTATAACGTTCCACTACCTTGTCAATTTGGTAGTTTCCGAAAAACTTAACATGCAGCTTATGGATGTGGTTACAACATATCTCTATGGGGATATAGATTCAGATATATATATATATATATATATATATGTGTGTGTGTGTGTGTGTGTGTGTGTGAAGGTTCCAAATGGACTTCAATTACCCAAGTCAAGTGGCTCTAAACCACGGAGCGCTTTTTCAATAAGATTGAGACGCTCACTATATGGATTGAAACAATCCGGACGGATGTGGTATAACCGTCTAACTGACTATTTGATTGGGAAGGGATATGTCAACAATGAAATATGCCCATGCGTGTTTATAAAGAGGACAAGTTCCAGATTTGCAATTGTAGCAGTTTATGTCGATGACATGAACCTAATTGGAACTCTAGAAGAGTTAAAGGAAACTGCTAAGTACTTGAAATCCGAATTTGAGATGAAAGATCTTGGAAAAACACAGTTTTGCCTCTGACTAGAACTCGAGCACCGTAGTGATTGGATTATGATCCATATACTCAAAAATTATTAAGGCGCTTTAATGAAGATAAAGTAAAGCCTGTGAGTACTCCCATGATCAGTCGTAGTCTTGAGCCTGAAAAAGATCTGTTTCGTCCAAGGGATGAGGACGAAGACTTATTAGAGGCTGAAGTGCACTATCTAAGTGCAATAGGCGCATTATTGTACTTAGGTCAATGCACAAGACCGAACATCTCATTCGCATTGAACTTGTTAGCTCGACACAGTTCTGCGCCAACACGCCACCATTGGATTGGCATAAAGACAATCTTTCGATACTTGAGAGGTACGATTGATATGAGCTTGTTCTATCCCTACAGAGAGAAGAAATAACGGAAGTGTGGGATCAGACTCCACAAGGCAAAACGCCACCTTCCATGCTCCTCTTCCCTTCCATCAAAATGACAACGATGTCTTGATGGGTTTTGCTGATGCAGGGTATCTCTCTGACCCTCACAAAGGTCGCTCCCAAATAGGTTATGTCTTTACCATGGGAAGCACTGCGATATCTTAGAGGTCTACAAAGCAGACCCTTGTTGTTACTTCCTCAAATCATGCAGAGATTATTGCTCTACATGAAGCCATGCGATAATGCATATGGCTAAGGTCTGTAGTTAGACACATTCGAGGAACTTGTGGTTTGAAGTCTACCACAAATGAACCTACATGCATTTATGAAGATAATGCAGCTTGTATTGAGCAAATGAAGTTAGGTTTCATCAAGGGCGACAACACCAAGCATATATCATCTAAGTTCTTTTACAATCAGCAACAACAAACACTTCTAAATATTGAAGTGAATCAAATCCATTCAAAGGATAATGTAGCGGACTTGTTTACCAAGTTGTTACCTAAATCCACCTTCGAGAAACATGTGAAGAGCATCGGATTAAGAAAGTTATCCGAACTCCCATAATTGTAGAAATCATGGGGAGACCTTGACATCAAGGGGAGGTATGATGTCTACATGTTCGATCTCGAAGAGTGAAGGATGTGTTGTGCTCTTTTTGCCCTTCGACCATGGTTATTTTTGTCCCACAGGGTTTTTGTTACCTGGCAAGGTTTTTAGTGAGGCAACGATCAAAACGTCATCACCGAGTTTGAGCGGCATAAGGGGGAGTGTGGAAGGATGTAGACTACTCCACATTCAAGCGCGTTGTGCTCTTTTTCTTCTTCGACCAAGGTTGTTTTTTCCCATAGGGTTTTTATTACTTGGCAAGGTTTTTGACGAGGCAACTTAGAAGCGCATAGCAGAGGCAACACTATTGACATGGAATATCCAAGGGGGAGTTTTGTAAATGATAATGACTATTCATGCAATAGATATTGCTTAATGTATGCGATTGACAAACTCGTAATGTATGCGATTGACATACTTGTAATGTGCTATTGATTAGTATAGCTATTATGTATTGCCTTTTGTATATATGATGTAACCCTATATAAACCTCATGGTGAGATGAATACAATACAATTATCCAATTCTCTACAACAGATTCAATGTGTTTTGGCCCATGTGTTTTCTGTGTATGTAGTTAGTGACATTTATTATTGCTACAATGTAGGTGATGACTTATTCACTGTGTGTATACATCATGGAGGCCAGTTTTATTCAAGGAATGGAGTGAATAAGGTTTACAAATGAGGGGAAACAGTGTATGTTGATGGGGTAGATAAGGATAAATTATCTGTGACAGGATTCAATTACTGGGCACATGATCTGGGATATTTAGGAGGGCCAATTGCTTACTGGTTTAGGATACCAGGAAGTGAAAGTGGGACTGGTTATTGGCCAATAGTGACTGATGCAGACTGTATCGACATGGTCCAGTTCATACCTAAGGTTGGGAAGTTAATTCATGTGTACATTGTTTGCTCAGTTGGAAGAATGTATTTGCAGGATTGGGAGTTAGATCACTATGATGATGAAATTGATCATTTGTCCTACTTTGGACATGCCATTAATGACTTATGGTTGGAAGATGATACACCAGAAGATGTAGAAGAGGATGTTCAAAAAGCTGAAGATGTTCAACATGAGGCCCAGAAGAGGTGATACTTGTGCCACAGACCCAGCTAGTTGGAAATGGGCCTGTAGTAAAGGAGAGTGTTGCTGAAGATGGTACTAGGCATAATGGGCTTGGCCCACAGGAAAGACAAAGAAGAGGCCCACCTTATAGGCATGCTTCCACTTCAAGGAATAAGGGTGATAAAGGGAAGGAGAAAGTTGTTGAACATGAGGTGGAAATTCCAAAGAAGAAGCGGGGTAGACCAAAGGACTTGAAGAGGAGGTATTCGACTAGGAGCAGTGGTGAGGGGTGTTCCTGACCAGTGACTTATTCTAACAATGATGATTCAGACGATCCAAATTATGAGGGGATTGTAGATAGTGATTTTGAGTTGGATGATGCAGATTATGAGGTGGAGTTTCATACGCATGTTGATGGTGATCCTAGCAATGTCAAGGAATGGGATTCAATGGAACAATCTCGGAGGAGGATGGGACTGCTTCTGATAGCTTTCCCAGTCTGCATGGTTCTTCAGATGAAAGTGGGGAGGATATTGGGATGTTTCCTGTGAAGGGTAAAAAGAAGTTTTCTAATTGGAAGGAGTTCAATCAGTTTGCTGACATGAAGAATCCTACATTTGAGCTAGGTATGATCTTCCCTAGCTCTACAGTGTTCAAGAATGCCATGAGGAAGCATGCAGTTCTTACAAAGAAGGAACTGAGGTTTCAAAAGAATACAAGGCATAAGGTAAAGGTGGTGTGTATTACAAGTCCAGGGTGTCCATTCACAGTTTATGCATCTACTCCAGATAAAGAGAACCCAAACATTCAGATCAAGACCTTCAGACCAATGCACAAGTGCTCAAGTGTAGAGGGAAAGGTGTATCACTGTCATGCTCCCTTTATTGCTGATGAGTATGCTAATTTTTTTCATGAATGATCCCAATTGGACTAGGGAATGGGTCTAGAATGCAGTTGGAAAAGATTTTGGAATGGATATAGGGTATCAAATGGCTTATAGAGCTAAGAGGAGGGCAGTTAAGTTAGCTCAAGGGAGTCATGAGGATCAGTATAATCTGCTTGAGAGCTATGCACATGAATTGAAAAAGAAAAACCCGGGTACCTCTGTATGGATTCAAACAGAGCTAGATGGAGATGTGACAAGGTTTAAGAGGATTTATATCTGCTTGGAGCCTTTGAAGATTGGTTGGAGGGCAAGTTGTAGGCCAATCATAGGGCTGGATGGGTGTCACCTTAAGGCCATGTTTGTTTCACATAATCTGGACATTGGGAAAGGAAAGTCTTTCATTTCCTGTATTTTCATGCTTTTGAGATGGCCAAGGAAGGGAAAATGATTCCCAAAGGAAAGGAAAAAGAGGAGGAAACTGGTTCCCCCCCCCCCCCCCTAATGCCTTGTTTCAAAAGAATACAAGGCATAAGGTAAAGGTGGTGTGTATTACAAGTCCAGGGTGTCCATTCACAGTTTATGCATCTACTCCAGATAAAGAGAACCCAAACATTCAGATCAAGACCTTCAGACCAGTGCACAAGTGCTCAAG
Organism: Rosa chinensis; assembly: GCF_002994745.2. Classification (NCBI taxonomy): domain Eukaryota; kingdom Viridiplantae; phylum Streptophyta; class Magnoliopsida; order Rosales; family Rosaceae; genus Rosa; species Rosa chinensis. Next base: position 56,022,936 of record NC_037093.1, on the reverse strand, counting down.
TGTAGAGGGAAAGGTGTATCACTGTCATGCTCCCTTTATTGCTGATGAGTATGCTAATTTTTTTCATGAATGATCCCAATTGGACTAGGGAAGGGGTCTAGAATGCAGTTGGAAAAGATTTTGGAATGGATATAGGGTATCAAATGGCTTATAGAGCTAAGAGGAGGGCAGTTAAGTTAGCTCAAGGGAGTCATGAGGATCAGTATAATCTGATTGAGAGCTATGCACGTGAATTGAAAAAGAAAAACCCGGGTACCTCTGTATGGATTCAAACAGAGCTAGATGGAGATGTGACAAGGTTTAAGAGGATTTATATCTGCTTAGAGCCTTTGAAGATTGGTTGGAGGGCAAGTTGTAGGCCAATCATAGGGCTGGATGGGTGTCACCTTAAGGCCATGTTTGTTTCACAGAATCTGGACATTGGGAAAGGAAAGTCTTTCATTTCCTGTATTTTCATGCTTTTGAGATGGCCAAGGAAGGGAAAATGATTCCCAAAGGAAAGGAAAAAGAGGAGGAAACTGGTTCCCACCCCACCCCACCTACCTCAGGAAATTGATTCCCCGGCCCCACCCACTTGCAAAATTATATGACTAAATTGTCTCTGCTCAAAATCATTATTTGCTAATATAACCAACTGTACTTGTTGTTTGTATGATAGTTGCACTACCCCTGCAATGAAAACTAAAATGTGTATTCTGATTACATTCCTAGTTTTTCCAAACACTGGAAAGGAAAATTGCTGGGAATTGCAATTTCTCATGCCTATGGAAAGAGCAAGGAATTGATTTCCTTTCCTTTCCTTTCCGTGAACCAAACGCGGCCTAAGGGTGTTCACAAGGGGCACTTGTTGATAGTTGTAGGCATTGATAGGAATAATGGAATTTATCCCATTGCCTGGGCCATAGTGGAGTCTAAATGCAGAGATAGCTGGACATGGATTTTGGAGTTACTGAGAGTGGACCTTCAAATATACCACAGTGTGCATTATGCTTTCATTTCTGATAAACAGAAAGGTCTAGAGCAAGCTTTCAAGGACATGTTCCCATTCTCTGAACACAGACATTGTGTTCAACACCTCCACAATAATTTCAAAGGTGATGGCTTTGGTGGTTTGGAGCTGAAACAAAAATTATGGGCTGTTGCAAGAGCCTATGCAATGAGGCAGTATGAGCATGCAATGGAAGAGCTGAAGATATCTTCTGTTGGGGCATGGGGATGGTGCATGGATAGACCAGCAAAACATTGGTCTAAGTCACACTTTAAGGATACATTCAAGTGTGACATACTTCTAAATAACCACAGTGAGTCATTTAATAAGAGTCTGCTGCAAGCTAGGAAGAAGCCTATTCTGGGGTGTTTGGAGGATATTAAGACAAGTGCAATGGTTAGAGTATGTAACAGGAGAAACTCAGGGCATAATTGGAAGGGTAGGGTGGACCTAGGTTTGAAAAGTTGTTGAAGAAGAATGCTGAGTGGAGCCATGGATACAGGGATCTTCAATCAAGTGAGATGAGGTTTGAAATTTAGGGAAGAGGAGTTGGTTGTGCATCTGGTGTCATTACTCAGCACTCAGTGCAATTGGACAAGAAGAGCGGCAGTTTTAGAAGATGGGATGTCAGTGGAATCCCTTGTGGTCATGCCATTGCAGCCATTTATTCAAAGGGCTGGTCACCAGATGAGTTTGTAGATGATCATTATAGGATGGAAAAATACTTTAAGGCTTATGAGCTAGTAATCAACCCCATTGCTGGTGTCAGTGAATGGGAGATCATCCACAGGCCTATTGCAGCACCCTTATATAGGGCACAACCTGGAAGGCCCAAACTGAAAAGAAACAAAGAGCCAGGTAAACATTGAATCCTAATTACACCTTCATAGTCTTTTTTTTTATGTCAAAACTTCATGATAATTGCTCTTACTTTAACCCTTATATTTATGCAGGAGAAGAACCACCACCTGCTGGTACTGAGAAGCTCCCAAGGAGTTTTTATTCGCAGGTCAAGTGTGGGAGATGCCATAAAAAAGGACACAATGTTAGGACCTGTCTTAGGAGAAATCAGGTTTAAAATATGCATTCTAAAACTTCTTTTCGACAATTATGTAACTGATTTTATGGACTAATAGGAGCTAAGAGAATGAATGTGAAAATAATATGCCTCAAGGGAAGGCTGAAAATGAGCTGCCTACAGAAGATGGTGCAAATGTTCTGCCACCAGAAGATGGTGCAAATGTGCAGCAACAGCCTGAACATGAAAATGTTCAAGTCCCAGATAATGCAGAGGTGCCCTAAGTCATTCATCAGCAACCACAAGTCATTTCTGATAATTTAAGTCAGAATGTCACAATTGATGTGGATGTTGTCATTGGAATGCAATCACAGACTTCAACCAATATTGTTCATCAACCACAGGTAATTTTTTTTTTCCATATTTGTTGGACATGTGAATGGTAAAAAGCTTTAGTTTTTACTGGTTTAGTGAATAGTTATATAACGGTTGTGGAAATGCTGTTTTCTTTATAATCCACAGCCACAAGATTCCTCCAATCCTGTATTCTCAGGGAGGAGATTCAAGTCACCAGCAAAAAGGATCAAACCAGGAAAGAAGCCTGCAGAAGGTTCTACTTCTGCCACAAACTCTAGGACTGATTCAAGAAAGCCCTCATGGAAGTATTGAGTCAAGGCCAGTGGATCACTATAGCGTGCATTAGCATGTGTTTTTTATGTGTCCAGAACTTGTTTCAATTGAATAGCCTACTGTTATTTAGGCATTTTCTTTTGATGTTGAGAAAAAATGCCTTAGTTATTGCTTCTTCGAAGCATTTTGATGTAACAGTATGGATGTTGGTGTTGGAACATGTTTAAGACTTAATGCAGGTTTATTTTGTAGGCCATTCTAATTTACCATGTTCAATTGATCTGGGTTTCAATGAGTTCCTGCAAAAATTGCCAAAAATGCCTCTTTTGGTATTGCCTCTTTCTGTATGCATGGTTGATTTGGTGTGCTAGAAAAAACTAGGGAAATCTTTGAAACAAAGAATAATTTATTTTTTTGGCGGGGAATTGCTCTGTTACGGAGTTGTATAGAGCAAGTTGGCACCAAATACAAATTGGTCGAATTTACCCCTACAAGTACGCTATGTGGCATACGAGTTAACGCTGTCATGGACGGCGGGTACGAATGTTGGGTCGGGTTGGCTATTTGAGTTACCATTGTGATAGTTTCGGAAAGTTAGGTATGAAAATTTAGAATGAGCCATAACTGGAGTACTGTTTATATTTTTTTTCCCATACTTAATTAGAATTATCTCTTTTTCATTTATAAGTGCTTCCCTATACTATGCAATGGTGGTTGGTCTGGAGAAACAGGGTCATCTATATGAATAATTCTCGCAACACTTGCCAACCACTATGTAGAAGAAGTTGGACAATTTAGAATCTCGAATTACAGTTTAATCTCTATAAATTAATAACCTTGGGATCAAGGAAATCCTATTAATTTAGCGAATGTTAAATATTGGATAAATTAATAACTTAATAATTTATCAAAGTATTCTATATTTTCTTAAATATTGTTGTATTTTGTTCTATGTTGACTGGCGACTAGATAATTGAGAGCATCATGGGAAATGATAAAGATGAAGTTGAAGATGATAGTTCTACCATGGAGCCTGTTTCGTGAAAATGATCTTAAAGCAGTGATGACATTGAATAATTTTTTGTTGCTGCATGAGAAAACCACACCAGAACTTCTTAAAATTTTAAAAAAATTCAGAGATGAGATCCAAGCAGGTGACATCAATTTCAAAAAGAAACAAACAACGATTGAGTCACTTTTTTTTATAAGGAAAGTGAAATCTACACTCCTCATTTTACAATCAATACTGATTCTTTCCTTTTTTTGGTTGAATTTCATATAAAAAGACAAAATTTAAGTTACTAAAAAAAAAAAATGTGGATTGTAAAATAGGGAGTGTGAATTTCGGAGTCCTTTTATGAAGGCTTCATAGTCGAATCATAAACACTAATACACTACGTATCAAGAATTTATTAATTTAAATATTAAATGTGGTCTATATGAATTTTTTAAATGTATTATATTTTAAATTTAGCATGTTGTCCCTAAGTCGGAACCGGCCTAAAATATTATTTAATCAATTGAGTATTAAATTATCGAGATTCTACTGTATACCATATGTATATATGTGTGTGTGTACATACATACATATATATAGTGATATAGATACCCTTCAGCCAAACGACAGCCAAACGATATCAAATACTAATGGCAGCAGAAGACAGAAAGGTGTACAGCGACCTAAACACACCGGACACCTTGAAGGTTTTGTCTTGCTTATTCGAGCGTGATCTTTATTTTGAGTTTGTTCCGAATTCCGATCAATCTCGAAGCCAACCAACCAACCAAGCAATTCCTTTCTATGAGTTTAAGTTAATTATAACTTATTAGCATTTGCCTATTTATAAGTTGAATAATAATTAGTTTATAGTCGTTTCTGATATAATCAATGATAACTCGATCGTGTAGCCATTGGTCAACTGCCGGTCTTTGAAGATAGAGGCATCACCCAATTTAGTAAGCATATACACTTCAAACTTGAATGGAAGTTTTTGATTCGTTTGATAAATTGGTAATTAAGGCATCATCTGCCACATAATTAGTGAACCAGCTAATGAAGTAATATGTTGTTGTAGAATCCAGAGCATTAATAATAAGATGCATGGCTCATGAGCATGCAAAGAAGAAGAAATTAGGAGAAGAGCTTATCTTCTTGGACAGCAGGAAACAAGGTTCAGTCGCTAATTGGATTGATGTGGAAGTGAAGTTGTCAACTGCCAGGTAATTGAAACTTCCCAGCTGCGCCTCGTACGAACACATCCAGAACTTCGCTTAGTTCAGCTAATTAATTCACTATGATCAACACCATCACACTCGCCGTCGATCTTGGCCTTACTACTCGACAAAGATATAAGCTTGAGTGCTGGTAGTTCAAAGTGGTGGTCTTCTGTAATTACAGAATGGGTACTTATTCCACTATTTAAAGTGATAAGAAATCTGGCAAACAACTTCAACTTATGGTTTAGGATTCCAAAGTGGTTTCAGTCTTAAATTTGGATTGCAGAATAACTTCGCTCTCAATCGAAACCACTAATCAAATCGCAACAAGGTTATGACTTTCTCAATTTACCAAACCATCAACATAAGCTAAAAGCATCACACACAAACACCAAATCTGTTGACACAGTAAAACCCTTAGAGAAGGGAAACAACTGCGGGCACTATGCCAGTGACAAATCCACTAAAGAAATCAATACATAAAGAACTTTAAAATGATCAATCTACCTAGACGGCTAGACCCAATCTAGAAGGCAGCTCTGTCTTTGCTTTGCTATTGACTTCACAAGTTGAACTTGTAACTCCTTTGTCAATCTTCACATGGCACAACTCCCAAAACATTGTCAATCATCTCAAGGCACAAAGACATGTATGTAGCACACAAGAAGACATACACGGATGGTGTTTTAAAGGTATGGTTTTCTGGGTTTGACAATCCTTTGGAAGCTAGACATGGAACAGCTTACCAAGACACTCTGAAGGAAGATTTTTGGCTCAGTGCATTCTAGAGAGATATAAGGATAAGAGAAAACGGTAAGGAACAGTGCTCTCTGGATGCAAGTGTGTGGTTAGCTGAGTGTGAGAACCTATTTATATGGAAAGACTCGAGCTAGGGCTGACTGGGTATGTGTAATAAAGATAACTCACTTGTTTAAGATCAGACACATTAAATAAAGCAAGCTTAAAACAAACTGCCAGCTCAACTTAGACACACAAGATTGAAACACAAGTCTCATCCTAATCTAGGATAGATAAGAACCTTCAATCCTAAAAATAGCAAGCAATGTAAATGCAATTTATACCTAATGATGTTGAGGAGGGAAGATCCATAGAACTTGAAGCACAACATTCTTCTGAAGATCAAAAAGACAGAAGCTAAAACTAGATACAAGAGAGTCTTAGGCCCAGTTTGGGATTGCTGTGCTGCGAGAAGAAGCACTTCTGATGTTGCTGCGAGAAGAAGCACTTCTGATATTGCTGCGAGAAGAAGCAGCTGATGTGTTTGGTAAACTGTTTTTAAAAGTGCTGTGTGAACCAAAAGCAATTTCTGAGTGTTTGGTAAATTGTAAGTAAAAAGTGCTTTGGTTTGGTATAATTACCAAAATGGGCATAGATGATAAAAGATACTACTAAACTACACATCTTTGTTTTATGATTATGTAACTATACCAAATTAAATAATTTCTCATGTATTGTCCTTGTACACCAGTTTAAATTATCAATTCATCACTTTTATCTCAATATGTATATTAATTCTACAAATTATATAAACAATTTTAGTTTTTTGTAATTTATTTGCTTATATATTGCTTCGATCAAATAAAAGATTACATTAAACCCTTAAATATTATACAAATGAGTTGAGAATATTACACAAAACATGCCCCCACCATGGTATACGGGAAACATTACACAAAATGTATTAAAGTCAATACAACTTTGCAACTAAATGCTAAGTAGATGCATTCATTAGACTTTGTGCAATTGTATTTCTTAACATCTCCATTTCTTGTCTTCCCGGACCATCTTCTTCATATGCATTGTCTTCCATCTCTTCATTGTTGTCTTCACTTGAGTACAAAGATTGATTACAAGAGAAGCTAGTTACTTATAATAATATTGATTACAAAGATTTCCAGCAAATACAAACAATAAATATATCTCTAATCAAATATATCTCCATCGATAAATTTATTTCTTAAACTTGAATAAGCACAGCTCATAAGCACAGTTCAAAAAATAATTGATAAAGTGAGGGTACCATCATCTCAAAATGCAATTCATATTTCATACCTACTTGACATAAAATGAATTGCTAATTACTGCCCTGGTCTGGGGGGGGTAAATAACAACTTATGTACTATATGCAGAGCAATGTATGAGTAAGACTGTAATTTGACCACCTAGAACAGTAGCTTCTAATGTAATGATCAGAAATACTGCTAATATGCCTGAATATTATTCGAATACTGTGGTCCATGATACATAACCGAGATATTCCTATTCAGAATAAGAACAGTATCATCAGTCAGTCACTTATGCCATCTTATTCCTATTCAGAATAAGAACAATATCATCAGTCAGTCATAACCGAGATATTCCTATTCAGAATAAGAACAGTATCATCAGGAATTATTTGAACCAGAAAAGAATGCAAAAATATTTCGAATATATTAATCCTACAAACCATGTAACCTGCCTACAAACCATATATTAATGCCATTTCGAATATATTAATCCTGCTTCCATAGAAACCCAAGAAAGAAAAAGGAAATGTACATGTATCGCATATACATACATATAATAACACATATTCAATAGATAGAAAAGCTGCAGCTATCTTTTATGACAGGAAGTCACACCCATAAATCCTTTACTTATATGGTAATGCAAAAGGAAAAGGTAATACAAAAAATTAGCATATCCAGAAATTATACATCACTCTTACAAGGAGATCATTCTGCATTAGAAATCAAGAAATGATATAAACTAAAGCGACTGCAATTTCTATTTTTTATCTCTTAAAGAACAAACTTTTACAAAAAACAAGAATAAAAAGTAATAAAAAAGGGACAAGAAGTCTCCTCTGTAAAAACTGGAAAATTCTACAGGTGTGAGCTGTCTGAAACAAATGAAAAGGAGACCAAAACACTACAGAAAACCTGTTATAACAGATAGGAAAACTGCAGAACAGTAGCTTATAATGTAATGATCAGAAATACTGCTATTCAGAATAAGAACACTAGAATAAGAACACTGGAAAACTGGAGATATTCCTATTCAGAATAAGAACACTAGAATAGAGATGAGATAAAATCCCAGGTAGCATCATAAAATCCTAGATGAGAACTAGGGACCAGAATGCATCAATTTGACACTAAATACAAAGGTTGAAATATAAACATATAAACGAACCAGTAGCAAAAAAAAAATCCCAGGTAGCATCATAAGCCCAGAAAATTATCAAACTATGAAATTGTGGAGAAACTGGAATTGAATTGAAAGAGTGAAAAAAAAAATTCCCATGTAGCATCATAGAGGCCCAGAAACGAAATCAAACTATGAAATATGTGGGGGGACTGGAGTTGAATTGAAAGACTGAATCTTACCCTATCTCTGCCTGCCGAAATTGAGTACCCAGAATACTACAAATCGACCAACTATAGAAACAGGGCCGCAGCTCTTGTTTCGATCTGTGACTGCTTGTTCTGCAGGGGATGTATATAGAGAAAAGTAAGAACTTTAGAGGAGAAAATAAGAAGAGCAGCGAATCGATTCGGTTTCATCAACATACTACAAATTTGGGGAGAGATGGAGAAGGAGGACTTACAGTGAGAAGATGTTGGAGAACAGATCGATCTCTGAAGATGTTGGAGCACAGATCGATCTTGGAAGATATCTTGACGGCCGCCCAGATAGAGAGAGAGAGAGAGAGAGAGAGAGAGAGAGAGGTGGTGACAGAGCGATCTTGCAGCGCAGAACGATCTCTCGAGTTGTTGGAGCACTGATCGAGCTCTCTCCTATGTGTTGAGGCTGTTGACGGCAACCCGCGTCCCCAGTGCGTTAAGAGAGAAAGAGAGAAAACCTATTGGCAATGTAATTGTTACAAAAGGATGAGGACATTATGCGTCATTTCGTAAATTTCATTAAACAAAACACTGTTCACTCCGTGTTTTCCCTAGAATCAGAATCCAAAAGCTACTCCGAAGGTGCTTCTCACTTTTAGCTTCCATGAGAATCAATTTAGCCTAAAAGCAGCTTCTATAAAATTTACCAAACACTATATGTTATGCCCAAAAGCAGAATCTATGTCAAAAGCAGGTCTAAAAGCTATCCCAAACTGGGCCTTAGATAATGAGCTAGGAAATGCCAATTACAAAACAGTTTTTGCACTAACATCTTCCACATCAATCCAAAAGCGAGTGTGATGTATAAGACCGGAACATTGATGTGTAAGGCTGGCCGATGTTTAAATCAATCGGTATTTTACGAATCAGACTACCGACCGAACATGGACGGATCAGCAAGAAAACAGGAACATTGGCTTAAGCCATCAGGTATCGCTACCTGGTACAGGGAATTTTGCTACCTTAAAATAGTTAAGAGTTACTGTTATCGTCTACCAGGAATTCCATTCAAAGCTTATGAGTTACAATTAAGTTGTAACACTTCTCCTTTCCATCTTCCAGTACCAGACGGGTGTCGGACTTCTCCGATTTCAGTTGATATCAAAGATCGGAAGTATATTATAGGCACAATTTGTTCAAGCCGGAAATGGCTGTTTTAATCGTTCGTTTTTGTCAATTATTCCAACAACAGCTGCCAGTGATGAGAAAATGTGTTCAAGAAAGAGATGGACAGAGCACCCAACATTTTAAATCAAATTAGTTTGGATACAATAGGATATAGAGCAATGCATACTAATTTGACTCAAAAGCTATCTTCCATCCAATACATATATAGAAGAACTCAAAACCACTCGATTTCGTTCTCACTGATTCTCACCAAAAGTCATACCCTCAGCAACTTTCTTCAAAGCAGGCCTAGACGTAATGTCATCCCACCAGGCCTTAACATGAGGACGATCACTGATCGCTGAGCCCCAAGCAGTCTTCATGAAATAAAAAGTGTAAGGGAAATGGTGAAGATCGGCTAGGCTATAGAAATCACCAGCAAGGTACTTGGTGCTGCTCAGCTTGGCCTCGTAAACGTTGAGCACCTTCTCTAGCTTCTCCAAATTTGCATCAATCACTGCCTGGTCTGGTTCCAAGCCTTGTACTGGTTTTCCAAAAAACTCGTATATAATGGGACAGATTGCTGGGTGGTATTGTTGGGATTCAACTTCTGTCCATACCTTCACCAATGCAGCTTCATCAAAGCTTTCGTGCCTTATGAGATCAGTTCCGGTTTCCTTGAATTTTTCAGCCACATAGGATGTGATTGCCCTAGATTCTGGTGTAAAAAATCAAGCAGATGGTGAGGCTAGCTTGTCCAAGAACTTTAGTTGAATGTCAAATCATCAAAACAATGCTTACCAAAAAGTGTGATGTCACCATCTTCTAATACTGGAATCTGGCCAAAGGGCTACACGATAGAGGAATAAGAACAAACATAGGGATTAGATGACCGCATTAGATCGACGATTGTACTGTTGATATTTATAACCTTTCATTTATCAAGTTAAAAGAAATATATATCAAGCTAATACGTATTTCATGTGAAGATCGAGACGGTTTAAGTACAATCTTATTTTCTTTCTTTAAAGAGGATCAAAGAATTTCACTCATACCCCTATGATAACTCGAACTCAGGACCTGAATCCTAGGTAGTGGGTGCTCTAACCACTAAGCTAACACCACATCGTCCTACAAGTTTACTTGAAATGATTAGCACAGGCTGAAGGATGGATCGATGTTTTGGAAACAAGACCTCTTTGAATCAGAGTAATGATATTTTGTTGGACAATTTACTAAAAACTCAAGAAATTGGTCTAACAATGTGTATCAAACTTGGATACACAGTCAAAATAAGCTCATATGATGATATGCAAATTGAAATTGTAAGTTTGTAACTCAAGGGAAGGAAACTTACATTCTTGGCAAGAAAAGAAGGCTCCTTGTTTCCACGGGCAAAAAGATCAACCCGGACAAGCTCGAAATCGACATCTTTTTCATGGAGACAAGCCACTACGCGAGCTGTGTTGGTCGACACAGAAAGTCCATGCAGCTTGAGCACCATTTTTAGATCAGTAGCAAGAAACTAGCTAGAAGAAGTAGTTCTATGTGGTGAGGCTGTGTTAGAGACCAAGGTCGCTTTATATAATTTGGGGACTTTGGGGCTCTTAGATGCTCTGTGTCGTGCCCATTGAATAAGTACTACTGTAAATTAAATAATTTGAACTTCGTTTCAGAAATAAGAACAGTACTGACCAACCACAGTCCATCCAGATGAGTAATTAAGCACACCTAGTCCATCCAGATGTGCTTTATTTAATTAGGATCTTTCACATGGTTTATTGTAAACCCCAATACTAGCTATGACGCTACTCTGTGCCTACCAAAAAAAATGGTTTGGTTAAACCTGTAATAGTTGTGTATATTATCAATCAAGATCAACTTTGGACCATTCAGAATGGCTTTATTTGATTTGTAGCCATCACGGGAGACTGTGCTCAACTATGTCTGTGTAGACTAGTAGAGGCAAAGTAATTTCACAAGATGCAGCCTGTCACCATTTGATCGAGTTACGTAAGTCTGTCCTTGAATTCAACTCACGAACACACAATTATTGAGACCATTTAATGGAGTTACATAAGTCTGTCCTTGAATTCGACTCACGAACACACAATTATTGAGACCATTTGATGGAGTTACATAAGTCTATACACAAACAAACAATTTCTGGAGTAATCAAAGGCATCATTTGATGCAATCATATAGGAAGGAATCTAACAAAAAATCAAGATAAGGTGGACACATTGCCTTCAGATTTCGGATGGGGTAACGCACCATGCAGTAGAGCCCAGGCTTCAAAATAATTGTTGTCCTCTGCATTATTCAATGTGTACTATTTTCATGTTCATCAGTAAAATATCATCCAGTCAAACAAAGCTTTCAGCACCCAGATATTAAAATGATTGGCAGCATCTTGAGATTTGATCTCATTTTTAAACACTACACAGAAATCCAAGTGAAAAAGATTAGCAAAATCAACAATGGGTGACTCATTCTAAATAAGAGTCAAAATTGAGTGAAGAACCTAGGAAATAATAAAACTGAAAAACCAAACAGATTCCTGGCCGATACTGTGACCATCTACGGTCAATTACAATTTCCCACCCAAATGAAGAATAACTTCTGAAATTTACAAACACAACTTGATATTATTGAATAGCTCGGGTCAGAGATAAATATATACATGTTCTTTATTGATTATTTTTTTTTTCTTTTTCAGAAGTTGGTACAGCAGTCACAAATTTACAGTTTTACATATTTATATGTACTACTAATATATATATTTACAACATGATTAGAACCGTATCCTAGAGCTAGGGGGAAAAACAATACAGCAGACAAAGCAGTAAAACGAACACTGGCCATGTAGATGAACTCGGAAAATACAAATGATCAACTTCAGAAGGCTTCTTCTGGCTTTAGAAAGTTGTGATATTCCAGCTGGGTCATCTCACCTCCATTCACCGGGTCAAACTGGCACCGATAGAAGCTGCATCGAAATTCAAATAGCATATCAATTCACATTCCATACCCACTACCTATGTACGAAGTCATGGGTTCGAGTCATCATAGGGGCAGTAGTGAAACCCTTTGATCCTCTTTTAAAAAAGAAAAAAAAAAAACTCACATTCCTTATTCAATATATTCATTCTGAATGTAACTTATTAAGATGAGATATGCTTGTACATTCATAGATATGGTCCGGAGACCACCAAACTGTGGAAGCATTCGAGTTACGCGAATCAAATCTTGCTTCTATACTTTCCATAATCAGTAGTCCGGGAGTCTTTTCTAAATATAGTTTAGTTTCTCACCTTCCATCCATGCCAAGAATGACCACTGTATTCTTCTGGTGGCCAAAAGCAACAAGGTATTGAGAACCCTCAAGCAAGCGAAACTGAGCAACAGACCACTCTGAGTTAAAATATTTGGGCAAAACACCTGCACGTAGAAACGTGACTCAGATCCAGTGGTGTAAGAAATACATGCATCAAGTGTCCTACACGAGCATACCGGTTTGTATTACAACTTAAAGAGAGAAGGCATAGAAAAAGTCAAAAAACAGAAAGACTGCACCATTTAAATGTCTAGTAACTTCTGAGAAAAATAAAAAATAAATCAGGGTATCCTTAGCACGACCCCACAAAGGTCATCTTGCCCTAAAAATTTAGGTTCAAGATAAAAAAAATGAACTTCTCCAGGTGATTATAAGTTCAAGTGAGATTGTGCACAAATGAACATAGTTCTTACTTGGGTGATATTCCCCAAATTAATCCTTAGAAAACAAATTATTGTGGTTTTAGTGGTATATGAATCACCAATATTTACACCGAAAGAAAAAACAGAAATCATCGACCCATTTGTCTAAGTGCAAATGAAATAATAGAGATAAAAAAATTGTCATGAGAAATAATAGGGGAAGGTTTACCTCTGATGAAAGAAAGAGATGAGTTTGATGATGAAGTAACTATATTAGAATCAGCGGAAGTACGCATCTCATTTCCACTTGATCCGGAATTAACCTTCAGATTGAAAACATGGACTGTTCCCTTATCACTCGAGACTGCTAGCCACTGGGCAGTAGAAGAGAATGCCAGACTATAGATTTCTGCTCTGTCTGCTCCCCTCCTTACCTGCATTTGTATCCAATTAACTTTTATTCTGACCCAATAATCATATTTCCTAAACCAGTCCAGAATTCAAAGAGAGGTTTCCTCCTTGAAATTCATATAAAAAGCACACAGCTTGGAAAAAAAACATGTCGAACATACAGAGACACATACAAGGCCATAACTTTGTATTGAATACTGTTCACTCTAATCCCTGAACCAACTAGGAAAGTGAGCCATGATGGGTGACTACGAGCACTAGTCCCTGGTTATGGTAGAGGACTTCCTCCCCACTTGAGAATATAAACTTAACTTAGGGCTTACAAAACAAGCAAATTCCCTCCTATCAAAATTCGATACCATATATGACAATGATAAAAGAACCAAGTTCATAAACTTGATGCTAATTCGTATAAGAGAGAGAGTGCATTGAATTATCAAAATCAGAATGCCACATTTATCCTACTCTCGTAATCTCAAATAGTGCAGTCACACATTTCAGAATGGATTGAATTGGGACAATCTAAAGCATACCTCTTGAAGCAAACTCCCATCAAGTGTATTGAAAATCCGAATGAGGGTCCCCTTGCTGCTGGCGGTGGCCAGTAACTGGCCGTCCGGCGTCAGAGCAAAGCAGGCGAGCCTTGAATCATGAGCCATGATGAATTTGGTCCTCTTGGAAGCATAGTGCTCAACCCTAACCTGCCCTTTCTGCAACCCCGGGCAAACCAGCACCAGCGACCCGGCCACTTGCGACACCGCGCAGAGCCCCTTGGGGTTCGCAATCGTCTCAATCTGGTGGAGCAATTTCAAGTCGGCGAAATTGTACACGAAAATCTTCTGCTCCAAAACGACGACGATTCGGTCCCTGCGGAGGCGCACGGACCGGACGACGGAGCGGAACGAAAGCTCGCCGATGCACCGGCCCTGGTGATCGTCCCAAATCATCACCTTGTTGGTTGGGTACTGAGGGTCGGGCCCACCGCCGACGATGGACAGGATATTGCAGCGGAAAAGCATCTCCACGACGCCGATTCCGCCGCCGTTGTCGAAGTCGCGGCGGAAGAGCTCGCGGAACGGGTCGCAGTTGTAGATCCGGAAGCCGTGGTCTGTGCCCACGGCGAAGCAGGCCTGGTCCTGATTGAACGAGAGGTGGAACAGCGACGGAGGCGAGCGCGACGTCGCAGGGGTTGGGTCCGGCGGCGACGGCGAGAAGTTGTTGTTGTTGTTGAGGTCAGGGTTTGGAGGAGGCGATTGGGGGTCGTGGTCGTCGGCGGTTGCGATCGAGTCGGCGTCGGTGGTCTCGGAGAGGAAGGTGGCGGTGTTGGGGTCCGGCCAGGAGGGCGGTGAGAAGGCGGAGAGGGTGGCCATCGGAGGAGAATGTGGATTGAATTTTGGAGGTTTCCGAGGGTAAAGTTTGAACTGATCGAGAGAGCTCAGAGAAAGGGAACGGAGATGAAATGACTGTTTGCGCCTATTTGGGATTGTGCAGACTGCAGAGGAATTAGGAATTTCGGGGAATATGCAGGGAAGTGAGGGGCAATTCCGTCTTTCAGGTGCTTAGCCTATGAAATTGTGGATTTGGGTTTTATTCGTTGATTGGAGTATACGATAAAAGCGGGTGTCCTTCGCGGGTGGACCACGCTGCGGAAAGTGAATGGAAATTTAGAAGAAAAAGGACAAAACAGGAGTGAGCAAAATAAAAAAATAACGCCGTTGCCGGGGATCGAACCCGGGTCACCCGCGTGACAGGCGGGAATACTTACCACTATACTACAACGACCTTGCTGTTATGAAATTCCCATTTTGCAATACTTTCTCGTGATGGAGCTCGAGACTCTGGATGAATTGAAATGAAGATGGTGGAATGGTGGTAGCGAGATATATGAGCATATATCGTACGTGTGCAACTGTGTGTCACAATTCTGAAGAAGAAACATCCATACTCAAGAATAAAGAGAGAAGATGGTAACAGTGGATTTCAAATGTTGTGAAGAGTGGAATCTAACAGAAAACAAAAATTATTATTTTCAAACGTCCTCATTCAGAGATTAATATGTACACAATGTAACTGACAGTGATGCAGCACCACATTCGCACCAGCATCTATGTAGAACCACACAATTTTCTGAGTAACACAACAAATCATTCATGTGTTGCCAAAGGAGATTCCTTAAACCCTGGCTTCATGGCAAGCACCAGAAGCAACTGCATTAGACATTTAACCTGGCTAGCCACAGGAGGTGAGAACCAAATTCATTCTTCTTCTGGCTGCATCACTTTGGATAGCCGTGACGTTGTTCATGCAGAGGATAAGGTCCCATCAGGAACGGGACATGCAAGTGGAGGTTGTGGATGAACAACCTTGAAAACTGATACTCAAACTCAACCGCCTTTGTAAGGCCTGCTCATCAACATGTCCACGGATGGGCGGGAGTTGTGCAATGCTTCGTGAGAATTGACAATTGAGATCCTAGAGAAACATGACCTTCACATTGAAATTTCAGAGAAATATGTCGACAGGATTATGTTTTGAGCAGTGCCGACACGGATGTCCCTCCTGCACAGAATTTATCCAACATGCTTCACTTAATTTATTTGTACTTATAATGCAGTAATGTGATACAAAACTAAGCATTAACCAAACCAAGTAAACTGTCGGGGACTTGGGGTGGTACTTTTGATCACTCAATGCAGTAATGCAGAAAACACATGAATCATACCATGGAGGGTGTATACGAATCCATTTCCCAATATCAAGGTCAATATCATTGCAAACTCGTGGATTGAAAATAATAGTCCTTTCCGGTCCTTCGTCAACCATTTCTTCGCAGACCTCTGGCGATGGGAGGCGCTGCAGAAATAAACATACATTTTCAGTTTTTCACCCTAAGAAAACACATTTACCTGCATGCAATCATAAACATGCAGCTAGAAGAACATCTAAGAAATGCCATGTAGAACTACTAGCAGTTACTAGGATTTTACTGGTTATAAAAAGTAGTTGGACAATACACATTTAACTGCCAAGTTAGTAACAGAACCTTTGAGTTATTACCGAAGGAGCAGTGACACACGGTAAGCTTTGCATCCAGGTATTTTGAAAGAATCTTCACATCCATGCAGTTTGGGTCATCTGAGGTAAAATAAGAAACAAGAAGATTATCAACAGGTACAAGCATATACCTAGCAAAATTATTACAGTTAGAAGTACAAAAGTTACTACCAAAATTTCTTCAGTAGTCTATGCATATTAGTTTTCATGAACAAAATATTTCTCTAAAATAAAATAGAAAGAAAAATAGAGCCATTGCAAGGCACTACTACTTTCGCTAGCTCCCTCCTGGATCTTCTTCAAGAATTCTATATCAGTTTCTTTCTCACTCTGCACCACCTGCTGCAGTTTCCCAAATAATCCACTCCTGCAATCAGCACATTCACTAATAAGTGTAATTCACTTTTTACTAAGATCAACAGCAAACTTGTAAGAGGAAGAAACTGTTTACTTTAAAGTTTTGGGCACTGCAACAAGGAATCTGTCACTCATAGCTTCCTGAAATCGATCTACCAATGTCTGCCTCTTCATTTCTGGATCAGCAAGCTTCAAAATTTGATCATCAATCTGTTAAGAAAATACATTAGATATAGTAGCGATTTGAACAGAAAGATATTATAAAGCAGTAACAGCAAAGAACTACCTTGATATCACTTGGCAATCCATGACCCAAGTGCTCAGGAGAGCTTTCAATGTCAAAAGTTCCATCTCCCAGAGGAGATGCACACTTTACAACAGGCTGCTCCTTTTTACGTCGTTTTCTACTATGCTGAAGCAAACACTGGATCAAATGGGGAAAGAGAAATGTAACAGGAGAAAGGAAGCAAAAGACATAATAGAAGAAGACAAAAACCTTTCTAGAACTTTTTCTCCAAATAGTCGTCTTATCTTGAAGGCCATCTAGAAGCTCAGCCATTGACTGCCCCATACATCCATGCCGAATAGCCTTGGCTTCAAAAGGCACAACCTCTAACAAACTTTCCTCTTCCCCTGAAATGTCCTCAAGAAGTTCAACATCTGAATGTTCTTCATTTCTAAGCACAATCTCTGATTCCTCTTCCCCCTGAATATCCTCAATAAGTTCAACATCTGAATGATCTACATTTCTAGGCTCAATTGCATCCAACCTTTCAGGCAGTTCTTGAACCCTGAATGACACATCACTATCATTCTTAGATATAGAATGGGACGAGGTTCCTTCCTTGTGTGTCGGAAAACGGAACAAAAATTTTGGTTTGCCTTTGCCTTTGGCTCCTACAACAGTCAACTCTCAAGTTTAACAAGACACTTACCATTGTGACAATGAACACAAAACACCAGTGATAACCATTCAAACTGAGGACTCTATACCTTTAGACGATTTCTTTAAATTCGAGTAAGCAGACAGTGACAATGAGCAAGAAGTTTTTTCATTCAAACGCATGAGTGCCTCAGCTTCTTTACTCACAGCAGACCACGAGTGTAATTCGTCTTGTTTATCGCTCCAAAAGCTATGAACATCCTCTTTTTTTCGCAACTCTTTAGCACTGCCATTAACAGAAACTTTTGACACCACATTGTTCACCTTTTCAAAAACACATTGCAAGCACAACACTGCCTTGTAGTTAGGCCAAAAATACACAACACAGAAATGCCACATCTCTCAATTTCACAATCTAAATACCTACCTCATAGTCAGAGCTAACTTCATCTTCCAAATTGCAAGCCTTCGCATTCGCACCTGTTTTCGAAACAAACAACACCGCTGTTCTAAAGATCCAAAACCAGCAAAGACAAAGCTAGCAGCGATTTGCAAAATCAAAATACCTTTGAGCATTTCTAGCCGAGATGAAATTTGTAACAATTCCTGTTAAGTAATAGAAATCTATAAATGCATAATCGATTTTAAATCACAATCTATGAATACACTAGCTACATTCGCACAATCACACATCATGAAATTTGACCTAACAGAAAATTGAAGTGGAAAAAAGACCTTTTTCTCTGTGGTTCCGCCGAGCGTAGCGCATTTGTTCGCCCAATTTTGGTCCGGTTCTTCCTCATCTGCGCAGGGTTATGAAACAAACACTCTTTACCCAGTAATTCCTATATATAATTAATAACATAATCGAACAGGGGGAATTACCAGAAATGCTCTGATCAGAATCTGGAATTGTCTGATACCAGGCCATAAGCTCTGTCTGCTTTTAAGTCTTTCGGAGCCGGGAGGTTTTTGTTCCCTTTTTTTTTTCTTTTTTTTGGTTTGTGTGTTGTGGTGGGGGGAGGGGAAGGTAGACGTTTTACCAGAGGAGGGTTTTGCCGCCAAATACTTCTCCCGGAAAGTGTGGAGCTGCTTTGGTAGTCACCGTTTGATTGACTGAACGTTGCTTGGCATAGTTTTACCGGGGCTCTGGCCCAGTCATCAGTCATCACAGACATTTTACCCGGTCCATTTTTTTTTAATTATTTTTTTTTAATATTATTTAAAAATATATATAAAAAATATGATTTTTGTCAATTTACCCCATTTCTAGATATTCTTTTCCCACTTACCCCTTTAAGTTTTTTTAAATATTTTTTTAGACTATTTTACCCTCACCCATTTGTTACTTAGAGAGAGAGAAACCATAAGAAACTTTGCCGGAGCCCCTTCATCGATAGCCCGATTCTGGTCACGGGTCACCAGATTCCGGTCACCTACCACTGGAATCAAGCCAACTTTCGCAAGAATCTGGTCACCAGCCACCGCCCATCAGATTTTTCTGAAAACCTCACCGGAGGTCCCTAAAGAGGCTGCCGGAAAGGTTTATTGCTCTCAATAGACATCTATTGTCTCTAGAGAGACAATAAACTTATATTGTCCCCTAATAGACCCCTATTACCCCCTAATAGAACTTTCGGTTGGCGAAATGGGAACTAATCTTCCTAAAATTAGACAGATAAAACTTTGATTAAAAAAAAAAAGGAGATTGCATCAATTCAAAACGTCTATTGCCCCCCAATAAACATTTAAACTTTTTCTTTTTTCTTTCCTTTTGTCCCATTACTTAAAAAAAAAAAAAACAGAATGAAATTGATTTGGGCATCCGGAGAAAAGCTCTGGCCACCTAATGATCGTTCTCTTCCGGTACCACCATACCAGCGCCAGAGAATATTGGTCCAACGCTGGAGAACCTTGGTCCAGCGCCGGAGAGCCTTGGTCGAGCACCGAGGGGCTAAATCTAGCGCCAGAGGGCCTGGGTTGAGCTCCGAACGCCGAAGGGGCTGGGTCGAGCGCGCTTAGGTCGAACGCCGAAAAGGCTTGGTCTAGCGCCGGAGGGGATAGGCGAATCCGGCAGGGCCTAATTGCAACGCCAGAGGGCCTGGAACGTTGCCGTAGCCGAAAGTCAATTGGGGGGGAGAGAGAGAGATTAGTGAGTGGCAGTGTGTAATTCATTAATTAAGCTGAGGGTAGAATAGTCATCTTCTTTTAAATTGGGTTAGTGGAAATAAAAATCTGTTACTGTGATAACTTTGGCTCATTTTGGTGCTTTGGCCAATGACCCAAAAAAATATATAAAATAAAAATAAATAAATAAATAATAATAAAAAAAGGTATGGTGAGCTTGCAAACAACATTTATGGGATATATAGTCCTTAGCAAAACTAACAACATTAAGAAACTGGCTACTGTTTTTACTCTATTAACATCAAACACGTGTACAGATAAGCAAACTATACAGTTGACGCTCTTGCTATTTAGCATATTGGCCTATCTATAGACATAGATAGCTGGTTGATAGGATTGTGAGAATATTGGAGTTACGTTCGACTTTAATATGATTATGTTTGTAAATTCTTACTGGATTCGACCTAGCTCTCAAGACTAAAGCTTCAACCAATAAGGCATTGCGATATCTAACAATTTTAGCAAAGGCCGAAATAGCCGAACAGGAGATCCTTGATGTCACAAATCATGAAAATTACCGCTACTCTATAATCAATGTTTACAAAACCACTAGGGTTCAGTTTTCAAAAGTTAGAAATAGTAAGGACATATTTGATCTCTGATTATGGCAATGCATCTGATCTTAAAATTAGCCTTTATGGATGTGATTTGTTATTGTTTTAGCTTTATATGTGGTGTAAGTAGTTATCCTCACTTTCAACTATAAAGTGACATCAACCCTTGATCAAACAAGTGGTTGAGTTGTGTCATATTGGTTATTTGAAATAGCCATTACTATATGCACGTAGATAAGAGTAACCGTGCAAAGGGGGAGGAAGAAAAAGAGAGTGGTGTATTTGCGTGTGTGCGGAAGCCATAAGTAATTGAGCTTTTGAGTTTTTAGAGACATGTTTCAACGATTGGAAAAACAGTTCTTGTAGCTCATTGTTTAGTCGTTCCTCTTTTTTTTTTTTTTCTAATTTTTCAAGATTTTGTGTGTTGTACATTAATGCTCACATTTAGTCGGCCCTCCGGAACATACAAACAAATATTGGTATAAATTGAATTAAAGAATTTGAATGAATGTCATCCAAAAAATTGTGTGCTTAGTGCTTACAAGTGAGAGAAATTCTTAAGTGGGTGGTTTCCCCACCACGTGGCTTTAGGGTTACCCAATTAGAAGAACGAATTTTTTTTCCTCTTTTTCGAAACTGCCCCTGCTCCCTAAATGTACAATACCCAAAAGACTCCCATGTTGGGCAACGATTAGTCTGCCGCACCACGTGGCGGTGACAGTGCCCCACGCAAGTCTTTCTCTAGAAGTGATCATCATCTTTAATATATATCTAAACGACTCTCGAGAAAAGATATCTCGATTCTTGAAAAGCAAAAAGCATGATTCGGCCCAGCAGGTGTGTCTGGATATGCCACTCTTGCAGCCCACTATGCACTAACCCATCTCTGCTGGAGCGCTGGCTGGATCCAAACATCAAATAAAATAATGATCTCCATCCTCGGGTACCGCGCACTAATTTTGAAATGCTTTTACTTCCCTCCAGAGCGGGCAAGGGCCCATATCACTCTGCTACGCGACTCACCACATATTAACCTATTTCTTCACATCAAGCCACTAACCTATTTCAAAAGTCATCAATTCACCTCTGACCTCCAATTCAACGGTCAAGATCAGTAGATCCAATAGGTTAACAGTACATCCTGCTCCACCGAACCACTCCAACTTTAGAAATATCCCGCGCGATTTTAAATACATTCCACTACTGAAATTTACCCCATAAATCCCACAATTTTAATTTATTTTCTTATATTTTCGTTTCTTTAATATTTTAAAAACCCAAGAGAAGCCAGAGCGGTGAAGAAGGACACGGAGAGTGGAGTTTGGGTCAAAAGTCAAAACCCTACCGGAGCTAGAAGGAAGAAGAAGATGAGCGCCATGAAGGGACCACTAGAAAGGCTTCACCTAAGTGAAAGCCACCACCAATCACCGTTCCCCAATTCCGACCCAGCTCGATTCCAGTGCCTTCTGGACTCCGTCGCCTCCGACCCCAGTCTTCCTTCTTCCTCGTCTCTCGGTGCTGACCTCGATCCCAATTTGGATGACAAGGATGGCATTCTCAGCCAGGACTTCTTCTGGTAAATCTTTCTCATCATTAATCTTAATTTTATAAATTATTTATCTTAATTTTTTTTTTTTTTTTTTTTGTTCTGATTAATGCAGCACTCCAGATTATATCACCCCGGAAAATCAGAATACGTTTAACGGGTTTGATTGCAGTAAGGTATCATGGATTGGGTTTTTCACTAGCTGTAAATTCAAGCTGTTGGTTTTGAATTTTTTTTTTTGAAGTTATTGATTGAATTTTTTGAATATTTTTACCTCGATTGTACAGGAAAACATCCCTTGCCCCAAATCTCCGGAGAAAACTACGGTTAAATCCAAGAGGCGTCGACAGGGGCATTGTAAGACTAAATTGTAAATTGTAAATTTCACTATTTATTGTTTGTTGGAGACTAAATTTTGTATGGTTTGATGAAAAGCTATTGGGTGATGTGTGATATTAGCAATTGGGTTTAGTGACTGAACATCAATGGTTTACGCAGATGTTATCTCATCGGATCCTGTTCTTAGCCCCACTTTGTTTGGGAATCAGGAGGTGGGGAAAGATGCAATTGGAATAGATGATATTGAGATAGAGAACACAACTGTAAGTGAAGTGCGGAAGACAACAAATTATGTATCCCAATCTGCAGTTGCTCTGCGCTGTCGGGTTACGCCTCCTCCATGCTTTAAGAATCCTTATTTAAAGGATGCTTCACAAATGGAGATTGATCCTTTTGGCAATCAAAGGTCGAAATGTGCAGGTACTCTTCTGTCAGTTTTTAAAGAGGTGTTGTTCACTATAATAGTATGAAGACATTATTAGAAACCCTTGATTTTATTTCCATTGTGCTAATAGAACTGAAGGTTGTCCTTTTGCTGCTAAAGATACCTGATTTTCAATCTCTATATTCTAATCGTGTAATGATGCAATGTCCAGCTTTCTTACCTGCAATGAAGGATGGAAATGGCCTTTCACGTTATCGTGCTGATTTTCATGAGATTGAGGTAGCTATTGAATCCCACAAAGTTAAGGAATCGAGAACCACTGTTTTTGAATTGAATCTAAATTAGTTAGTTTTCTCTCTGCTTGGTTAAGCATTTTTTAATTTTCTGTTCTTTTCCAGCAAATTGGGAGGGGGAACTTCAGTCATGTATTTAAAGTCTTGAACCGAATTGATGGTTGCTTGTATGCTGTGAAACAAAGCATTAGGCAGTTGCATCAGGACACAGAAAGGTTGCTTACTCATGGTTTGGGTATATCTTTCACTTATTTAAGCTATTTTCCTTTTATGATGCATAAGGTATTTGTATTCTTTACAGGAGAAAAGCTTTAATGGAAGTTCAATGCTTAGCAGCTCTAGGTATGCTGTTCTTTACTTTTTTGTATTTGTGCTTTCATCTATCTTATAATATATCAATATCTTTTGCTTCTTTAAACTCTCTGCCTTTTTTCAGGATCCCATGCAAATATTGTTGGGTACTACACTTCTTGGTTTGAAAACGAGAAGCTCTACATTCAGATGGAGCTCTGTGATCACAGCTTATGTGTAGACAGTTTTTCCAGACGTTTCACAGAGGGAGAGATTTTAGTAGCCTTGTATCAGGTTTGTGCGATTTTGTTGACAAGTTTCTCAGTTGAAACTTCATAGTAACCCATGCAATATACTGTAAACATAAACTGGCACCAAATCTACTCCTAGATATTACATTGAAGGATTATTTTTACTACACGGGAGAAATCATAGATCTTCACACTTCAAAGAAGTAGACAGGATTCCTAGGTTTGTATTTGATATCCAAAAATTCATATGCCTAACTCCCCATGCGGTTCCTCATCACCTGAACATATGTTGTACGGTTCTACCCCTGGCATGTATATGATGTTGTACATGTTAAGCTTTGGTTGTTTGATTGTATAGACAGTATCATAAATGAATGTTACAGTGATGCTGGACCAATTGGCTAAAATGTAGAGTTTAGAGGGATTGAGAAGAGAAGAGGAAGTTAGGGTTGAAAGATGAGTAGCAAAAGACAGACTAGGGTGCAGGAAAAATTATGCAAGGGGAGAATCTAAACAACAATAATGTTAATTCATTTATTCAAGTATGATAATAATGTTAAAAATTACAATTTATAGAATCCTAAGTTAATTCTAGACCCTATCTTAAGATGCCAATATTAACGCTAACATTAGAAACCCTAAGATAAATAGGCCTGATAAGCCTGAGCATGATGATATGACAGATATAAATTAAAAAACTTAGAGATATGAAATTATCAGTAGTCCATTCTGCACTGCACGGTTCCATGATTAACAAAGATTAATGTAATGTATACTCATCACAGAACTCAGGCATGCACATATACAGTAATAGAGTCATTGACATGTATGTATACTTTTTTAGTCTTTCAAGGTTTCTGCTTCTGTTGACATATACAAGTTTCTGATATAAAAATATATACAGATTGCAAAGGCATTGCAGTTTATGCATGAGAGAGGAATAGCTCACTTAGATGTAAAGCCAGATAATATATATGTGAAGAATGGTATTTATAAGCTTGGTGACTTTGGATGTGCAACACTACTTGATAAAAGCCTACCAATTGAAGAGGGTGATGCTCGCTATATGCCTTCAGAGATCCTGAATGAGAAACATGACGATCTTGACAAGGCTGATATCTTCTCATTGGGAGTTGCTATGTATGAGCTTATTAGAGGTTCACCGTTACCAGAAGAAGGACCTCAAACCTTAAATCTTAAGAAAGGAAAATTGCCACTGCTTCCTGGTCACTCCTTGCAACTTCAGAACTTGCTCAAGGTACTCTATGTTTTCTTTTCCTTTAGTTGTTGGCTTTGCTTTATAACTGTGGAAGCTGTCACTTATGTAGTTCTTCTGCTTATGAATGAACGTGTTCTTCAGTATATGTGAAATGGGGAAATGCATAAACAAAAGTTTTCAGCTTCTCTTTCCTTATAACTTTTGCTCCAAATCTTCAAATGGGAGATGAAAATGTTGTTTGTTGATCAAAACCACCCCTTATCATAGATTCACAGTAATATCTTTCATGTAGTATGGTTTTCTGAAATTGCAAGTAGATATAAGATAGAAAGAATTGCTAAGAAACTCTGAATATGTGTTTCATAACTAGTAATGTTGGATCCAGTAAGCTTATTTCATAAGAAATCTGTTTCAAAGGAAAGATGCACTTAGTATCCTGCTTTTCTTAAGTTGGTTTGGTCAAATAAAAAGGACATGTGATGGAGTTGCTGATTGCATCATATTGTTTGAATCTATCAGGCCATGTTGGATCCAAATCCAGTCTGCAGACCATCAGCTAAAGAGTTGGTTGAAAATCTAATGTTCCACAGGGTGCTAAAAAATGCATGGGCCTAGGACAACCACGATTGCGAATTGAAGAGATTGGGGTATTGTATTATAGTATATGCCATCCTTTTGTGTCTGCCAGCCCAGTAAAATAGGCAAAAGTATGTGAATGGCCAATTTTGTATCTATAATTCTCCCTCATGTATTAATATGCACCTAATTTTCCTCCTAATGCGGTGCATTTTTTATGAATCCTGAGGATTCCTTGGTCATGGACTCGAGTATTTTACTGGTAATGGAAAAGTCTAAAGCCTTTGTTGGGTGCCTTCTCTACAGATTTGGTTCTCTTTGTATACATCTGAACAGATTGTTCATTGTTGTGCACCTTATAACGTAACCAAGGTTGTAGACTTGTAGGTCTTGAAGCCATAATCGACATCTACAAACTGAGGTTGTGATACTATGCTAAACAATCACTAGATTCTAAAACTCATGAAAAGAAATGAACTAATGTATATTAAGTTAACCTTCTTATTAACTCTATGTTGTCTACAAGGGCGGAACTACCATATCACATGAAGGATTGAAGGGATATGGACGACTCCGTATAGAACTTGGCTTAATTCAATCACTGGACCCCTCCCCTACCCAATGGCAGCAACAACAAGCAATGCAAAAATAAAGAAAATAATTCAAAATTAATAGTACTTAATGTGTATTAATTATTCAATTTATAATAAGAAATATAAAAATGTTGCTTAAGTTTAGAATATTTTGCAATAAATTAATTCTCTGGCTTCTTCAGTTGTTTTATAATTAAAAAACTTATAATTCATAAAGTGCGTTACATTTAACATTATTATTTTCTATACTCTCATGTACATGTTTTATATTTCGACCCTCAAGTTTCAAATTATAATTTTGCCTCAATTTGATGGAAGAGGTAAGTAAAAAATTTACGTGCACATGCAACCCAGATAAACTAGGACTTTCGGCAATGTAGAGTTTGATATTACGTAAAAAAAAATCAATAAAACCAAAAGTTTATGTAACTAGGCAACAAGTGATTGGCTAGTCAACTGGACTACTCTCATATGGATCTCGTGCATCAGCAGCACGGTTAACAATATATCAGAGCCGTATAGAGGAGAAAAGTCTAATCGCATAGTCCAGATTTACATTATTTGCTGAACTCAGGTGTGAAAAATTGTCCAGAATACTTTGTAGCATTTGACTGCAGGTTTTCGATGCCAAACAGAAATACACGTGGCTCTTTTGTTCTCGAGCTGGAATATTCTCGCATGGTGAAAATATGTGCTTCTGAAACACAAGGTATACGATAATGACGATTGCTATTAGACTATTACTTCTTTTTGGTTATTGATTGAGCCAACAAGTCAACACACCGATTTTACGCGTAAATATTGTATATATTTGCTATTACTAGAAGTTGGAAGATCTGTATTAGATACAGATCGATCATGGAAATCTTATATTATTCAATTAAAGCGTACTGATTGCTATGTTCTGCTTGCTAAAAAGGTTCGATGATTGTTACATATACCTGAAATATTGAACTTTTTATAAGAATTCAGTATTATTATTTCAAAGTCATGTTCATGTTTTACGTAGTGTATCTTGCATTTGGCTCTTGCATGTAGATTCTGACCGGCATGCAATAGAGGCAACTAGATTAGTCGAAAATTAAATAAATTAAGCAGTACTAATTGGACTGGCAGAGACTGAGAAGTAGACTGATAAGAATCAACCTCATATAGTACAAATATAAATGTATCAGTTCAATTCAATTTTTATTGGTTTATTATAAACACTAACCGAAAACTGCACCACAAGTTTCCGGTTAATTTTTTCGATTCGGTTCGGTCCGAAATATTAGCTTTCGGTTTTAAAACGTCCACCTCTGCGCTCCATCTGCGCTTGAGCTCACGATTTAGATAGATTATAGTAATATATATATATATATATAATGTTTTTTTTTTTTTTAGTGTTGGACGTCAGTAGTAACCACACACACACACTCAGGGGCGGACCTGTTATCAGGCCCGACGGGGTCCGGACCCCCCAGCCTTTTTCACTTAGCTCTTAATTATGCTTAAGCTTTATAATGAAAACAGCAAAAGTTGAGTTTGCTAAGGAAAATCTGCTACTGGACACCCCCCCCCCCCCCCCCCCCCAAGCTATTTAACAACTCAGGTGAGTACTGATAAAAATAGTAGTAGTATTTGATTGATTGACCATAGGAGTATTTGGGATTATGATAAATAACATAACCATAAATAAATATACAGAAATAAAGGATGATTAGTGATTAATTCTTTTTTTTTTTCCTTATTTGCTGATCGTCAAATTAGTTTTGATACTTGGTTGATTAAAAGTCATCTTATCTTCATTTATTGAGCTGTTCATTCGAGTTATCATTGGTTTAGTTTTAATTATTGGCTTATGAATTATATACTACATAATTTATTAAATTATTGTTATAGTTGTATTTATTTACAAACAAATTTTTTATATTAATTTCTTTCCGATAATTTATACTTCTATCTGGACTTTCCGCCCCTGCACACACTCATGCAGTGTATCACAGCTTTGCTAGACTATACCGTAGACGCACGAACCCTCGTGTTAATGAACAAAGGTCCATCAAATCTGCTGGCCACGTGATGGAGTTGGGAATCGAACGCTAGACCTAGGGGTTCCAGACTCGGCCGCTTGACCAACACACCACGTCACGTGGTTATATATATAATGTTAATATTATAACAACCAAGTCAAGTCTGACCTGTTTTCATGGCTTGATTACTAATGCAATCAACTTCTATTAAAAAAAACAAAAAACAACCAAGTCAAAGTTACCAATAAAAATGTACTCAACCTCTATTTAAACCTCACATAAATGGTGATGATAATCAAATTAAGCAAAATGAGCAAATTTGTCGGCTAGTGTATTGCGTTCTCGAAAAGTATGCTTGAACATATCGATCTAACAACTTGATAAGCCTAATATTCAAAACTTACCACGGAAGCTCGAGAATGACATCGAACCATGCCGATCATGAGATTAGAATGGTCAAAAACTTTACAAAGTTGTACATGAAGCTAAAACCTTGAACTTTGCTTCACACTTATCACACACAACCAATTAGTCCCATAACGTTGCAAATTAGGTTCATTGACCTTGATTTCTGTTCGTGGTCAAGATTATTAATCAACGGCTTATATAGGATCATAGAAGGGCTAATCGATCAGCATATTCAGATCGGGTTGTTAGAAACTGGCAGAAAACAATTATCAAAAGTTGGCACGAATTGCCAGCTGATTGGCCTATTAATATATGGAAAGAGCTAGCATCCATAATAGTTTATTTAGTTTGCCTAGAGTCAAACAATTGGAGCCTTCCTGTGATAGAATCGATCTGGTAAAGGCTTTACTTGTAAAAACAATACACATTCTGCATGTGACGATGACGGCGACTATGACGACGACTAAAATATTGCACGTGAACATTTTTCTTCGATCAGTTGGAAATTAACTTCTGTGACAGTGTGACTTGTATTTGCACTAACCTAGTTTAGTTATGTATACGATTAACACCAATTAAGCACGTCAGCCAACAATAGTAAACACTCTCTCTGTACTTTTATATTAAGCGGTGAACCAATAATAATTTCTCTATTATCATAAAGTTAGCTAAACATGATTTCCGTGTCGTACATTTCATAAAAATGTTTAAAATTCTACTTGATAAAATAAAAATGTTTAAAAAGTGTACTGCTTAATACAAAGAAACTAAGTTATTATTATTATTTTTTATTTTTGAAATAAGGACCGATGTGGCTGCCCTCAAACCTTGATTAATGAAACTGCATAATACATGGCGGGACATGGTGCCTAAACCCCAGATTACAATTAGCATCATAAGAACTTTCTGAAATAATAACAAGAATCTCAATTAAAACAATATATTCTAACAAGCACCAACTAGCGAAGAGTGCTCTAATGACTACTCCATTCGCTTTACAATTGTAGTGACATACCGGAAAGATAACTCCATTACGAAGAAGCATCATTACCAATATCACAGCTTTCCCACTATGTTGTCACCAGAATATAAATCCGGTAACACTTAGTTTCACCCTGCCACTAGGCGGCAACTACTTGTTTTGTTACCTTTAAGTTATTATTGTAGCTAGTAGTTTTGTTACCTTTAATTCAAAATAACTGATTATATTTTGATTAGGTGCTTTTGCGTGGATTAAGAAACTAGTACTAAACTAAATTATTATAGTGTTGGGTGATAACTGAAATTAGATCAACAAGATCTAAATGGTGGATATATACATCAACATCAATGGCTTTGGACATCATGTTTGGTGTTCTTAGTTTTCACTCGTTTGAGGTCGCATATGTGTTGTCCTGGTTCCTAACCCTACAATTTCGTGGTACCCTAACTAGGTTAAGCTAATTTTTTTTTTCTTAATTTCTTGAAAGAAATTTCGATCATGCGTGTGTATGACCGTATAGAAACGAGTACGTGGACTCTTCCTCGTTTGCTTATAAATATCAACATCCTCATCCTCAGTTATTCTAGGAAATACATCTCCCCCATACTTTTGATTCTCACAACACCCTCAGATTTCCTCTCTCTCTCTCTCTCTCTCTCTCTCTCTCTCTCTCTCTCTCTCTCTCTCAGAGATGCCTGAAGATGCAATATTAGAAAACGGTACAGATCAGGATCCTAAAAGCCATCACCGCCAAGAAGAAGTAGTAGTACTTCCTCATCATCCGGATCATCAACAACTCAAAGGCAAGAAACTTTCATGGCAAAAGTTACGTAGATTCGACTCCTTGGACATCGAGTCACGCAGTGTCAACGGTCACCATGGCCATAGCTCCCAGGTCCGGTTTTTAATTATCATGATCATATCTATAAGTTACTTTTTAAATTTCTCTGTGTGCTTAATTAGAAACACACAAATACAACCAGCTGGTTACATTTGATATGCATATTAGCTAGACTGTTCTTGAATGAAGACAAACTACCAGAACTATCATTACTGTTTCAACTTGTAAATTTTTATTCAAATTGTTTTCATTTGTTTATAGGGTGCAAGTTGGTCGGTGATACTGCACCTAGCATTTCAGAGCCTTGGAATAGTCTATGGAGACATTGGTACATCACCTCTATATGTGTATGCGAGTACCTTCACCAATGGCATCAAGGACACAGATGACATCTTGGGTGTTCTTTCTTTGATCATATACACCCTCACCTTAATCCCCTTGATTAAGTACGTCTTCATCGTCCTCCGAGCCAACGATAATGGCGACGGTAAGATTGATCTCTCAGAACTTAGATCCATTTTTATTAATTAATCCTTTTCCGTTTTTGTACTAGCTAGCCAACTACTAACACAATTGTTATTTATGTATTATTTCAAATTTCTCTTAGTAGAAGAATCTAAGTTTTACTCTCTGTTAATGATAGTTGTTTAATGATAATTAAAAGAGAGATAAATACAAGTTTTAGTTAATGTAAATCGGGACAATTTTTAGAAACTTCTAATAATTTAAGAGAATAAGTTTTTTTTTTTTTTTTTCCGGACAAAGTTTGGCCAAAAACCTCCTATCTAACAAATAAAATTGGTCAAATTAAGTTTTGTATGCATGCAAAGGTCCGATATGCCACCATTATTGTAAAGCAAATGGAGTAGTCGGTGTGACACTCTTTGCTATCAGGTGTATGTTTAAATATATTATAGTTGTAGAGACTCCTGTTATTATTCGAGAGGTTTTCTTGATGTGTATTGTAATAAGGGGTTTAGACGTCATGCCCCCTATGTATTCATCCGTTTCATGCATGCAAAGGTCCGATTTTCAACCTAGATATGTTGGCGTGTATTTTGTATTGACGCGTGTTTGAATAGAAATTCAAATCCAGTGCCACTACCAGCCGGAATTATATTCATAAAGCTCGCCTTGGTACTATATATAATAACATTTTCATACGATGATTTAGATATATATTCCATTAATATTGTCAGACTATTGCTTATCTTCCATGCATGTGCAAAAGTCCACTTTGATGTATCAGATATTCAATGCAAAAGTCTAAAGGTAAAGACAGAGAATTAAGAAGACACCTTACTGGGAACCAACAACATTGAGGCACAAACCAGGGAGAAACTTATCTGACTAATTTTCAAGTCATGTATCATGCATGATGCAATATTTATTCAAAATAGATTCATTATCATTGTAGATATCGACTAATTTCTTAACTATTTAAAAAAAAAAATTATTTTTACGACCTTATTTCTAATTTGGTAGGAGGGACGTTCGCACTTTACTCTCTGTTGTGTCGATATGCCAAGGTTGGTTTGACTCCGAGTCAGCAAGCCGAAGACCGCGATGTTTCAAATTTCCAACTTGAGTTGCCTAGCAAACGCCTAAGGAGGGCATCGAAGCTTAAATCAAAATTAGAGAACAGCAGATTTGCCAAGTACTTTTTACTATTCGCCACCATGCTTGGTACTTCTATGGTTATTGGTGATGGCGTCCTCACTCCTTGCATCTCAGGTAACTTAATTGAACTTAGTCCTCTAATAAATGAAATTTAGTTTCACCTCTTATTCACTAGAAGTTCTGGG